>NC_050573.1:225355940-225670940 GCF_011100635.1 Trichosurus vulpecula
AGTATTTATTAAGAAATGACTAAGTGCCAGGCTTTATGCTAGGTGCTGGGGATATAAACACAAAGGTGAGATAGTCTCTTTCTTCAGGGAGTTTACAATCTATGAGGCTGATATTGTTAAGTATACACAGGACATACATATGTACATACATATACACACACATACACATACATAAGTTCCTGATTCCCCCAGTTGTTAGTGGCTCCATCACTGAGTATCATGTATGTATGGGTATATATAAATAATACTACCGTAGATATATGTGTATATGCATATATATTACATATATGGAGCATGTTTAGACATCTAGTATATTGATATAATATACATTTATACATATATATTTAATACATAATTATTTGGAAGATAATAGCAACTGGTAGAAACATATGATAACAATTATATGTATATATGCACATACATGCATGCATATATATATATATACATACAATGATTTGGGGGTACAGATAGTTCCTTTCCTGATTCCTTACTTATTAGTACCTGTATCACTGAATATTATATATGTACACGTATATGTACACATACACACATATATAATGACTAATATGTACACATACTACACATATGCATATGTATTCCAAAATATTTGGGGGGAGATGGAAGATACTGAAGGATTGAGGAAAGGAATAAACTTTAAAGGAGGTAGCAGTTGAGCTGCTCCTTGAGGGAAGGTTCCAAGAGACAGTATAGACAGCAAACACCATTCCAAGCATAGGGGATGGCTAGTGCAAAGGTCTGGAGTTAAGGGATGGAATGTTGTGTAAGAAGAGCAGCAAATAGTCCAATTGGCTGGAATGTAGAGTGTATCCAGGGGAGTAATGTGCAGTAATCTTGGAAAGATAGGCTGGAACATATATAACCTATACTGTCTTAAGGAGGAGAGAGAGAAGGGAGAGAGGAAGGGAGAAAAATTTGGAACTCAAAATCTTATAAAAATGAATCTTAAAAATTGTCTTTACATGTAATTGGGAAAAATAAAGTACTATTTAAAAAAAAAGAAAGGCTGGAGGTAGATTATAAAGAGTTTTAAATGACAGACAGAAGAGTTTCCATTTTCTTCTGAGGGGATGGGGGAACCATTAGAGCTTTTTGAACAGTGTAGAGATGTGCTCAGATTTCTACTTTAGGAAAATCAATTTGGCAGTTGTGTGGAGGATGGATTAGGGAGGGAAAATCCTGGATGTTGAGTGGAGACTATTGCAATAATGCAGGTGAGAGGTAATAAGGACCTGGATTATAGTGGATGTGGTAAGAAAAGGATTGAGATATTGTGGAGGTAGAATCAAGAAGAATTGGCTATTGATTGGACAATAGGGTGAGGGAATGAAGAGTCAAGGATCACTCCTGGGTTGTGAACCTTTGTGACTAGAAGAATGGTGGTGCCCTGAACAAAAATAGGGAAGTTAGGAACAGGGATGGGGTATCATAGGAACATCTGTTCCCCACAGGTTAGTTTTTCCTTAAAATTACTGAAATCATCCTCAAGACTTAAATGGTTCAAGGGCTTAAGACTCAAACCATCAAACTTAGGAGCCTGTGCTTTCTGGTGACCTAGGGTCAAAATCCAGTGCACAATGAGTCTGAAACTCCTTCTTCAGGCTCCACACCAACATGCCACCAAGACAAATGCAGAGAAAGGGAATTACCACTCATCTGAATCCATGTTAGAGCCTTGCTGAATATTCTTTTTGTACTATAACTAAGTAAACTTCCAGAAAGAAGAAAGAAAGAAAGAATGAAAGAAAGAAAGAAAGAAAGAAAGGAAGGAAGGAAGGAAGAAAGAAAGGAAGAGAGAGAGAGAGAGAGACAGAGACAGAGAGAGACAGAGACAGAGACAGAGAGACAGAAACTGTTAGATATTCTACAGGTATCTCATTTTGTTTTGGTCTTGAACCTATACCACCAGACCAACCTCAATCAGGCATACAACATTTAGTAATAGTCAGCAAGATTAGATCTTGTTCCTTGGAGATTGGATCCCCCATCTTGAAACAGGAGAAAGGTAAATGTGAAGGAAGGCAAGATCCAAGGGATCAGAGGCTCTGAAACTTTAGCTTTGCTCTCCATAGCCTCATTGTTTGTAGAGGTGCTTTTAGCAATACTGGCCATGTACTTTGATAAGTTCCCCATTAACTTGCAGGGAATTAAAGAGTAACCATTTAAGGGTATTCAATAATTAGAGATAGATGTGAATGTGCCCTGAATCTTTAAGATCCATGCCCTGAAGATGATAAATGCTATAAATTACTGTTTGCTGAATTTTCATGATTTTTGCATTTTCAGATGATAATGACCTCTGGGTCCACCAGTTGTGGCAGATCTAGTCTACCTACTTCTACCTACTTCTGAAGATTAGAATTTGGGGATTGTTTAAGAACTGTGTTGAATGAGCTGTTTAGAACTTTTAAAATGGAATTTGGAGGTCATTGGGAACTGTACTATTTGGACTTTATTGAGACTCTGGGAAAAAAACAATGAAAATGCTTGATTCTTCCCAGTAGTCCTTTCTAGAATTAGGGACATAGAAAAATGTGCCCAAAGCACCCCAGTTGACTTGATGAGGATAGGAAGGTAAGTACTCAGTCCTTAGCACTAGCAGTACCTACCAAAGGGCTCAGCCCAGCAAGAGAAGCAGCAGTAGCCCCTGTGACAGGGCTCCGCCTCCATGGAGTACACAGTGGAATAGTGTTCAGGACTCAGCAGTAGCAGGCCCTAGCATGAGGTGTACTGCCAGGCCTCAGTAGAGAGAGACAGTTTTCTGTCCCCAACCCAGGAGAACAGACTCTGGAACAGGGGAATATAACTAGATCCAAGTACAGAGGGATGGCACTCTTTTCTCAGCCCAGGAAGGCAGTGGGCCCCAGAACAAGGGGGAAGAGCTCATCTTTCAGCCCAAGGGGACAGTGCCTAGGTCCTGGTACAGGGGGGCATTGCCTTAGTGACACTGGATAGGGAAGCGGCCAGTGGTGGCCCTAACAACAAAAGAGTGAGTAGCAATATGTACCCTTCTCACCCTAGAACTTCCCTCTTCCTGTAAGGCCCCCTTCTTACTTGGTGAGTTTCTCCCTAGAGCCTCCATTTTGAGGAAGGACCCAGGCTAGCCACCTTTCACTCCTCTCCTGCTCTGCTTCTGACTCTCTGATCTTTTCCACGTGCCCCTCCGAGTTGGGATATCCCCTCCTCCTTCACTTTTTCAGCTCCCTTTTATATGTTATCTTCCCTTCTTAGAATGTAAGCTCCTTGAATTTATATACAGTAACAGCAACATTGTATGATGACCAACTTTGATAGATTTAGCTCCTCAGTAATGTAATGATCTAAGACAATTTCAGGACTCATGATGGAAAATGCTATCCACATCCAGAGAAAAAACTATGGAGTCTGAATGCAAATCGAGGCATACTATCTTCTCTTTTTTGTTTTGTTTTGTTTTTTCTTTCTTGTTTCCCCCTTTGTTCTGATTCTTCTTTCACAATGTGACTAATGTGGAAATATGTCTAATATTATTATACATGTATAGCCTATATCAGATTGCTTGCTATCTTGGGGAAGGGGGAGGATGGGAAGGGGGAAAATTTAGAACTCAAAATCTTATAAAAGTGAATGTTAAAAACTAAAAATAAATGAAAGAAAAAGAATAGATAGAGGTCATTTTTCTTTTTGCTTGTGCACTTAGCACATGCTTGGCATATAGTAAATGCGTAATAAATGCTTATTGACTTGACTTGATCCCAGCACAGCAGGCAACATAGGGACAGCAGCATAGACAGGCCCATTATAATCTTCTGTTTACTGTAGTCTGGAACTACATTGCTGCCAGGGATCAGCAGTCAACTCCTTCTCAGGAAGGACTTAGAGGACTAAGAAGCCAAATTACCTTGCTTTCTGGAGATGGGGGGAGTGGGGGGGCAGAGAGATGAAGCTGTTTACCCAGCCCTTTAGCAGAGACCACTAAGTGGGTAAAGATTTAATATTCTTCTCCCTCCGTATTATGGAGCTTTCAGGGAGAGTGAGTTCCTGGCTGGTGGGACAGGGAACAACGAGTAGGAGAGGTGAGTTTTGGTATTGACCCTGGTGTGGGACAGATTGTTTGTGAGAGGGTAATATACTTTTAGGTACCTTGCTACAGATGCTGCTGACCCTTGATGAGGACTGATAACTACTCTGGAAGTGTAATCTTTTGTTCTGTGGCCCTTTTTTTATTGGTGCTGATTCTGCTCATTATCACCCCTTTACATTGAGATCCACTGTGATCTACAAAGATTTGACATTACCCATTACATGAACTAGATTATAAAGATCCAAAGTGAGGAAGGGAAGCCTAAAATTTCTTATCTTTATATTCTGTTATATTCCATATTCTGTCACTCCTACAGGGGTAAATTGTTTAATGTCTTTTTGCTATTTTTCCCCTTTGGAGAAGAAGCTGGAACACCAGCAGATGGTAGCAGAGAGTTTCATCTTCTCAAATAAAGAGCAGAGATGCTTAGAAGTGGGCAGCAGAGAGCAGCTCAGAGAGGATGTTCGACTCTTTTTCTCTGTTTATGTGAGGCAAGATTTTAAGAAATCTGGTGGACAGCACCAAGAGCAGTGCAATAACATCGCCAGAGGATGTTGGTAGCTATACAGCATGAAGGCATGAGTCTCCCTGGTCCTATGTGCTCCCAGGGCACACATGTTCACCATGTATATTCCTTTCCCCATTGATAGTATGGTAACCTAAGGGGGATGTACTCCTGTTTGTATAGAGAATCTGTCTTCTGACATTTTTTTGTTATGTTGTTTTATTAAATGCATTTTTCACTAAATTAATGGGTCCTCTGGTCCAGTGATGGGATTTTTTTTAATTTTTAATTTTATTTTTTCTAATTACACGTAAAAACATTTTTAACATTTGTTTTTTTTTAATTTTGAGTTCAAAATTTCCTCACTCTCTCTCCCTCTTCTCCCTCCTTGAGAAAGTAATTTGATATAGATTATACATGTGCAGTGGTACAAAACACATTTCCATATTAGCCATGTTGCAAAAGAAAACACAAACCAAAAAAATTTTTTTAAAGTTAAAAAAAGGCCTGCATTCAGACTCCATCAGTTCTTTCTCTGGCAGTGGATAACATTTTTCATCCTAAGTTCTTCAGAATTGTCTTGGGTCGCTACTAAGAACAATTAAGTCATCCTCAGTTGATCATCATACAGTATTGCTGTTACTATATACAGTGTTCACCTGGTTCTGCTCATTTCACTTTGCATCAGTTCATATAAGTCTTACCAGGTTTTTCTGAAACCATCTTGCTCTTTTCTTATGGCACAGTAGTACTCCATCACAAGTATATACCACAGCTATTCCCCAGTTGATAGGCATCCCCTCAATTTTCAATTCTTTTGCCACCACAAAAAAGCTGCCATAAATATTTTTGACATATAGGTCCTTTTGCTTTTCTTTTTAGTCTCTTTGGGATACAGACCTAGTAGTGGTATTACTAGGTCAAAGGGCATGCAGTTTTATAGCTCTTTGAGCAGTTTCAAATTGCTCTCCAAAATGTTTGGATCAGTTCACAACTTCACCAATAATGCATTAGTGTCCCAATTTTTCCACATCTTCTCCAAAATTTGTCATTTTCCTTTTCTGTCATATTAGCCAATCTGACAGGTATGAGGTAGTACCTCAGAGTTGTTTTAATTCGCATTTCTCTAAACAATAGTCATTTAGGGCATTTTTATATGACTATATATAGCTTTGATTTCTTCTTCAGAAAACTGCCTATTCATCCTTTGACCATTTATCAATTGGGGAATAACTCATATTCTTATAAATTTGACTCATTTTCCTATATAATTGAGAAATTTCTTTTTATCAGAGAAACATGCTATAAATTTTTTCCAGGTTTTTTTACTTTCTTTCTAATCATAACTGCATAGGTTTTGTTTGTGCAAAACCTTTTAAATTTAGTGTAATCAAAATTATCAATTTTACATGTCATAAAGCTCTCTATCTCTTATTTGGTCACAAACGCTTCCCTTTATCCATAGATCTGACAGGTAAAATATTCCATGCTCACCTAATTTGCTTATGATATCACCCTTTATATCTAAATCATGTACCCATTTTGACCTTATCTTGGTATACAGTGTGAGATGTTGGTCTATAACTAGTCTCTACCAAACTGTTTTCCAGTTTTCCCAGTAATTTTTGTTAAATAGTGAGTTCTTGTGCCAAAAGCTTGGATCTTTGGGTTTATCAAACACTAGATTACTATGGTCATTTATTCCTGTTTATTGTATACCCAATCTATTCCACTGATCTACCACTCTATCTCTTAGTCAATACCAGATTGTTTTGATGATTACCACTTTGTAATACAGTTTGAAATCTGGTACTGCTAGGTGAATTTGTGGGAGTTTGTAAGATTATGATTGATGATGACTGACAAAGAACCTTGAAGCTGAGATAGTTTTCTGGGGGCACATGTGTTGAAGTGGGCCAGGTTCTACACTGGGAAGAAGCAGAAGATGCTGGGAGTCATTGTGCTAAGCCTATAAATGTCAATAGCAGCTAGGACTCAGCTCTGGTGATCTATCTCACCTATTTTTCTCTCCTCATGTGGGGCGAGATATCAAGAAACTTGGTATATTTCCAACATGTATTTCCACCAAAAAGTTTTTAAGGATAAAAGTTATTCCCCAATAGATAAATGGCTAAAAGATACCAACAGGTAGTTGTAAAGGAAGAAATCCAAGCTATCAACAATCATATGAAAAAATGTTCTAAAACATTAATGATTAGGGAAATGAAAATTAAAGTAATTTTGAAGTTTTACCTCACACCTATTAGACTAGCAAAGAAGACAAAAGATGAAAATGACAGATGTTGGAGGGGTTGTTGACTGGTGCAGTTTTAGTGAAGCTGTGAACTGGTCCAGTCATTTCGGAAAGCAATTTAGAACTATGCCCAGAAAGTTACCAAACTGTGAGTGACCCAGTTATGTATCACTACCAGGCCTATATCACAAAGACATCAAAGAAAGAAGAAAAAGATCTATATGTACAAAAATATTTACAGCAGCTCTTTTCATAGTAGCCAAAAGTTGGGAACTAAAGGAATGTTTTCTTTTGGGGAATTGCTAAACAAATTGTGGTACGTAAGTTTAATGTAACATTAATGTGCCATAAGACATGATGGAAATGGACACTTTCATAGGAAACAGAAGCAGAAGAATTTTTTTCTTTTTTTATAATCAATCAATTAATTAATTTTTAGTTTTCAACATTCACTTCCATAAGATTTTGAGTTTTAAATTTTCTCCCCCTCCTTCTCCTTCCCCCTCCCCAAGCTGGCAGGAAATCTGATATAGGCTCTACTTATACATTCACATTAAACATATTTTCACATGTCATGATGTAAAGAAGAATTAGAACTAATGGGAGGAACTACGAGAAAGAAGAATCAAAACAAAACAAGAAAAAAAAAAGGAGAGCAAATAGTTTGCTTCCATCTACATTCCAACTCTAAAGTTCTTTCTCTGGATGTGGGTAACAGTTTCCATTGTGAGTCTTTTGGAGATGTCTTAGATTCTTGCACTGCTGAGAAGAGCTAAGTCTATCAAAGTCAGTCATTGCACAAAGTGGCTATTTCTGTGTACAATGTTCTCCTGGTTCTGCTCATTTCACTCAGCATTGGTTAATATAAGTCTTTCTAGGTTTTTCTGAAGTCTGCCTGCTCACCATCTCTTAAAGCAAATAGTGTTCCTTCACATTCATATACCACAACTTCTTCAGCCAATCCCCAATTGATGGGCATCCCCTCAATTTCCAATTCCTTGCCACCACAAAAAGAGCTGCTATAAATATTTTTGTACATGTGGGTCCTTTTCCATTTTTATGATTTCTTTGGGATATAGGGGTATTGCTGGGTCAAAGGGTATGTGCAGCTTTATAGCCCTTTGAGCATAGTTCCAAACTGCTCTCCAGAATGGTTGGATCAGTTCACAACTCCTCCAACAATGTATTAGTTTTCCAGCTTTCCCACGTCTTGTCCAACATTTATCATTTACCTGTTTTGTCATGTTAGCAAATCTGATAGATGTGATGTGGTACCTCAGAGTTGTTTTATTTGCATTTCTCTAATCAATAGTGATTTAGAACATTTTTTTCATATGACTATAGATAGGTTTCTTCCTATGAAAACTGCCTGTTCATATCCTTTGACCATTTATCAATTGGGAAATAACTTGGATTCTTATAAATTCGACTCAGTTATCTATATATTTTAGAAATGAGGCCTTTATCAGAGACACTGGCTGTGAAGATTGTTTCCCAGTTTTCTGCTTCCCTAGAGGAACAATTTACACAATGATAACATTTTAGAGAAAAATAACTTTGAAAGTCTTTAGAACTCTTATCAATGCAATGATAAACCACATGTCCAAAATAATTAAAATGAAATATGCTGCTCACCTTGTCACAGAGAGATGATGAACTTAAGATGCAGAAAGAGATATATATTTTTGGACACGGCTAATGCGGGAACTTGTTTTGCTAGCCTATGTATTGGAGAATGCATTTCCTTCCTTCTTTTCTTACATGTGCCCACTGTTGAGAGTCCCTATTCATGGGAAACAGTATAACTCCTACACAACCTGCCCATTCAAATTTGAACCAGAGAATAGTGTTTCCTTTCTGTGTTTCTCAGAATTAAAGGGACCTTGTACTGGGACTCTGTATCTCTCTGTGGATAGAAGGAGAAAACTTGTTTCCATTACATTAGGAAGATAAGTAGACACTGAAGAGAATACACCCCAGGCTAGGCTGGCTTGCTTTTTATCTCTCAGGAGATCCCCTAACTCTACTTTATCTATAATGCACTCAGGGAAGAAATACTTCTTCATGAAGTGCCTCTCCCTTTTCTCATTTCCGACTCTCCTTTCTGTTCCTTTGGTATCTCTCCTTTGAGTGGCAGCCTGATAGAGTAAAAAGAGAGGCAGACTTAAAGTTGGGGCGGAAGGATAGAGAGAGGCAGGAGTATACTGAGAAATGATTCTGATGTAGGAAAAAGGACATTAATGGGAGCTACTCATTAGGGGGAAAAGGTAATCAAAAAGACATAGTTAATTACTGACCCATATGCCTACTTTTTCTGAGAATGATTGGTAGTTTTATTGAGAGTGTCCTTGATGAAGTTATGAGAAGGTGACAATCTTCAAGCCCTCCGACTGGAGGGCTGGAGGGCAAAGCAAAGACCTCTTCCCAAAGTCTCCATCTAGAGAGGGCTCCCAGGCTTGCCAGTTTTTAAATTTTCCACCCAGTTACATTCCTTTGAATTAAACTCCATTCAGGTGCCCAGAAACCTCATGGTCAGGAACTCCTCCCCAAATTTCCATTTAAAGAGGATTCCCAGGCCAGCCATCTCTTCATTTCCTGCTCAGCGACACTCTTTTGGACTGAACTCTATCATACCCTACTATACTAAATATTTTCCCTCCCCCTTTCTCTCTTTCTCCTTTTCAGTTTCTTTTTATGTACCCTCTTTCCCCTATTGGATTGTAAGTTCCTTGAGTGTAGGAACTGTCTTTCTTCTTCAAATTAGTATCACCAGCACTTAGCACAATCCCAGGCACATAGCAGGCACTTAATAAATGTTTATCTATTGGCTGACAAATTATTTTTTGTAGGAAACCATATTTTTATAGTTATACAATTGCCTGAAAGATGAAGAGAATGCAAGATTCTACTATAATTATTGTTTGATGACTATAAAAGTATTTCATTTGGCAGATCAAAATTTGAGCATTGCTCAAATGCCCCAGAGACTAAATTCAACAAAGGAAAAGGGACAGGCATGCCTGTAGGTCAGCTCCAGACATCATTTTTCTATCCCAATCTCTTTTTTGTACTTTTACCTTCAATCTCTGCTCCTTCAGGTATATGTTCTATGCCACATTCACCCTGTAAGTCCATCAGTCCAATGCAAGTTCACACTGAAGCAGTGTCATCAATTTGTTCATCTTCATCTTGTTCTATCTAGAGAGTAACCCTCCCCTCCCCTTTTACAAACTCAAAAACAGAGGTAATTTTCTCAATGATTCTGCTTATTAATATCAATTGAGTCATAAAGCAGGAAGACATATATTCCCCAAAGGTATTTGCCACTGTCATGAAGGACATCTATTGCAAGTTTCAAATGGAAGAAAAATTTCCCAGAGATGTGAAGTCCTTCAGGCATTCCTATTTGAAGATGACATTGTGCTGAGGGCATCAAATCAGTCAATCAGTCAATATTTATTAAGTTCTTCTACCCAGTTGCCAAAGGTTTCCTTAGCACGGGCATTATGCTAAGCTCTAGGGATACAAAAAGAGGCAAAAGTATGAGGACTAATTCATTTGGACTCCTACTCTATTCCAATCAGTATTAATCAGCTTGATATTTTACACAAATCATGTAGGGATAATTAGGTAACATAGGTTCTTGTAGTAGGCCTTTATAGTAGGCCTCAAACTTTGATCCAATGTTTACCACTTGTTTACCAGTTATGAAGCTCACTTGCACAACCACAAGAGTGCTGACAAAGCTATCTCCATCCTGTTGTGCTCAAATTCCAAGTTCTAATCCAGTGTAGATGGGATGCCTTGATTCTTTGGAAAGTGCCCCAACTTGTTTTTGTACCTCTGGACCACTCTCTCTTGTCCAACATGAGCAGGTTGCCATCTTAGGACCACTTAGTCATTGGAGATGACTCTTGCCTTGCCCATCTTATATCTTTTTAGTCAGTGGAGACATCCCATTTTTCATTCAACCTGGGACCTCCCTTGTTGATATACCATCATTTTTGGCCCGTAAGAGCAAGGTCTATCAACCAATGAGATTCTACATTTTACTATACCTCTTTTGCATATTTGGGTATCAGACTCTATAAAAGTAAAGTCCTGGGGAACAGGGGCATCTCAGATCATGGGGCAGATTGGAGGTCCACCTCATTAGAGTGAGCCATGGACCCTTTAATAAAGTGCTATTGCTTTGGGGCTCTGCCTCAGTGGTTTTTCTTACAGACTGGATAATTTTAGACCTCACAAAAGACAATCCTTGCCCCTAAAGAGCTCAAAATGTAATGGGGGAGACAACAAGTGAACAAATACATATAAACAAACTACATATAGGATAAATAGGAAATAATTAAGAGAGGCACAAGCTTCAGAGCACTGAGGTACCTCTTAAACGAGATTCATAACCACTTAAAAGAGTTGTAAAAACTACCCATAGGAAAACTAAAGTGAAAAACAGTGATTATTGTCCAGAATATGAAATGCAGGTAGATGGAGTGCTCACTGAGTTGGTTCAACAGTACATATACATCTTGGACAGATCCTGCTGACAGACAATCACTTGGATCTAAAATTGAATAGAAGGAAGAAAGCAGGCAACTGGACTCCAGGTCCAGAACTCTATCCATTGCACCACTAACTGCCCCTGAGTCAGGAAGATCTGAGTTCAAAGCTGGCCTCAGACACTTACTAGCTGTGTGACCTGGGCAAGTCATTTAACCCTGCTTGTCTCAGTTCCTCATTTGTAAAATGAGCTGGAGAAGGAAATGGTAAACCACTCCAGTACTCTTGCCAAGAAAACCACAAAAGCAGTCACAAAGTGTTGGATATGACTGAAATGACTGAAGAATAGTGAATTGTGAATAGGCTCCAGCAAATTATCAATGATCAACCAAACACAGAAAACCATGTAAAAGAAATCAAAGCAATATATGACCAGAAAAAGAAGGGCTCCAATCCCTCTAGAGGGTGAAGGATAAGACATGGCAATCCGGCATACTGTACTTGTGTCAAAAAATGTTAAGAGATTTAGGTGGAGGCCCCCAGAGGAGGATTTATGGGAGGATATGGGCAAGAATTGAACAGGATTAGAAGAAATGAGTGGGTATCATGTGATACATATCATTGAAGGGAATACCTTCATTGATGAGATCACAGAGCCCTTCTTGAAATTCTCTTTCTCCTTGGTTCCTGTGGTGTGTTGTGCTTCCCTACTTCATTTGTTTCTCTAGCCATTCCCTTTCTGCTTCTTTAGATGTCTCTTTCTTCCTCTTTCTTCCTTCTCCCTCCTAACTGTAGGCTATGCCTTCAATCCTCTTTTCTTCTCTTGTGTTCTCTACTCTTTTTCCTCTTGCCCTAGGTGGTCTCACACTTCATGAATTCTTCAACTATTACTTCAATGTGGATTCCCAAATAAATTTCTCTAATTCTAAATTTTCTATATAGCTTTATCTAGACCTGTGTTTCAATTCAATTTCCCACTGTATTTACTGCAACCTTGGACTCAACATAACTGAAACTGAACACATCTTTCCACCCTCTTCCCTGCCTTAGTCTTCTTGTCTTCATTATTTCAGATAGTACCATTGCTATTGTCTCAGTTACCCAGGCTTGAAACCTCAGTGTGTGGGGTAAGGAAGAAAGAGGAGCCAGTCAAGCAGTTACCAAGTGAATGCCACCTCTGGAATATCTCTCAAATTCTTCTCCTGCTTTTCATTTTCACTGTCAGTATTTGTTCAGGCTGTCATTTCCTCTTCCCTTAACTATTGCAATATCTTAACTAGTCTCCCAACTTCTGGTGTCTCTCTTCTTTGGAATATATATATCTCATACCTGAGCAATCTTCCTAAAGCACAAGTTCTGATCATGTAACTTCCCTACTCAGAAATATTTAATGATTCATTTTTGCTTATTAAATAAAATCCAAGTTCCTTTGCATGGAAATTAAGCTCCAGTTTCCTCATCGCAAAACAGGGATAAAAGTACTCACCTCCGAGGGTTGTTGTGAAGATGAAATGAGATAATATTTGTAAAGTATTTTGAAAATTTTAAGCTTCCATAAAAATGCTGGCTATTATTATTGTTATTATTATTATGGCTTCAAACTGCTTTCACAGTTTTACATTCTGCTGCTCCCCTTCATTCTTCCTATGTACTTAGCCAAACTAGATCCCTCACTATTTCCTGTTTACTCTCTGCTTTCCCACCTCCATGCCTTTGTTTTTAATATTCTTTGGACTGTCCTTTTACCCTGGAATGCTCTTCCTGAAAAGGAGAGACCCTGAAGCTTTGAGGAGGAAACAGTAGAACCACAGAAGCTACCAGGTGAGAGACCATTCAATGTAGGTCAGAGGAAGGAGTAAAAGGTATTGTTACAAACAATATCCTTTGTGCCAATACCCTGTTCAGGTGTGCTAAGGCATGTATTGGACAAATAACAACAATAAATAATAATGAAAAGGCCTAACATCTTCCTGGGGCATGTATCCAATATATAATGTATAACCTTCCAAGGCTTACTGAAATGAATGCCTCCTACCTTCTTTTGTTGATTCATATAGACATAAATGGCACTGCCAGAAGAAACCTAACAAGTATTGTCAAAGATTACAAAGTCTTAAAGAAGAAACTGAAGACCAACCAACTAATCAACCAATTAATCAAATAATCCACAAGCATTTATTGTTATTTATTTATTTATTTTTAGTTTTCAACATTTACTTTTATAAGATTTTGAGTTCTAAATTTTTCCTTCTCCCTCCCCTCTCCAAGACCACATGCAATCTGATATAGGCTATACATGTACAACCATATTAAATATATTTCCACATCAGTCATGTTGTGAAAGGAGAGTCAGAACAAAATGGAAAAGCTGCAAGAAAGAAAAAACAAAAAACAAAACAAAAAGAGAAAATAGTATGCTTAAATCTACATTCAGACTCCATAGTTCTTTCTCTGGATGTGGATAGCATTTTCCATCATTAATCTTTTAGAACTGTCTTAGATCATCATATTGCTAAGAAGAGCTAAGTCTATCAAAGTTAGGCATTGCACAATATTGCTGTTACTATGTACATTGCTCTCCTGGTTCTGCTCACTTCGCTCAGCATCAGTTCATGTAAGTCTTTCCAGGTTTTTCTGAAATCTGCTTGCTCATCATTTCTTATGGAACAATAGCATTCCATTACATTTATATACCATAACTTGTTCGGCATTCCCCAGTTGATGGGCATTCTCTCAGTCTAATTCTTTGCCACCACAAAACAAGCTGTTATAAATATTTTTGTACATGTGGGTCTTTTCCCCATTTTTATAATCTCTTTGAGATACAGCCCTAGAAGTGGTATTGCTGAGTCAAAAGGCATGAACATTTTTATAGCCCTTTGGGCATAGTTCAAACTGCTCTTCAGAATGGTTGGATCACAACTCCACCAACAATGCACTAGTGTTCCAATATTCCCACATCTTCTCCAACATTTATCATTTTCCTGTTTAGTCCTATTAGCCAATCTAATAGGTGTGATGTGGTATCTCAGAGTTGTTTTCATTTGCATTTTTAAATCAATGTCCAAAAGCATTTATTAAATACCTACTATGTAATAGGTACTGTACCTAACTGTTGGGGATACAAAGACAAAAATAATATGGTCCCTAAGCTCAAGCTTACATTCTATTAGGGGAGACAACATATGCACCTATAAGTATACAGAAAAGCAATGGAGGATGGGCCAATGAGGACCCAGTCCTCAGAGCATGTATGATATTTCTCGTCTGTACCAATGCAACTCATGGAGGCTTGGTGAATTTCTTCTGGCAATGATTGACTGATTCTATATGGTGACAAGGAGTTTCTTAGTCAGTTTCAGACACAAAAGACTGATAACAGAGATGAAACTGAGATGACTTATGAAATGACTGATATACTTCTCCCTAAGTCTTTTTTGTGTTTTTCTTCCCCAACAGCTTTTGAGTGAGAAAGCTTGCTGAGAGCTGTCAGGTGAGGGTAGGTTTTCCTATCATCCATCTGGCCATGATGTGTCCTTGACTGTCTGATAGTCTGTTTCCATTATCTCTCTTTTAAAAAAAATATTTATTTCAAACATGTTTTTCTTTTTAAATTTTCTTTTTTTTCTGGATAACGATCATTTATTTCTCTTTTTTTGTTTTTTTTTGTTTTGTTTTAATTTAAATTTATTTATTTATTTAACATATTTAGTTTTCAGCATTGATTTTCACAATAGTTTGAATTAAAAATTTTCTCCCCATTTCTACCCTCCCCCCCACTCCAAGATGGCATATATTCTGTTCCCCAGTCAGCCCTCCCCTCTATCACCCCTCTCCCCTCTCATCCCCTTTTCCCTTCCTTTCTTGTAGGGCAAGATAAATTTCTACACCCCATTGTCTGTGTATCTTATTTTCTAGTTGCATGCAAAAACTTTTTTTTTTGTTTTTGAACATCTGTTTTTAAAACTTTGAGTTCCAAATTCTCTCCCCTCTTCCCTTCCCACCCATCCTCCCTAAGAAGTCAAGCAATCCAACCTAGGCCACATGTGTATCATTATGTATAACCCTTCCACAATATTCATGTTGTGAAAGACTAACTATATTTTGCTCCTTCCCAACCCATCCCGCTTTATTGAATTTTCTCCCTTGACCCTGTCCCCTTTCCAAAGTGTTTGTTTTTGATTACCTCCACCCCCATCTGTCTTTTTAAATTTTCAGTTCCAAATTCTCTCTCTCCTTCTAATCCCTCCCCCACACAATGTGAAATCACACAAAATGTGTTTCCAAATGAGCCAAATTCCAACACCCCCAAAAAAGCAAAAAGAAAAAATGATACTTTGATTTGTACTCAGAGTTCATCAGTTTTCTCTCTGGAAATGGATAGCATTCTTTCATCATGAATCCTTTGGAATTATCTTGGATTGTTGTCTTGATCAGAGTAGTCAAGTCTTTCATTCTACCTCTCCCTTCCTCCTTCTTCCAGAACATCCCTCTTTCTCACCCCTTCATTTATTTTTAAGATCATTCCAACATAGGAGAAGATGTGGGAAAAATGAAACACTAATTCATTGTTGGTGGAGTTATGAACTGAACCAACCATTCTGGTGAGCAATTTGGAACTATGCCCAAAGAGGTATAAAAATGTGCATACTCTTTGACCCAGCAATAGCACTTCTAGGGTTGTATCCCAAACAGATCACACAAGTGGGAAAGGCACCCACATGTACAAAAATATTTATAGCAGCAATTTTTGTGGTGGCCAAGAACTGGAAATTGAGGGGGTGCCCATTAATTGGGGAATGGCTGAACAAGTTGTAGCACATGAATGTAATGGAATACTATTGTGCTATAAGAAATGATGGATAGACTTCAGAAAAACCTGGAAAGACTTATGTGAACTGATGCTGAGTGAAGTGAGCAGAACCAGGAGGACATTGTACACAGTAACAGCCACAGTGTTCAATGACTGACTTTGATAGACTTAGCCCTTCTCAGCGATGTAAGGACCTAAAACAATTCTAAAAGACTCATGATGGAAAATGCCATCCACATCCAAAAAAAGAACTATGGAGTCTGAATGCAGAGCAAAGCATACTGTTTTCTTTTTTTGTTTTGTTTTTTGTTTTTTCTTTCCCATGATTCCTCCTATTTGTTCTAATTCTTCTATACAACATGACTAATGTGAAAATGTGTTTAATAGGAATGTATATGTAGAGCCTATATCAGATTGCATGCCATCTTGGGGAGGGAAGAGGGGACGGAGGGGGAGAAAATTTAAAATTTATCGGAGTGAATGTTGAAAACTAAAAATAAATAAATTAACTAATTTAAAAAAACAAAAAAAGATTATTCCAAATTGACTCACATCCATACCCTCTGTCTATGTAAACTCCTTTTACCTGCCCTAAAAATGACAAAGTTCTTAGGTGCTACATGTTCCATCTGTCCCCTTACTGTTTCTGGGGTGAGAGGTTCTGAAGCTGCTGTGGCAGCAGTCTGTGTTTGGCGTCTGGACAGTTTTCCACCCTGGTGTCATAAACTATTCCTGCTGACTTCCTAAGTTTTCTTAGGCTAGAAAAATGTCTCACCCCGATCTTTTGTTGGCTCTGTTGCTCCAAAATTTGGTTTCAGCAGTTATTTTAAAGTTGTTTGACAAGGAAGGTGGAGAGAGTTCAACTGGATTGCTTCTCATTCATCATCTTGGCTTTGCCCTTGCTCTATTGTCTCTTTTTGTGTTTATTTTTTTCCTGATCATAGGCAAATGAGTTTTCTAAGAGGGGGACATCCAGGCAACTGGTAAGACTGAATGGTCCATCTGAGCTGCCATAGCAATCCTCCTACCAAAAAGGGAAGCCAGTAACAGTAGCATTTTAGTTTAGTAAAAAACCATGGAGAGAGAGGGTGGAGTCAAGAAGGAAAGAAAAGGCAGTGACTTACCTGAGCTGTCCCCAGAACCCCTCTGAATATTTTGAAATAATTCCATAAAACAATTCCTGAAGCAGCAGAATCCACAAAAGGATGGGGTGAAATAATTTTCAAGCCAAAGACAACTTAGAAGGTCAGTAGAAAAAATCTGTTGCACGTGGAAGAGAGTGAAATGGAATCCAGTGTGGGCCCCACCAGTGCAGACCTAGCCCCAGCAAACAAGGAGAAGGCCTTGGGAGCCACTGAATCTGCAGCAGTTACAGCTGCTTCTAGAGCTCTCAGTCCACAGACATTAACAGGATTGAACAACTGATCAAAAGGAGATTGCACAGGGTCTCTTTGCTGGCACCAGGGAAAGGACTTTGTTGCTTTACTCATACTTGGATCTGCGTTATAGTCCTGGGTGATAGTCCCAGGGCAAGGAGGAGCACGAGCATACCAGAGCTTGTGGCCACAGTAGAGTGGGGACCCTCCTCACAATTCCAGAAAAGAGTGCTTGTTGTTACTCACAGACCAGAGTACAGGCCAGAAGAGTAGTCAACACACTGCTCTTTAGATCAAACCACCTTGGAAGAACTGAAAATGTCTGTACATTCTAGGGACCTGTGTCCCTAGAAGTATCTCTGAAAACAGCTGCCCAAAATTCCTGAAGCTTGGGACAGTGCACCCTCCACCCCGGAAGCAGAGCCCTACTTTAACAAAGAGTTAAAAGTCAGGAAACAAACTGGGAAAATAAGCAAACAACAGAAAAAAATTCTGACCATGGAAAGTTACTATGGTGAAAAGGAAGATAAAAGACACCCTCAGAAGAAGATAACAGAGTCAAAGCTCCTACTTCCAAAGCCTCCAAGAAAAATATGAATTGGTCTCAGGCCATAGAAGAGGTCAAAAAGAATTTTGAAAATCAAGTAAGAGAGGTAGAGGAAAAATCAGAAAGAGAAATGAGAGTGATGCAAGAAAATAAAAATGAGTCAATAGTTTGGTAAAGGAGACACCAAAAATATTAAAGAAAATAACACCTTAAAAAACAGACTAGGCCAAAGGTAAAAGAGGCCCAAAAAACCAATGAGAAGAAGAATGTCTTAAAAAGCAGAATTGGCCAAATGGAAAAAGAGGCACAAAAATTCACTGAAGAAAAAAACTCCTTAAAAAGTAGAATTGGCCAAATAGAAAAGGCGGTACAAAAGCTCACTAAAGAAAATAATTCCTTAAAAATTAGAATTGAGGAAATGGAAGCTAATAACTTTATGAGAAATCAAGAAACAATAAAACAAAACCAAAAGAATGAAAAAAGTAGAAGACAACATGAAATATCTCACTGGAAAAACAACTGACCTGGAAAACAGATCCAGGAAAGATAATTTAAAAATTATTGGACCACCTGAAAGCCACGATCAAAAACAGAGCCTGGACATCATCTTTCAAGAAATTACCAAGGAAAACTGCCCTGATGTTCTAGAACCAGAAGATAAAATAGAAATTAAAAGAATCTACTGATGAAAGCCTTGGCCCAAAATGAAAACTCCCAGGAATATTATAGCCAAATTCCAGAATGGGAATTCTGGAGGTCAAGGAGAAAATATTGCAAGCAGCCAGAAAGAAATAATTCAAGTATTGTGGAGCCACAGTCAAGATAACACAAGATTTAGCACCTTCTACATTAGAGGATTGGAAGACTTAGAATATGATATTCTGGAGGGCAAAGGAGCTAGGATTACAACCAAGAATCACCTACCCAGCAAAACTAAGTATAATCCTTCAGAGGAAAAAAATGGATTTTCAATGAAATAGAGAACTTTCAAGCACTGTTGATGAAAAAACCATAAAAATGTAAACAGAAAGGGAAATCATAAGAGACTCAATAAGGTTAAACTGTTTACATTACTACATGGGAAGATGATACTTGTAACTCATAAGAACTTTCTTGTTATTAGGGTAGTTAGAAGGAGTATAAATAGACAGGAGGCACAGGTGTGAGTTCAATATAAAGGGATGGTATCTAAAAAATAAAATTAATGGGTGAGAGAGGAATGTACTTAGAGAAAGAGAAAGGGAGAGGTAGAATGGGGTAAATTATGTCACATAAAAGAGGCAAGAAAAAATCTTTTACAATGGAGGAGAGGAGGGGGGAGGTGAAGGGGAGTGAATGAAAGTTACTCTCAACAGAATTGCCTCAAAGAGAGAATAACATATACATTCAATTGGGTATAGAAATCTCTCTTACCCATAGGAATGCAGGAGGGGAAGGAGATAAGATAAGGGAGTTGATAGAAGGGAAGGCAGGTAGGGGGTACTCAGAAGCAAAACACTGTTGAGGAGGGACAGGGTGAAAGAAGAGAGAGAATAGAATAAATGGGGGTGGGGTGCTGATAGATGGAGGGAAATACAGTTAGCAAGAGTAACTGTGATTAAAAAAGGCCTCATTTTTCAAACATATAGAGAACTGAGACAAATTTATAAAAATAATAGCCATTCCCCAATTGATAAATGATCAAACGATATGAGTGGTTTTCAGATGAAGTAATCAAAGGTATCTATAGCCATATAAAAATGCTCTAATTCACTATTGATTGGAGAAATGCAAATTAAAGCAAGTCTGTGGTGCTACCTAATACCTATTGGACTGGCTAATAGGACAGAAAAGGAAAATGACAAATGGTGGAAGAGATATGGGAAAAATGAGACATTAATGCAGTATTGGTGGAATTGTAAACGGATTCAACCATTCTATAGAGCAATTTGGAACTATGCCCAGAGGGCTATAAAACCCACACATCCTTTGACCTAGCAACACCACTACTAGGTTTGTATCCCAAAAGAGATAAAGAACAAAAAGAAAAAGGACCTATGTGTACAAAAATATTTATAGCAGCTCTTTTCCGGTGACAAAGAATTGGAAATTGAAGGGATGCCCATCAATCGGGGAATGGTTGAACCAATTGTGGTATGAGATTATGATGGAATACTATTGTGGTATAAGAAATGATGAGCAGGATGCTCTCAGAAAAACTTGGAAAGACTTAAATGAGCTGATGCAAAATGAAATATACTGTGTACAAAGTAACAGCAATATTGTAAGATAATCAGCTGTGAATGACTTAGCTATTCTAAGCTATACAATCATCCAAGATAACTCTGAAGGACTTTGTGATGAAAAATGCTGTCCATCCCCAGAGAAAGAACTGATGGTACCTGAATATGGATTACAGCATACTTTATTTTTTCTTGAGGCTTGGTTTGTTTGTTCATTTTTTTGGTCTATGTTTTCTTTCACAACATGACTAATATAGAAATGTTTTGCATGACTACACATGTATAACCTATATCAAATTACTTGCCTTGAGGCAGCTAGGTAGTGCATCGAGTAAAGCACCAGCCCTGGAGTCAGGGTGACCCAAGTTCAAATCCTGCCTCAGACACTTGACACACTAGCTGTGTGACATTGGGCAAGTCACTTAACCCCAATTGCCCTGCCTTCCCCCCTCCAAAAACCAAACAAAAATGTCTTGCCTTCTCAGTGGGGAGTGGGGGTGGGGAGGGAAGAAGGGAAAGAATTTGGAACTCATAGTTTTAAAAATGAATGTTAAAAATAGTTTTTTTAAATATACATAATTTTTACATATACATATATAAGTTTTTACATAACAGTAGTTTTAATGGGAAAAAATAAAAACTAAATTAATTTTTTTATAAAAAGCTATTGAGGCAGTTGAACAGGGGTTGGCTATGAACCAGCCCAAAAGGGAATCAACCCAGCTGAGCAAAGGAGTGACTTATCTATTGTCAGTGCAATGGTGTTTTTGCTATTTAACAATTTTATCAATGATTTGGATAAAGGCAAAGGTAACGTTTGTAAAATTTGCAGGTGACACAACCCTAGGAAGACTAGCTAACACACTGAATGATAAAGTCAGAATCTAAGATCTTAACAAGTTAAATGTTCGATCAAATTGAATAAGATGAAAGTCAACAGGGATAAATGTAGTCTGATGAGGGAGGCATGGTTAAAGATGTTATCATAGAACATCTGGGGATGTTAGTGAGTTACGAACTCAGTATCTGAGTTAGCAGGATGATGTGACAGCCCAGACACTTAATGGGTTCTTGGGTGGTATTGAGATTTTTTTGCATGTGATTTTATTGGTATAGGAAACACCTGATAGTGTGTCCCCTAACCAATGCAGAGCAGCAATTCCTCTGCAATTAATAATAATGACAATCTTAGAGATTTACTCGACAGTACTGAGGTTAAGCTTTACAGTTAGGATGTTACCAGGGGTAGGACTTGAAGTCAAATCTTGACTGAAGTCATCTCTTTATCCACTCTGTCTTACTAGTTCTTTTTTTTTTAATTAAAATTTTTTTTTTATCTTTAGTTTACAACACACGGTTCTACATAATTTTGAGTTCCAGATTTTCTCCCCTCCTTCCCCCCTCCCTCCCCAAGATGGCATGGAATCTCATATAACTACCATGTATAACTTCGCATTGAATTAATTTATACACTAGTCAAGTTGTGGAGAAGAATTATGACCAATGGAATGAATCATGAGAAAGAAGAAACAGAACCAAAAACAAAAAACAAAAACCCCAAAACAAAAACAAAAGAGAAGAAAAAAAGGCAAGCATGTAGTGTGCTTCAATCTGCATTCAAACTTCACAGTTCTTTCTCTGGATGTAGATAGCACTCTCCATCGTGAGTCCCTTGGAGTTGTCCATGCACCTTGTATTGCTGAGAAGAGCGAAGTCTGTCAGGGTTGGTCGTCATGGAATCCATATATCTGTGGTTGTGTACAATATTCTCCTGGCTCTGCTCCGCTCACTCAGCATTATGTCGTGTAGGTTTTTCCAGGTTGTTACGAAGTCCATATCATCCCCATTTCTTACAGCACAATAGTATTCCATTACCTTCATATACCACAGCTTGTTCAGCCATTCCCCAATTGATGGGCATCCCTTTGATTTCCAGTTCTTGGCTACCACAAAAAGAGCCGCTATAAATATTTTTGTACATATGGGTCCCTTTCCCTCTTGTGTGATTTCTTTGGGATACAACCCTAGAAGTGGTATTGCTGGGTCAAAGGCTATGAACATTCCTATGGCCCTTTGGGCGTAGTTCCAAATTACTCTCCAAAATGGCTGGATCAACTCACAACTCCACCAGCAATGTAACAATATTCCAATTTTCCCACATCCTCTCCAGCATTTATCATTTTCCGATTTTGTTATTTTAGCCAATCTGACAGGAGAGATGTGGTATCTAAGAGTTGTTTTGATTTGCATTTCTCTAATCAGTAGTGATTTAGAGCATTTTTTCATATGCCTATAGATAGCTTTAATTTCTTCCTCTGAAAACTGCCTGTTCATATCCTTTGACCATTTCTCAATTGGGGAATGGCTTGTATTCCTATATATTTGGCTCAGTTCCCTGTATATTTTAGAAATGAGACCTTTATCAGAGATACCAGTTGTAAAGATTTTCTCCCAATTTTCTGCTTCTTTCCTAATTTTTGTTGCATTGGCTTTTTTTTGTACAAAAACATTTGAATTTAACATAATCAAAATTATCCATTTTGCATTTTGTAATGCTCTCTATCTCTTGTTGGGTCATGAATTCTTTTCTTTTCCATAAATCTGATAAGTAAACTATTCCTTGCTCTCCCAAATTACTTATAGTATCAGCTTTTACTCCTAAATCATGAACCCATTTTGACTTTATTCTGGTATATGGTGTAAGATATTGGTCTATGCCCAGTTTCTGCCCTACCATTTTTCAATTTTCCCAACAGTTTTTGTGAAATAGTGAATAATTAGCCCAGAAGCTGGCCTCTCTGGGTTTATCAAAGAGTAGATTGCTATAGTTGTTGACTTCTCTATCTTGTATTCCTATCCTATTCCACTGATCCACACCTCTGTTTCTTAGCCAGTACCAGGTAGTTTTGATGACTGCTGCTCTGTAGTACAGTTTAATATCTGGTATGGCTAGGCCACCTTCTCTATCATTTCTTTTCATTAATACCCTAGATATTCTAGACCTCTTGTTTTTCCAGATGAATTTTGTTATAATTTTGTCCAGCTCAGTAAAATATTTTTTGGTAGTTTGATTGGTATGGCACTGAATAGATAGATTAATTTAGGTAAAATTGTCATTTTTATTATATTATCTCGGCCTAACCATGAGCAACTGATATTTTTCCATTTATTCAGATCTGACTTTATTTGTGTGAAAACTGTTTCATAGTTATGTTCATATAGGCCCTGGGTTTGTCTTGGCAAATAGACTCCCAAATATTTTATAGTGTCTACAGTAACTTTGAATGGAATTTCTCTTTCTATCTCTTGCTGTTGGGCTTTGTCAGTAATGTATAGGAATGCTGAGGATTTATGTGGGTTTATTTTATATCCTGCAACTTTGCTAAAGTTGTTTATTATTTCAAGTAGTTTTTCACTTGATTCTCTAGGATTCTAGTACCAAACTGAATAGTAGGGGTGATAATGGACATCCTTGTTTCACCCCTGATCTTATTGGGAATGCATCTAGCTTATCCCCATTACAAATAATGCTTGTTGATGGTTTTAGGTAGATGCTATTTATAATTTTAAGGAAGGTTCCATTTATTCCTATGCTTTCTAGTGTTTTTAATAGGAATGGGTGTTGTATTTTGTCAAAGGCTTTTTCTGCGTCTATTGAGATGATCATATGGTTTCTGCTAGCTTTGTTGCTGATATGGTCAATTATGCTAATAGTTTTCCTAATATTGAACCAGCCTTGAATTCCTGGAATAAATCCTACCTGGTCATAGTGTATTATTCTTGTGATGAGTTGCTGCAATCTTTTTGCTAATATTTTATTTAAAATTTTTGCATCAATATTCATTATGGAAATTGGTCTATAATTTTCTTTCTCTGTTTTGACTCTACCTGGTTTGGGTATTAGTACCACATTTGTGTCATAAAAAGAATTTGGTAGGACTCCTTCTTCACCTATTTTCCCAAATAGTCTACCAAGTATTGGAATTCGTTGTTCTTTAAATGTTTGATAGAATTCACATGTAAAACCATCTGGCCCTGGAGATTTTTTCCTAGGGAGTTCATTGATGGCATGCTCAATTTCTTTTTCTGAGATGGGGTTATTTAGAAATTTTACTTCCTTTTCTGTTAACCTGGGCAGTTTATGTTTTTGTAGATATTCATCCATGTCTCTAAGGTTGTCAAATTTATGGGCATACAATTGGGCAAAATAATTCCTAATTATTGTTTTGATTTCCTCTTCATTAGAGGTGAACTCACCCTTTTAATTTTTGATACTGGTAATTTGATTTTCTTCTTTCTTTTTTTAATTAAATTGACCAAAGGTTTATCAATTTTATTGATTTTTTCATAAAACCAGCTCTTTGTTTTATTTATTAATTCAATAGTTTTCTTGGTTTCAATTTTATTAATCTCTCCTTTGATTTTCAGAATTTCTAATTTGGTATTTAATTGGGGATTTTCAATTTCCTCTTTTTATAGCTTTTTCAGCTGTATGCCCAGATCATTGATCTCCTTTTCCCCTATTTTATTCATGTAAGCGTTTAGGGATATAAAACTTCCCCTAAGAACTGCTTTTGCTGCATCCCATGTTTTGGTATGTTGTTTCATTATTGTCATTCTCTTGAATGAAGTTATTAATTGTTTCTCTGACTTGTTGTTTGGCCCACTCATTCTTTAGAATTAGATTATTTAGTTTCCAATTAGCTTTTAGCTTATTTTTCCATGGTTCTTTATTACAAATAATTCTTATTGCATCATGATCTGAAAAGGATGCTTTGACTACTTCTGCCTTTCTGCACTGGATTGTGAGGTTTTTATGCCCTAGTACATGGTCAATTTTTGAGTATGTGCCATGTACTGCTGAGAAGAAAGTATATTCCTTTTTATCCCCATTCAGTTTCCTCCAGAGGTCTACCATATCTGCCTTTTCTAAAATTCTGTTTACCTCCTTAACTTTTTTCTTATTTATTTTGAGGTTAGATTTATCGAGTTCAGAAAGGGGGAGGTTGAGGTCTCCCAATATTATAGTTTTGCTTTCTATTTCTTCCTGTAACTCCCTTAACCTCTCCTCTAAGAATTTGTATGCCTTACCACTTGGTGCATATATGTTAAACAATGATATGGCTTCATTGTTTATGGCGCCTTTTAGCAGGATATAATGCCCTTCCTTATCTCTTTTAATTAAATCTATCTTTACTTTTGCTTTGTATGAGATTAGGATTGCTACACCTGCTTTTTTTACTTTAGCTGAGGCGCAATATATTTTACTCCAGTCTTTTACCTTTACCCTGTGTGTATCCCCTTGTTTCAAATGCGTTTCTTGTAAACAGCATATTGTAGGATTATGGTTTTTAATCCATTCTGCTATCTGCTTCTGTTTTATGAGAGTGTTCATCCCCTTCATGTTCAGAGTTATGATTTCTATCTGTGTCTTTTTCTCCACCCTATTTCCCCCTGTTTATGCTTTTATTTCTCCCTTTCCCCTTCTCCTCCTCAACAAAGTTTTGCTTTTGACCGCCGCCTTCCTCAGTTTACCCTCCCTCTTTATTCACCTCCCTTATCTTACCATTTCCCACTTGCTACTTCTCCCCTCCCTTCTGACCACCCCTCTCCCTTTTTCCCCCCCTTCCCCTCCTACTTCCTGTAGGTCAAGTTAGATTTCTAAACTTATCAGGGTATGTTATTTCCTTCTTGAACCATGTGAGATGACAGTGAAGCTCAAATACTGCTCTTTTCCCTCCCTTCTTTCCCTCTACTATAATATGTTTTTGTGCCTCTTAATTTGGTGTAATTTACCCTTTTCTACTACCTCCTTACCTCTTCCCTCATAGCCCTCCCTTTACATCTCTTACTTATGTTTTTTATCTTTACATCAGTTAATTTATACAGGCATTCACAATCTATGTGTATCCCTTTCAATTGTCATAACTGTACCATTCTCAAGACTGACATATATATATAAAACATACATATGATAATATAATCTCACATAAAGATGCAGACAGCCTGCCCTTATTGGTTAATAAGGTTTGTGGGGGTTCCCCCCCGGTTACCTTTTTATGTCTCTCTTGAGTTTTGTAGTTGGAGATCAAATTTTCCATTGAGTTCTGGCCTTTTCATCAGGAAGGTCTGGAATTCCCTTATTTCATTGAATGTCCATTGCCTTGCCTGAAAAATTATGCTTAGTTTTGCTGGGTAGTTGATCCTTGGTTGTAGTCCCAGCTCCTTTGCCCTTCGGAATATCATATTCCAATTTCTCCTGTCTTTTAATGTGGAAGCTAAGAGATCCTGCGTGATCCTTACTGTAGTTCCACGATATTTGAATTGCTTCTTTTTGGCTGCTTGCGGTATTTTTGCCTTCAGTTTATAGTTCTGAAATTTGGCTATAATATTTCTTGGTGTTTTCAGTTTGGGATCTCTTTCAGGGGGTGATTGGTGAATTCTTTCAATGACTATTTTGCCCTCTGGTTCTAGGACCTCTGGGCAGTTGTCTTTGATAATTTCTTTGAAGATACTGTCAAGGCTCTTTTTTTCATCGTGGATTTCCGGTAGACCAATAACTCTTAAATTGTCTCTCCTGGATCTGTTTTCCAGGTCAGTTGTTTTCCCAATCAGATATTTCACATTTTTTTCTATTTTTTTCTTCTTTACATTTTGTTTTACTACTTCTTGGTGCCTCATAGATTCATTAGCTTCCACTTGCTCAACTCTAATTTTAATGAGTTAGTGTTTTCATTTTGCTTTTGAGTCTCCTTTTCCAGTTGGTTGATTTTGCCTCTCAGGGTGTCATTTTCTCTATTTAGATTCTGAATATCCGTGGCCATTTTGCCAATCTTATTCTTTAGGGACTTGATTTCATTAGTGGATTTTTTTTCCATTTTTTTCCATTTTTTCTTTTACCTCCCTAATTTGGTTGCTAAAGTCCTCCTTTAGCTCTTCTAGCAATGCTTTTTGGGCTGGAGACCAGTTCACATTATCTTTTGCTGTATCCAATGGATCTATAGTGTCACTGCTGTCCTCTTCCAAATTGGTATTTTGATCATTCCTGTCTCCATAAAAAGAATCTATTGTCCTCGGTTTTTTTGTGTTCTTCTTCATGTTGGTTTGCCTTTTCCTGGCTTTAGAACAAATTCTGCCTTTGGGTCTCAGGGCTCTCTGTCCCAGCTTTCTTATTCTGGGGATTGTGAGTCTAGAATTATAGCCTTCAGTTTTCTGAGGTGTGGGGGAGGGGTCTGGATCCCTGGCATCTCACTCCCTTTGGGTGCTCTCCAGCACTGTTGCTCTTCAGCAGTGGTCTCAGCTGTTTGTTGTTTGAGCTGATGTCTGGCACTTCCCCTGGGGGGGCAAGATTATGTCTGGGCTCCTGGTGTTGACCCCTGCCAACTCTGCCCCTCTCGGACTAATGAACATCTACTATTTGACCACTGAAGCCCCACTTATTTCTCCTCTGTTCCAGCAATCTTTTTTTTTTCCCCCGAGGAATTCTCTGGGTGAGGGGGGGAGGGATTAGAGCCGTTTACCTGGCCATTATGTCTACCGCAATCCGCATTTCATTCCTTCAGGCTGCAAGCCTCAGGAGTAGGTATTTTCCTGGCCGGTGGCGTTGCGCTGCCTCTCCTCGCTTCCACAGACTGCCGTCCTGTGTTAGGAGGCTTGAGGATCTCCGCCAGTTTTGGGCACCCGGCTTTCTCCCAGCCTATCTCCCACGTGGATTTCCCAGCGGCCGCTTCCACTTTGGTCTGGAGCAGCTCCCCACATCAAGCCCTCTCCGAGCCTACAGATTCGTGCCTTCGGCCTTTCAGACTCTCCCAGCTTGGAAATTTGCCCCACGCAGACTGCTCACGGTTTCTGACTCTCTCAAATCTGCTCAAATTCACTTTTTTATAGGAATCTGACAGACCCTGTGAGAGAGTTCCCGTAAGACTCTGCCTTCATGCGGCCATCTTGGCTCCGCCCCCGTCTTACTCGTTCTTAAGAGAGAGAGAGAGTCCAAGAATTCCTTCCAGGAAGAAAGAGAAAGAGAATACAGCTTTTCTGTATTCTACCCTGGTGGGACCACATTTGGAGTATTATGTTTAGTTCTGGATGTTACTATTTAAGAAGGGTCATGTCATATGAGGATAATTTGAAGGAATGTTTAGCATGGGAGGCTGGGGGGAGGCAGTGTGAACATGAAAGCTGTCTTCAAGTATTGGAAAACTGTGAGAGAGATATTAAACTTGTTCTGCTTAGCTAAAGAAGGCAGAATTAGGAGCAATAGGTAAAAATAGCAAAAAGGAACATTTAATTTTGTCAGGAAAAGCTTCCTAAGAATTAGAATTATCTAAAAGTGGAATGGGCTGCCTGAAAAGGTGGGAGGTTCCCTCTCACTGTAGGTCTTCAAGCAGAAGCTGAATGACCTCTTGACCACTATGTTATAGTGTGGATTTAGGAAAGGATGTGAGTTGGGTAGGTAGCCAATTAAGTCCTTGTATAAAGACTCTAAAATCCAGTGGCTTCCATATCCACTTGTCAAAATCCTACCCATTTTCCCAAAATTGAGATCAAATGCTACCTACTTCATGAAGCTCCGTCAATTATAACATGTATAACCCTAAGCAAATAATTTGATTTCTCTGGCCCCCATTTCCTTATTTATCAAACAAAGGAGTTGAACTAAGTGACTTCAAAGGTCTTTTTTCCTTTTGAATCCATGATTCTACGAATCTTTCTAGGGAAGCTAGGTAGCCCAGTGGATAGAGTGTCAGGTCTGGAGTGAAGAAGAATTAGTTCAAAACTGAGTTCAAATCTGGTCTCAGACACTTAGTAACTGTGTGACCCTAGGCAAGTCACTTAACCCTGTTTGCCTCAGTTCCTTATCTGTGAAATGAATTGGAGAAGAAAATGGCAAACCACTTCAGTATCTTTGCCAAGAAAACCCCAAATGGGGTCATGACTGAACAACAACAAAATGAAGCTTTCTTCCAATTGGAAAAAAATTTTCCTTCCTCTGTGTTCCCATAGTGGTTTGTTTCTCCTATGGCACTTAATACAATCTTCCATGATGTATGGTTATTTTCTATGTCCTCTTACTAAATTGTTGTTTGTCCTTCATTCTCTAAGAGGGCCATGACCTCAGGGAGGTGATGTCATGACACACAAGTGAATTGGATTTAAGTAAAGGAAAGCTGTGCAGTCATCAGCCTCACTTTCTTCTCTGGAGCCATCTGGGTCCAGGTGAAAGATATAGAACTAGACGACTAGAGATGCAGTAGAAGACCTTGGCCTTTTTAACCTAAGGTCTTTAACAGATCTCAGTTTAACTGAGGCAACACACAATCAATGATTAAGGCTAGGTAAGAAATGAGGCAGAGAATGGCTTCTCTTATCTAGCAAAGAAAAAATCAATCTGGGAAGGAAAGACCCTCAGAGTTTCTGACCAAAACAGAAACAACTGCTATTTACATTCACTCTGAGCCAATGGGGCTGACACAAGTATGAAGTGGGGTTTGGCTGTTGATCTATTTTTGGCTAAGCAATGAGAGCCAAATGTCCTCTTACTAAATTGTAAGCTATTTTTGAAGGAAGAGACCTTGCTTTTATCTTTTATCACTTGTCAAACACATTCATTTCACACAGCTCAATAAACATTGAATTAAATTGCTTATGCAGCCCTCAATTGATTCATTTTTCCCATTGGTCGGTGATTCTCAATAAAACAAAACAAAACAAAACAAAACACAACTCCTTTGCATTGTGGTGTTTTAAGGCACAAACATATGTAGCTACTGTACTTCAAGGATTTATGATTTTGGTGGTTTGGGTAGGTTGAAACTGCTCTCTTCAAGTACCTACATTTATACAGACCACTAGGACTTAGTAGATGGTTTTTAAGAGCTGCTGTGGCTGCATAATTCATCACCCTGAAGTCATTCTGGTGATAAGCCTCTCCACATTTAGCTAGGGTGAATTTTCAGATGACAGACATATATTCACTCAAAGTCTTTCCAGGTTGGTACAGCCTGGCAGAGCTTATGCTCTAGTGTCACAGTCTTAAAAAACCCAGGGTTTCAACTCTACCAGGAGACTTGAGAGTAGAACTTTAACAGAGCAACAGGCTATATACTCTTGCAATTTGTACTAAAAAATAGGACCATTTTGGATAGTTCTACGCATAAAACTCTGAATAAGAAGACTGACATAAACACAAATGCTACTTAATATTGGCTGCATAATCTCCACCCAAATAATTACTTTAGCAGTTTCCTTTAGGGGCTCTTTATCAGAACAGTCTTGTAGTCTCATGGTGGAATATTATTAATTAAACACACTACCACATCTCATTGCTTTACACAAGAATGATCTATCTACTATTGCTGCTGTAGAGCTGGGATTATATTTATAGGTTTATGATATTGGTTCAGTGGTTCTTTGGAATATTTATTTGTCCCACCCTGTGGCTAATTATCCTCCAGTTCACCACTTAACTACTTAGATGTGGTGGTATCATCCATTCTTATCACATGAGTAGGCTGGGTTAATTGGGCTGTGATGAATGCTTTTGTGATGATGACTGTGCTTCCAAATTGTGTTACTGGAGACATTATCTTGATGTGAGGAACAGCATCTAGATGTCACAGACAAAACCTGAACATGAGCTGAAAATGACACCAAGAGTATTTGCAAAGATAGACACTGTTCTATGAGCCTTTACTTATTTATTTTGGGAAGTTCCCTAGCTACATACTACTTTAAAATTCCCCAACTTTTCATAATTTTACAATCCTTTTTTGTGGGTGGGGTAGGGGTGGGCCCATAGCTGTCATTTCATTGATGTAGGGAATTTGGTAGGGATGCCGCCCTCTGCCAGAGCAAATCATTAACTGCTTCCCGATTTCCCTTAATTCTAGTGCCCTCCCTTTGTTAATTGTTTCCAATTTATCTCGTAAACAGCTTGTTTATACATGGTTGTTTGTATATTGTCTCCCCCAGTTGGTGAGCTCCTTTGAAAGCAGGGACTGTCTGCCTTTCTTTTTACACCCCTGGCACATAGTATGAGCTTAATAAAAGGATAACCGACTGACGTTGGGGTCACTGAGAGGGGTGATTTGCCCAGGGTCACCGACAGTATATGTAAGAGGTAGAACTAAAATCCAAGTTTTCCTGATTCCTGAGTCTAAGGCTAACTTTTTCGGCTGCAACAATATGCCCCTCCTTTACAAACTTAGTGGGCAATTAAGTTACACCATCCAGCGGCTGGACCCAGCGGTGACTGTGGAGGACACAACCAAGGTTTTGGCAGCTGGAGAAAAGCATGCCTTTTGCTGGGTAAAGCCTGAGGAGACGTGGTTCTCCTTAGACGCCTAACCCACTGGCACTTTTAGGCCTCATGCACCAATGTGACCTTGTCAGTTGAACACACACACACATACACACGCACACACAAATCTCTGTAGCCTCTCTTTCTGGGACAGACTGGTGCTTTCCTGCCCAGGCCGGTGGCAGCTCCCTCCCGCAGGAGGCGCGGTGGTGATGCAAGTGAAGACTCTGGGCGGTAACCTCAGCGGCAGCTGCTTCGGAACCCTCGGAGCCGGGAGCCGGGAGCCGGGGGGGCGGGGCTGGGCGGGGCTGTTGGGAAGGCAGGGTGGAACGGACGCCATTGCGTTGCTATGAGCTGGCTCGGGGGCTGCAGAGGCGCTTGTCAATAGGCGCGGAGGCGGCGGCGGCGGCGGCGGGCCGGGACTGCATCCTGCTGCTCCTTTTCCTGGGTCTCCCCTCCCCCCTCCCCCCCCCGCCGCCCCCTCCTCTCGCGCTCCTGGGGACTCGGGCTCCGCGTCTCTCCCCGCGTCTCGCTCGGTCTGGGCGGGCGGCGCGCGCAGCTCCCGAGGCGCTCGAGCTGCTGAGCGGCGGCGGCGGCGGTGGTTCCGGGGATGGGGAGGCGGCGGCGGGCGGAGGAGAAGATGCTCCTGGGCTGAGGCGAAGCCGAGAAGCGAGGAGGAGGACGAGGCGGCTGCGGGAGGGATGGCTCACTCCGGAGCTGCCGCGGCTGTGCCCGGGGGCAGCGGCGAGCTGCGGGGGTCGGGCTCCCCGGCCTCGGGCCCGGGGGCGGCGGCGGGGGGTCTGGACAGCGGGGGTCCGCGGGACTCGCTGAGCCTGGAGGAGATTCTGCGCCTCTATAACCAGCCCATCAACGAGGAGCAGGCGTGGGCTGTGTGCTACCAATGCTGCGGTTCCCTGCGGGCCGCCGCCGGAGACCCGCGCAGCCGCCCCAGCCGCGCGCCCCGCCGCCCACTGGAGGCGCCCGCGCAGATCCGAGTCTGGAGGGATGGCACCGTCACCCTGGCCCCCGGGCCGGGCGACGCCGGGGAGCCGCCCCCGGGCGCAGGTAAGCGCCCCCACCCTGCGGGCCACCGCATTCCCCTTCCCCGGGCCACTGCAGCCCCCCCCCCCCCATTCCGGGGCAGCCCTGAGAACCGCCAGGAGAGAGGATTTGGGGATCACAAAACCCTTGTTTGAGGTCTTGGGGGGCTGGGGAGTGCATGAGGGCTGACCCGGCTCTGCGACCTCCTCCCCCTCCGCGGCTTCCCTTTGCCCTCCGGACTCCCTGGTCCGCGTGGCTCCCGCGCCCGCTGGGAGGAGTTGGCAGACCCGGGGCATGGGGTGCGGGGAGGAAGGAGCAGCGGCTTTTGGGGCTGCTCTCCTGCTTGATGCAGAGCTTGCTCCCATGTAGGTCAGCAGCATCACGAGGGGGAGGGAAGGGGGGAGGGAGGAGAGGAAAGGAGAGGGGGAGCCTAGCAAAACAAAGAGAGGAGCTGTCAAGGGGAACTGTCCCATCTCTAGCTGAACAGCTTGAGCGGGCTGTGGGGAGGAGGGGAAGAGTTGTCACACTCTGTTGTGATTGGATTTGGGGGTGAGGTTTTTGTTTTGGGTACCTTTTCATTTCCAGTTGGAGCGAAAGAACTAGCTGATGGATACCAGTTACTCTTCCTGAACTTTATACAACAGCTGTTCACAGCTTGTTTATGAGGTTGTGTGGGTTGGGCCTTTTTTTTTCTTATAAGATATTCCTGTATTATATTTACATGCTATCTCTGCACATAACCTCATCCAGAACATTCATTCAGCATTGGCTATTCATGGTGTGATAAGGCGTTGTAAAATATTCATTATATGGTTTAAACATCCTTGTAGACAGAAATAGTAAAACAGTTCATATCCCCTTTCTATTTGAAAAAGGCACCTGACTGCATAGGCATATGTCTTAAAATGATAGTTTTAATAAAACTAGAGATTTTCTTTAGGTTTTGGAACGTTGAGAGAAGATCTAATCTCTGAGGAGAATTCCAAAATTAGCATTGATAATTTTTTTGAGGATGAGGTGGAGAGGAAGCAAATTACAACGATCCTTTAAAAAAGCAAGATATATCGATTGTGCTACCACAAAATAGTTTTTTCCGAAAATGTTATAAATGTCATTTAAATTAAATTTGGTTCTAACGATAGACCTGAACTTACAGAATGAAAATTTTGATAATGGGTAGGTAAACTTTGGGGTTTCAGAGCCTAGGCTAATTGTAAAATCTTCAAAATGAACTCATTGATATCCAGTGATCACTCCGTAAATCAGTATTGATGAGGATAGTATGTTACATCTGTCACTTTGTTAAAAATTGGTACTTTGATTCCACTGAATTTTTAAATTTGAAATAATAGTTTTAGGAGGAAAGGGGCCCCAAATTTAGAATTTCATTGGTTGAAGGAATTTTCTCTACCAATCAGATCTATACTTGCTCTGTAATTTAAATTCTTAGCGTTTCTGGGACCACTGATAGGATAAGTGACATGTCCATAGTCACACAGCCAGGAAGTTAATCACTTTTTGTTTATTATGTACCTATTGCTTTTAAATCCCTGGTTGTTTTAAATAAACAGGTTATAGAACCAGAGAACATGATTTTCCACATTGTGTATTAGAAGTCAGTGCAACATAGAGCAGTGTAGGATTATAATTAGGAAAAAAGGGCATTTATTTAAAGCTGCTCTGTCACAGCAGTAGTAGTTAGAGTAGCGGTTTTGAAAAGTGTACATTCTAGACCCCGTCGTCTGTGAGATATTGTGGCATATTGGAAAGAACACTGGGTCAGGGAGTAAGGATCCCTGTGACCTTGGGAGAGTCATTTAGCTCTTTTGAGCCTTAGTTTCTTTTATCGTAAAATGAGATTGGGCTACACGAAGGTCCCAGCTTTAAAGTATTTATTTTTATAAATTTCTTTACCTGGTACCACTTTGGAATCTTAAATGTTTAAACTGTTCTAGTTGGCAAGTCCATGTAAGATAATTTATTAACGGTTCCTAGATTTTTCCTTTCATTTAGTGGCCTAACCTTAGGAACCAATTATTTTTCTTCATTAAGATATGATGGGTAATAATATACTATCCATATATAAGGAAGACATTATTAATATGGTGAACTCTGAGTTTTTGTTTTTATTTTTGCCAGTAGTGAATTTATGAAGAGCCTTTCACACAGTTTTGCTTGGTTGAATTTGGGTCCTATGGCATACATTTTTGAAAAGGCTAGCTGGGTTTGGTGATAAAGTCTAGGTTGTTTTTAAGCACCTGTTGATTATAGTTAAGGGAACACATATTAGAGTATTTGTAGGCATCCACATTCACATCATTAGGATTTTGGAACTTCAGATCACTAAAACTTGGGGTTATAAAACTAGCCGTACAGAAGTATTTCATTAGAATGTTAAGTTTGGTCTTAATTTTTAAAAGTAATCTTTTCTTCAGGCACTTTGTTCCTTTGAACATCAGTCATGCAAGTAAAAAGGTGATATAATCAAGTCAAAATTTTTATATTTAAGGGGAAAAAAACTTGCTGTGGTTATATACCAGATATATCCTTACATGGTTGGAGATAAGTAGAATTATCTTTTCCTCAGTTATTCATTGTTTTAAATGTTTTTGCTTTTTAAAATACCTTAAAATGTGGCCTAAATCTACATGGTGTTTTATTTAAAAAGTAATATTAGTAACTAACTAGTCAGATTATACCAGATAAGACATAGAACACCAGAATTGGAAAAGACTTTATAGAATAGACTGTCATTTTTACAGATGAGGAACTTGAAATCCAGAGAGATTGACTAAGGTAACATGACTAGAAACAGTGGAAAGAGTAATAGATTTGTAATTGAGAAACCTGAATCTGATACTTAGTAATGTGACTATGGATAAGTTAACAGCATTTCTAAAACTCATTCTCTTCATCTTAAAACGATGACAATGATAGCTAGCCCACAGAGTTGTTAGAGTAAGAGTATTTTGTAAATAAATGCTAGAAAAATGTGAAATGATGATAATTTGTTATTATTTAGTAGTAGAACTGGGACTAGACTACATTTCCTGATTCTTAGTATAGCTTGCTTTCTTCTGTGGTTCCTAATCGAAATGAAATGTTATGAGTAATGTCCCAGATGAATGAATATCATTATCCTTGGTGTAATTTTGGAGAAGTGCCATTTCTTTTAGCTGGATATTGCTCATACCCTCTGTGAGAGTGTATTACAAGTCAGTACCACCATTCCTTCTTTTCTCACCAAGGAAAAGGAAGGTATAAGAAGCAGCAGCAGAAGAAGAGAAAGCATCTCAAATACTTTAATGGTTTGTCTCTTCCACCTTTAGCACTGATAATAACACCTGGAGCATTACATTTAGTTTCAAGCATGAAAGCTGATAGAACTATTCAGAAAGAGTAGACAAAGTACAGTAACAGGGCTAAACAGGGGATTGGTGAGTTTTTAATGATAAGTATAAGAAAATCTGCAAATATTGTAAGACATAATTTGAAGGAGGCAGAACTTGTATTTTAGCATTCTGTCATTGCTTCCAACAGTAGAGTGAGAAAAATGTGATACAGATATGAGATAAAATAGAAAAAAGACAAATCAAGCCCAGCTATGAATGAATGCCTGAGAGTGAAAATGATTAAATGACGAACATGGAATCCTAAAAGGAGTGGCAATATTTTATTGAACCAGCTTATAATGCCAGGGGAATAGTTGACCTAAGGAAGAATAAAAGACCTATGATTTTTCTGAGATGGCTTATTTAAAACATTTTGTTTTCTCAGATATTTGTGTAATATAAAACCTAGAACCTTTGATAAACACACTTCTCTGTAGTTGTCATTTTACAAAGAAATCTATCAATAGACACTTGTTAAATGTCTATTATATGCCAGGCACCGTGCTAGGCACTACGTAAACTAAATAAAAAATGAAGCAGTCCCTGCCATTAAAGAACTTACATTTTACTGGGAGAGATAACATGTACCTAAATAAATACAACATATGTACCAAGGAATTTTGAGAGGAGGGGCACTAGAAACTGGGGAGGGAGGGGGGAGAAAATGCTTCAGATAGAATGTGGTGCTTGAGCTGATTCTTAAAGGAAATAAGAGATCCTAAGAGGTGAAGGTGTGGAGGGAGGACTGAGCAGACATGGGAGACAGCCAGTGCATGTAGAGTAGCGAGTACTTTGTCCCAAACTTTAGGGTCCAAGCACTGCTGTTTTCAAAGCTACATTTGGGTCCACTGTCACCCTAGGCTCTGTCCCAGCAGCACTCCTCCAAGACAGCAAAGGCACAGAGATGGGAGTGTCATGCATGAAGACCAGTAAGAAGACATACTTCAATGGCTTTAATGTATAATGAGCCTGGAAAGGTAGATTGGGGCCAGGTTTCAAAGAGTTTTAAAAACCAGAGGAGTTGATATTAGGTCCTAGAGATGATAGGAGCCAACCATATTTGAGTAGAAGAATGACATGGTCAGACCTGCACTTTAAGGAAATAACTCTGGCAGCTGTGTGGAGGTAAGATTAGAGTTGGGGAGAAGTTTGAAGTAGGGTGACCAATTAGGAGGCTGTTGTTGCTGTAGTCTGAGCAAGATAGGAGGAGGGCCTGAACTCTGGTGGTAGCTGTAAGAGATCTTGTGGAGGTAGAATAGCCAAGCTATCTAGTTTGAAATGTCTAAAAGGAAATTAGTTGGTGATCAGAGACTGGATCTAATACAAGAGAAGAGGGCTGGACATAGAGATCTGGGAGTCATATGTATCAAAGGGAAGGAAATTGAGGTCCACATGCAGTTAAAGTAAGGTTCTTTTTTTTTAAACTTACATAGCTTTTGGGTAGTCAGGGAGAAATTACACTGTAAACTCCTTGAAAGTAGGAATTGTTTCATCCTTTGTGTATGTGCTTCACAGTGCTGAGCCACATAGCAGGTATTTAAGTGCTTGTTGATTGACTGACTTCTACTACTTATTGTCAACAAACTAACCTTTTCATTTCTGTTTAAAATCTGTTGCATTGAATGAAGCATAACATGTAATATTTCAAACATGAAATGTCAAAGAGTAAATTATTTTTGAGGCCTAATGGAACATTAATAAAATCACTGTAAATCTGAGAAAATTAGCTTCATTAGTTGTCATTTTCTTTAAGAATTGTATAAGTTTTATTTGTGTAATAGATGTCGTCTTTTGAAAGTATAAGTTTCTCTTGATTTGATTGATTGGCAGCTTGATGTAATGGATAAAGCACTTGACTTGAAGTGAGGAAGAGATGGTTTGAATACTGCTTCAGGATTTACTCACGACTTGTGTTACCCATGGCAAGTAACTTAACCTCTCTTCCCTCAGTTTCCTAATCTGGAAAAGAGTGTAATAGTGGCAGCTTTCTAGGATTGTTAAGAGGAACAAATGAGATAATAAGTGTAGAGCACTTTACAAATATTAATGTGCTATATGTGTTAATTATTATTATCTAAAAGGGAAGAGGATGAGAGAAAATATGATTTATATAGCACCTATTCTGTGCCACACACTGTGCTAAAAATCACTATTTACAAATGTCTCCGATCCTTACAACAGCCCTGTGGAGTAGGTGACATTATTATCTCCCACTTTACAGTTGAGGAAACTGAGGCAAACAGAGGTTAAGTGACTTGCCCAGGGTCACAGCTAGTGTATGAGGTCAAATTTGAACTGGAGGCTTCCTGACTTTAGGCCTAACACTTTATCCACAGTACCATCAACTCCTTCCCGAAAGTGTGTTCTAAAAGTCTTAGTGCAATTTTAAGCTTTAATAGCTTAAAGTAAGTTTTCTAAAATGAACAGTGAAGATCTGTGTGCACATTAATGAAGGAATGAGAATGGTTTCTTATAGTGAACGTTCAGGCTTTGTTTGGAATTTTTAAAAAGGATGTGAACAGTTACGCTTGTCCATAATATTCATGCTGATACATTGGAGAAATGTACCTAGATTAATGTCCCTCTGGTTTTAAAGGTATTTGGAATGTTGGCAAAAATGTTTAAATGGTGAAAATACATTTAATATTGGCTTTTCCCCCTTCTTTCTAAATCTCTTGAGCTCTCACCTTCTGAGATGTGTTCTCTTATTAAGATGAATGGTTGAAGAGTGGGGTAGGGAATTCCTTATCACACATAAATACTGTCTATACCTGATATCTTTCACAATACTGGCAGACGCAGTCCTGCTTGATTTTTTTTAAATATTAAGATTAAATTCTGCCATGATTTTGATATTCCCTTTCTGAGAGGTGTAGTTGTCAAAGTTAAACTGGAAAGATATATTACATATTTTCCTGAAGCTGATGAAATGATTTATGTGAGTTGTAAATAGTCATGTTTTAAGGTAGTTAATACTTTAATAATCAGGATTTCAGAAGTTGTAAATCTTTTTTATTTTTATTTTTTTGGACTGGACCTGTGATTACATTTAGGTCTGGGACTCTTGGTAAGGAAACTACTTCTACTGATGTAGATTGCACCTACTCTTTGAGGGCAGTGAGAAGTTAAGTGACTTGCCCAGGCTCACACAGCCAGTATGTGTTGGGGCAGGACTTGAATGCAGGTTTTCCTGATTGCTAGGCAATCTTCTTTCTGCTGTACAACACTCATTCTCAAAAATTACAGTTAAACTGAGAAATTTCTAATTCAGTCTATCATAAAAATAGCCCAAATGTTATGTATTACAATTTCTTCCCAGTTAAATGATGATATAGAATGAAACAAGAAGATCCACAGTTCATAGAATCAAGTAATATGTGAATTATGGATTTTTGCAGAATTTAAAAAATCACAGTATAATAATCCAATCCAGTTTTTACACATCTCATTTTTCTTATGTCTGTGTTGTTTCTTCCCCTTCTGTCCATACGTTTCTGGCACCTCATTTTTTTTTTCTGTCTGGCCAGCTTATTTTGTGCTTTCTTCTATTTCCTCTGGTTTCTTTCTCAATTTCTCCATGCAGTTCTGGGAATAGGGAAGAAAGGCAGGTACTTTATGCAAATATTGTATTAGCCATAGCCAGAGCAGAGCAGAGACTTGAACTTTGTATGGCTCTTTGTGTAGATTTATAGTCTTCTTATATAATACAGTAAAATATGGAGAACACTTTCTGAGAATATTTCTACATTTTGATAAGGATTTATGTGCATTAATTCTCATCCTGCTCAATTGGCATCAAGTATTTATATGATACTATTTTTAACTCCCCTATGTTAGTATAATGTCTTACTAATTTACTTTTTTAAAATGAAATTTCATTTTCACATCTGCTTTGCTTTCCTCCCCCTGCCATTTCACAGTTTACTTTTTTTTTTTTGGAGGGGGAAAGGCAGGGCAATTGGGGTTAAGTGATTTGCCCAACATCCTACAGCTAGTAAGTCACAATTTACTTTTAGCAATTTTTTTGTAGTTTAATTGGGCAAATGATTCAGACACATAAATTCTTTGTTTTATTTTGTATTTTTTTTGCTTTCTTTTTCCCCACTTAATAGTATTTTACTTTTTTCCAATTACATGTAAAGATAGGTTTCAATATTTACTTTTACAAGAGTTTGAGTTCCAAATTTTTTTCTCCCTCCTCTCTCCCCTTCCCAAGATGACAAGCAATCTGATACAATCATATTAAACATTTCCACATTAGTCATGTTGTGAAAGAAGAATCAGAACAAAAGGGAAAAACCACAAGAAGAAAAAAACAAAAAAGAGAGAGGAAATATTATGCTTCAATCTGCATTCAGACTCCATAACTCTTTCTCTGGATGTGGATAGCATTTTCCTTTATGAGCCTTTTGGAATTATTTTAGACCATTGTGTTGCTGAGAAAGGCTAAGTCTGTCAAAGCTGACCATTGCACAGTGTTGCTGTTACTGTGTACAATGTTCTCCTGGTTCTGCTCACCTCATTCAGCATCAGTTCATGTTAGTCTTTCCAGGTTTTTCTGAAATCCATCTGCTCATTGTTTCTTATGGATCAACAGTATTCCATTACATTCATACACCACAGCTTGTTCAGCCATTCCCGATTGATGGGCTTACCCTCAGTTTCCAATTCTTTGCCACCACAAAGAGCTGCTATAAATATTTTTATACATGTAGGTCTTTTCCCCTTTTTTATGATCTCTTTGGAATCGTAGTAGTGGTATTGCTGGATCAAAGGGTATGCTGGGTTTTATAGTCCTTTGGGCATAGTTTCAAATATTTCTCCAGAATGAGACACTTAAATTCTTAAACTCTTACTCTTGATGCTTTATCATGAGGATGTGCTGACTAACTGAAAAGTAAGAATGTAAAAGTTGCTTCTGATATGAAGTTAAGATAGTGTGAAACTTTAAATTTTTGAGTTACTAATGCTTTAGTAATCACATCCTTGATAGTGGGAACTGAGACTAAGTATTAAAATAAAATATCATATTTTTATTTTATAGTACTTTTTTAGTATGGCACACAGTATTTTTACTCACAGAGTGGAATATTTTGGCCAAATAAATGAGTCCTCTAATTTTAGACATGGGGAACTGAGACCTGGAGAATTCAAGTTACTTGTCTTAGTTCACACAGTGGTAGAATGGAGTCTAGCTTGCTTGCTTTCTAGGTTAGTTTGCTTTCCATCAAACATATTTTCAATATTATTGATTTATACTTGATAAGAGGTTTTTTTCCCCCTCTTACTTCAAGTGCCTGACTTCAGTTATAAATGGAATTTACATAATAACAAAATCTCTGGGACCAGGGAAATGCCTTTGCTCAGGAAGCCCTTTTTCTGTGATTAGACTTGGGAAACATGTTGATTGTGTTTTTGGTGAACCTAATATCTTCTGGCCTCAACCCTTTGCCATACTGTTTCTCTATCATTTTTTTCTTTTCCCCATCATTTCCCTAGTGTCACTTTCACTAATAACATTTTTAAAGGGAAGGTTCATGTAAAGGAGGATTTTATTATTGGCAGTACTTTACCTAGGAGGACATGGTATATATAGTACAAACTACAACTTAATTTCCCAGGATTCTTGCAACAGCTGCTGCGTGTAGGGTACTGCATGCAGTCTTGGAAATGAGAAAACAGGGGTTGAAAAGCATGTGGTAAGGTGTAAGAAGACTGGAAAGATGGGGGGCAGGTTTTGAAGGGTTTTAAATGCCCAGAGAGGATTTTCTATTTGATCTTGGAGGTGATGGGAAACACTGGAGTTTATTGGGGGAGTGGTGGTGATGAGAGGGTGAGTGCAGAAGTGATATGGTTAGACCTGCTCTGATAATTTTGACTGCTAAGTGCAGGATGGACTGGAGTAGAGAGAGATTTGAGGTGGGAAGAGCAAGCAGCAGACTATTGCAATAGTCCAGGTGTGAGGTGATGAGGGTCTGCACTAGTGTGATGGCAGTGTCAAAAGAGAGAAGGAGATATATACTAGAGGTGTTACAAAGGTAAAATTGACGGGCCTTGTTAGTAGATTGGATATGGGGAGTGAGAGAGTGTGGAGTTGAGGAACATATTTAGTTTGTGAGCCCGAGTGACTTCAGTGGAGTAGTACCCTCGACAGTAATAGGGGTGGTAGGAATATTGGAGGGTTTTTGGGGAAAGATAATGAGTTTTTGGAATATGTTGAATTTAAGATATCCACCAAACATACCTAAGATGTCCAGTAGACAGTTGTGAAGATGTGAAACTGGAAGTCAGCTGAGAGGGTAGGGCTGGGTAATTAAATTGGAGAATCATCAGCATAGAGATGATAATTGGATTCATAACAGCTGATGAGATCACCAAATGAAACAGGAAGAAGAGAAGAGAACCCAGAGCAAAGCCCTGTCGGTTACCCAAGCTTAGCATTCTTGAAGCTGACATAGTACTTGTAAAATGGAGTTTAGAAATGTCAGTCAGGTTTTTTAGCCTTACAAATAGGTGAGCAGGTGTCCGCTCTTTGATGTGATTTATATGGTTACCAAGTGTATCTTGGCCCAAAAATGTCTTCTGCACTGACCTATCTTGATATCTGAAATGTCACCATAAGAGATTGGTCCATTTAGGTTTAAGGGCTTTTCAGGTTTTAAGAACTGCCTAGTATAATACAGATAACACTGTGGAGGGTATCACTATAATAAACTGTTATTAGCTAACACTGGATAGTTTATCAGATTCCTTTCCAAAAGCAAGGTCCTTTGGGAATCAGACATAGGATAAGCCCTTTGGGGAGGAATAGATGACAGAAACTCAGGAAAGGGAAAGAAAGATGGAACTTGTTCTTATAGTCAACTAGTCAAAAAATAAGCCCAAACTTAGTAGGAAAATGAATGTATGAATGAATGAATTTTAAAAATTATTGGCATTTATTATGTGCCAGTCACTATGTTAAATGCTGGCAATACAAAAGAAAACTCCCCTCAAGGAGATGATATTGTAATAGGAGGATATACCCTTGCTCTCCTTTTCCCCCTCCCACCCCAAATACCAACATGCGCACAGAGAAGGATTTAGTTGTAGGGAAGATAGGAAGGTTTAGTGGTTCTTAGGTGAAGTGACAGGGTGGATGGTAAGACCTAAGGGCCCAAAGGGCACTTTGGCAAGGTGGATGACAATGCCCAGGGTTATGGAGGTCTTAGTGACAAGTTGAAAGGTCATCTCTTTGCCCTCCAGGAAACATATTGCTTAGCACCTCATTGCTGAAGAGGAAAGTAAAACACTCCTTCATCCTGGGCTCCATTGCCTGCCAATTTTAGACAGGCCCCTGGTTCAGTACCTGCTGCAGTCCCTGGCTGGCCATCCTGGCCTTAGTCCCTGCCATTGCTGAGCCTTTCTTGCTGATGGAGGAGATCTTGGAGGAGGTGACACAAACTGAAGTGGTAGTTGCTGGGTTCCATGGCTTCCACAGAGCAGTTGTGACTCAGGCTTCCCTTGAATGCCTACACCAGTGATCACTGTAACTGTTTCCTATCCTGAGGGGTAGAATGTTTGGGAAGCATAAGAAAATTTATTGTTTTCCATTTCTTCAAATATATAGTTTGGCAAACTTAAAGAAAAAGCACTGATTTCCAAAGAAATATATAATTCTTGGTTATTTAGTTTGTATATTATTGACAGAAAAACTTTAATCCTTTGATAAGTTCCCTCTTTCTCCTAGCACATTTCCGTCTGCCTCCTTTGTCTGTGTTTGGTTATATGCTCAGAGAATGAAAACTATCTTTGAATGTAGGCTATACTTCTACTAATGAAGGAAGTTGCAGTTAAATGGAAGGATAGCTCCTGGTTAAGCTCCCAGTTACTCCTTAGGGAGGGAAAGAAGGGCATTGGAGGAATGGATTTTATCGTTATGTCCAAAGATAAACAATATTTCATGGGATATTTGGTCATCATGTATTGTGATATTGGTGATAGATATTTCTAAAAAAGACCATCGTGAAAATAATTGCAGCTTGTACCCTAATATCAGTTGCTGGGGTTGAAGGGGTAAATTCTATAAAGAACTTTTGTAAGTTCTTTAAATTAAATCATCATATGCTCTGATGCTTGGTGTCTTTAATGCAGAGGTCAGTAATGTCTTTTTCTGTTTGTTAAAATGCAGTCAATATCATTTTTTTGGTAGTGTTATTTGATGCTGGTTGTGTCCAGTGCTTACCCTTGCTTTTTGTGAAGAAAGTGTTCAATGATTTAAAGGCACAAGTTTCTATGTAATCTACTAGTCTTTGGTCTTATTTATTTTTTCTCTTAAGCCATACTTTCCTATATACTTTGTCTCCATCTTTGCCTCCCTCTCCTTTTACATGGAAGTCATCTAGTATCAGAGTGTATGTTGATATGATTTGGAGAATATCAAGTTCTTTTTAAAAATTTTTCTTCCTTTTAAATTTATTTATTTTTAGTTTACAACATTTGGTTCCACAAGTTTTTTGAGTTCCAAATTTTGCCTCCCCACCCAAGACAGCATGTAATCCGATATAGGTTCTACATATACATTCACATTAAACATATTTTCAATACATGATGACCAAAAATCCCATAAAATAATGTTTCTTATAGGTGTATGGTAAAACCCAGTCCCTCTACTAACTCTTTTCTTTGCCTCTCTAAGGAGGACCTCTGAACTAATCCTTCCATGTAGCTTCTATTTTCTTTTTTCTTCTGTTACAATTTAAAGCAAGAATGTCAAGATGGATATAGTAGCAGTATGTTAATTTGCTGATCTTTTTACAAGGATCTTACATTTAGAAGAACAGCAATGAAATTGAAGTTTGTTGACAGTTCTAATGCTGTATGCTTCTTTTCACCCTCTGCCTCCCTTGTGGTCACTGTCACAGCAGAATGGGGAAAAGGATATGTAGAAATTAGGGCTATTTTTATTTTTCTTTGTTTCATGGGTTGCCTTGGCCCCTCAAAGAACTTTCTTATTAGATGGCTAGCCTCCTGTTTATGTGCTTTTTACAATGATTAGCTAGATCTTTTACTGGATTACTTAATTTGAAGCTTAGATGATAATTTTTCTTGTGTATCCTGCCATATGCAAAGACAGTCATGTCCATGTATTAAAACACTGGAAGAAATCTAGTCACACTTTCTCTGGATTATTTTTATAAGTTAGAATGATTAACTACAAATTATTTCCATCATTTCACAGTGTTAGTCATCAAAGCCTCAACCGTATTTTCTTCCTTTGCTCCCTATTGTCTAAATTGAAAAAAGGCAGAAGTATCTGCCTAGATATTTATTTTAAAAACAAAACAACTTAGGAAAAAATTTTTGGCTATGTTTGTTTTTGTTTTGTATCAAATGGTATACTTTATGTGTTTATGTAGACCAAATCAGTCAAGCACTGATTAAGCCCCTGCTATGTGTCGGGCACTGTTTTAGTGGTTACCGGACTGTAGAGTGCAAGGGAATAATTTCAAATAAATTTGGAAAGGTTGCGAAGAGATTGAGTTTGTCAAATAGAAGACAGTATTTGATCATAGAGGCAACAGGGTGTGATTGGAGTTTATGGGGTGTGTGTGTGTGTGTGTGTGTGTGACAGAGAGATAGAGCCATGATCAGATCACTTTGGTAGCTGAGTTGAGGATGGGGTAGAGTGGAAAGAGACAGGCAGGAAGACCAGTTAGAAATACTGAAATAGTGCAGCAAGAGGTAATTAAGGCCAGACTTTGGGTGTGGCTGTGAGTAGAGAAAAGAAGACCAGATTCCAGAGATGTTGTGGCTTTAGAAATTATAAAACAATGATCTTGAGGGATGAGGAAGAGTTGAGAAGTCAGAAAAAAACCAAGGTGTCTATAAGGATAGTGACATCTTGGATAGAAATAGAGAAGTTCAGAGGGGGGATGGGTTTGAGAGGTATGGTGATGAATTCTGTTTTGGACATGTTGAGTTTGAGATGCCTATGAGTTATTCAGTTGAAAATGTCCAAAAGGAAGTAGGTGGTGAAAGACTAGAGCTCAGGAGAGTGACTAAGGCTGTATATAGAAGACTGTATAAAAATCTATGAGTTATCTGTATTATGGATGATAAGCCAGCAAAGAATGCTGAGGAGTGATCAGACAGGTAGGAGGAGGTCCAAGAGACAGCAGCATCATGAAATCCCAGGGAATCTTAGTATCCCACAAGAGAGTGTGGTCAACAATATCAAATGCTGCAGAGAGGTCAAGAAGGCTGAAGATTGAGAAATGACAGTTGAGAGTTGACAGCTTAGAGATCACTGATAACTTTGGAGAGGGCCATTTCATTTGACAGTTGAGGTCAGAAGCCAGATTGGAAAGGATTGAGAAGTGAATAAGAAGAGTGGAAGTAGAAGCAATGAGAGTAGATGACTTCTAGAATTTTAGATAATTCTATCTCTAGTAATCCAGAATAGTGAAGATTTGGGAATTGTGAAAGTGTTTTAGATTAGATTGCAGAATTTCATTTAAGGTATTTGCCTACCTCATGTTTGCTTATATAGTATTCCTGTTTTTCTGCTTCACTCCTGTTTTCCACACTCACATGCATTCCTCTGTGTGTATAATTATATTCCTCCAGGAAAGTAATGCTTTGTAGTTAGACCTTATTAATTGTAATAGTATCATTCTGAGACTGGTTGTTTGTTAAGTATGACTCTCTAGATTACATGTAGGGAATCTGAGAATCAGAAAAATGACTTGTTGGCCCAGTGGCTGTGGTAGAGCTAAGAATAGACTCTGGATTTCCTGACACATGAAGAAGTTCCATCTCTAGTAAAGATACATTTGGTATTATTTTGCTGAAGCGTACTTAAAAAAAATTGGCCCTGTGATTTCACTGGTATAGGGAGTTCCCATTAAAGAACTTCCTCATCAGTGCAGATCAGTGCCAATGGTTCATCCCTTCTCAAATGTTCCATGGCTTCTCAGCGCTCTCAGCTGAGGACCTTTCCTCATATTTCACTGAAAAAATTGAAGCCATTTCCTAAGAGTTTCCTTTTCTTCCTTCTTCCTCATCTCGCATTACTCAGAAGCCTTCTATTCCACTACTGTTTACTTCACTCCATGAAGAGGTAGCCCTTTTCCTTGCCAAGGCAAATCCCTTTACATGCACAAATGATACCATTCTGTCTTGTTTTCTCTAGTAGTTTGTCCCCTCAATCATTCTCATTTTCTCACTAATATTTGATCTGGTTGCTTCTCTGCTGCCTACAAACATGCCTGTCTTCCACATCCTTAAAAAACTCTCACTTGATTCCTACATCCCTGCTAGCTATTATCCTGTATCTACTCTCTTTTGTGGCTAAACTCTTTGAGAAAGCTATCTAATTGTTGCTGCTCTCTGTCTTTCTGTCTCTCTCTTTCTGTCTTTATTTCTCTGTCTCTTTCTCTGTCTCTCTCTGTTTCTGTCTCTCCCTTCTTCCTTCCTTTTCCTCCCTCTCCCTCTTCCTCCCCCTAAATCTCTGCTACCTTGTTGCCAACCTCATCACTCAACTGAAACTGCTCTTACCAAAGTTACCAGTCATCTCTTAATTGCCAGTATCTCAATCCTCATGCTGCTCAACCTTTCTTTACCCTTTGACACTGTGTTCATCATCTTCCGGGTTTTTCTCATCTCTCTAGGTTTTTGTCTTTCTTAGTCTCCATTGCTAGATCTTTGTAGAGGTTGAGCCTGAAAACCATAGGTTATCACCCAAGTCTTGTATTGGGCCTTCATCTCCCTGTATATTATTTCACTTGGTGATCTCATCAGCTCTCATGGATTCAATTATCATCTTTATGCAAATGATTCTCAAATCTACTTATCAAGCTCTAACTTCTCTACCAACCTTCAGTCTCCCATCTCCAGTTGCTTGTTGGACAATTCAAACTGGATGTCTCATAGAAACCTTAAACTGAACTCATTATCTTTTCCCCCCAAACCCTCCTCTCTTCCTCATTTTCCTGTTATTATCAAAGGGTATTACCATTGTCCCAGTCACTTGGGCTTGAAACTTGTGTGTCAGCCTTAGCTGCTCATTCACCTTTCATGTCTAATCATTTCCCAAGTCTTGTAGTTTCTAGCTTTGTAACGTCTCTTGTATGTGCTCCTTTCTCTCTTCTGACACTGCTACCACCCTGGTACTCATCACCTTGAACCTGGATGTTTGAGATTTTTTCACCTGGTCTTCACATCCCAGTGATTCTGAACTCCTGTAGATCATCATCCAAACCTCATTCCACACTCCTAACTGATTTCTCGCTCACTTGCCCTTAGTCCTTCCACCTCAAAGTCTCATCCTCACTCCACCAACCCTTCCATTTTGCTCTTTGGAATGCCTCTTTCATAGGCAACAAACTTGTCTTCATCTTAAATCTGTTCCTCTCCCACTTCCTTCATCTACTAGTTCTTACTGAAAGCTGGCTTCCTCCTGATGACACAGTCTCCCTGGCCACCCTTTCCAGTACTGGCTGTACCTTCACTCATTCTCAGCTGACTGGTCAAGGAGGGGGTGTTGGAATACTTCTTGTTATCCATTGCTGCTTTCAGGTTCTCCCCCTTCCTCTATCATTCAGTAGCCCCTCTTCTTTTGAGCTTCATGCTATTCATATCTACCACCCAAACAAAATCCAGGTAGCTGTTGTCTACAGACCTCCAGGTCACTCTTTTCTTCTATGAGTTTGATACCTGACTTACAGTTTTCTCTCCTCCCCAACTCCTGCCGTCATACTAGGGGACTTCAACATACATACATATTGATTCTCCCTCAAATACCCTAACCACTCAGTTCCTAAATCTACTCACCTCCTATGAGCTACTCCTCTACCCCATCTCAGATACACACAGAGATGATCATATATTTGGTATTCCTCTCACCCACAAATGTAGCATTCTCATGCTCAAGAATTCTGAAGTCTCCTTATTTGGCCATAATCTATTGGCTTTTTACCTTTCTCCCACCTTCCTTTACCTAACCCTACTCTTTATCCACACCGAGACTTCTAATCCCTTGATCCTTCAATTCTCTCCCAGGCTATCTCCACTGCGCTAGCCATTCCCTCTTCATCCCATCTTGACCCCTTGGTAAACTGATTTGAACTCTATACTGTCCTTTTCTTGAATCCCTAGCTCCCTTATTATGTTTCTGATTATGCCCAGCCAAGCCTCAGCCTGGTATCACTCCTACCATTAGTCACTCTCCTTCCCTCCTACAGATATGCTGCTGAATGGAGGTGGAGAAGATCACCCAATTCTTACTAGGTTTACTACAAATTTGTTACATAACCTCAACTGGACCCTTACTGTTGCTTGGTAATCCTACTATACATATACCTCTCTTGTCAGCTCATTCTCCCACTCTCCACATGGGCTCTTCCAGATGTCTTCATCCCTCCTCAACCCTTCCTTGCCTCCCGCTCCCTCCACTCTCTCAGCTGAGAATCTTGCCTCATGTTTTACAGCAGAAATTGAGGCCATTTGCTATGAACGCCCTCTTTCCCCCTCTTCCTCATCTCCTCTCACTCAGGTGCCTTCTACTACTTTCTCCTCCTTTTCCACTGTCTCGTATGGTGAAATGGTATTTCTCCTTACTAACACTAACCCTTCTATTTGTTTGAGCAATCCCATTCCATCCTATCTCCTCCAACAGATTGCCCCTTCTGTCATCCCCACTCTTTCACTTATTTTTAATGTCTTTCTCTCTACTGGCTCATTTCCTACTGGCTATAAACATGTTCTTGTCTTCACTATCCAGAAAAACAGACCTCATTTGATCCTTCCATCACTGTATAGTCCTATATCTCTTCTGCCCTTTGTATCTAAACTTCTTGAAAAGGCCACCTGAAATTGGTTCCTCTACTGTTTCTCCACTTCTTAACTCCTTGATTTTCCCTCAAATACCCTATCCACTCAGTTCCTAAACCTACTTATTTTCCATGAGCTACTCCTCATAATCCTTGACATCTCTGCAGCTTTTGACACTGTTGATTACTGTCTCCTCTTTGATTCTCTCTTCTATCTAGGTTTTCAGGACACCATTCTCTCTGGGTTTGCCTTCTATTTGTCTGACAGCTCCTTCTCTGACTCCTTTGCTGGATCCTCCTCCAGATTACTCCCTTTAATTTAGATGTTCCTCAGTGTATTGTCCTAAGTCGTCTTCTTTTCTTCCTTTATGTTGCTTCACATTGGCTTCCATCTATTTAATTCCCATCTCTATGCTGATGCATCTCAAATCTACCTTTCCTGCCCCACTTTTTCTGCTGATCTCCAATCTCACATCTCCAACTGACTTTCAGATACCTCAAACTGAATGTCCAGTAAACATCTTATATTCAATATATCCAAGACAGAACTCATTATCTTTCTCCCTAAACCCTTCCTGCTCTTACCTTCTCTATTGCTGTACAGGGCAGTACCATTTTCCTGGGTCCCCTAGGTTTGTAAACCTAGGAGTCATCCTGGATTCCTCATTATTTCTTACTCCTCATAGCTGATCTATTGCCAAGGACTGCCACTTTCACCTTTGCAACATTTCTTGTATACATGCCCTTATCTCCCCTGACACTGCCACCACCCTGGTGCAGGCTCCCATTACCTCATGTCTCTCTGCCTGCCTCAAGTCTTTCCCCACTCCAGTCCATCCTCCATTCAGCCACTAAATTGATTTTCCTAGCATGCAGGTATGATCATGTTATTCCCCTCCCTCCCCATAAATTCCAGTGGTTTCCTGTTGCCTCCAGGGTCAGATACAAAATAGTGTTTGGCATTCAAAGTCCTATATAACATAGCCCTTTCTGTCTTTGTGCTCGTCTTACACCTTAGTCCCCAACATGTACTTTTCCATTGAGTGATACCTGCTTCCTGGCTGTCCCATGAACAAGATACTCCATTTTACTGCTCTGGGCATTTTCTCTGGCTGTCCTCTCAAACACTTTCCCTCTCCAACTACAGCTTCTTACCTCCCTAGCTTCCTTTAAGTCCCAGATAAAATATCACCTTCTATAGAAAGCCTTCCCTAACCCCTCTTAATTTTACTGTCTTGTCTCTGTTAATTATTTCTTATTTATCCTGTATTTAGCTTATTTTGTGTTTGTGTGTTGTCCTCCCATTAGTTTGCAAGCTCCTTGGGGGCAGGGATTGTCTTTTGCCTCTTTTTGTATCCTCAGCACTTAATACAATGCCTGGCACATATGTAATTGATTAATAAATGCTTGTTCACTTGACCTTCTCCAAAACTTTTAAAGGGCTTGAAGCTCTAAACGCTTGAGTAGCTTTCCCTGAGGCAGTATGTGTCAGAGGTAGGATTTGAGCCCAGGTCTTCCTGACTTTGAAGACAGATTTCTATCTACTATTGCCATGCTGCCTTTCAGAATGTGTGTGTGTATGTGTGTACATATGTGTACATATACATATATATGCATATTCTAATACTCTATGAAGCATGATTATAAAATGACCTTGACAAATAATGTTAATTATAGTTGATACTTTAGCAAGTTTATAATTTCATAAATGATGAGAAAAGAAACATTGATGGCAGGGATATGGCTGTTTTAGACTATTATGTGAGTGATGACTTAGTTGTAAACAAAATGATGATTTATTTGGAGTAATTCAGGAGAGGAAGTGATACTATTTCTTCACTTACAACCTTATTTGTATTTGGACTGGTATTCTATATCAGAGATCCATTTGACAAAATTCCTTTTTCCCACAGACTTAGCTATTGAAGATAACTCAGAAGATAATTCAGGCTGGTGTTTTGATCTAGGCAGGTTGAAATCTACTTTATTCTAGACAGATTGTTTAATTCCATTTTAAATGTGTTCAAGAATGGAGATTTTACAACGTTTATGATTTAGTTTTTTTTAGATCCTCAAACATTTATGAAATATCCGATACCATGTGTAAAGTGCCGTGTTTCAGGCAGGCTCTGGAGATCAGAAAGAAAACTAGCTAAGGTTTCTGCTCTCTAGGAACTTCTCCTCTCTGAATTTGTTTCCTCATCTGTAAAATGGTGATAATGATACCTATTTGATCTTCCTCACAGGATTGAGTCTTAAATGAGATAACATGTAAAGTGCTTTACATTTTGAAGTACTATACAAGTGCGCATTGTTGGAGATGTCCAAATAGTGATTTAAAAAATTTGAGGAGGAAGGAATCATTGTTCCTTAGGTGGATTGGGGGATGTGAGATTAGCCTTGAACTAAATGAAGAAGATTTTGACAAGTGGAAATTGGGGATGGAGGAATCCATTCCAGATGTAAAGATAGGGATGTACAAGACATAGAGGTCAGTGAGGGCAGGATGAAATTGGGGAAGAGTGAGTAAGGAAGGTAGAAAGAAAGACTGCAAGTGGGGAGACTAGTTAGAAGACTGTTATAGTAGACTATATAAAAATATGTCTTGAATGAACACGGTGGCAGTGTAGTAGGGGATGTATGTGAGATACAGTGGGGTTAATTTCAATAGAATTTTGGAAGCTAATTTTATGTGGAGGATGAGGTAGAAGAATCAAAACTGACTCAGAGGTTTGGTGGCTGGTGACCAGGATGAAAGAAAAGGAAATTAGGAGGAGAGGCATAAGTTTTTGTTGGAAGAAGATTTCACTTTTAGAAATATTGAATTGGAAGTAATGGACAGCTAGCCAGATGGAGATGTCCAACAGATAGTTTGAAAAACAGTAAAATAGCTAAGAGGCTAGATGGAAAGCTGTCTTCATAGAAGTGATAATTGAAGTAATAGGAATGAGTGATAGCCTGTTTGAATGTGTTTGTCATTCTTATCTTCAAAACATTTTTTCTTATGTTACTAACCCTTTTAATTTATTGGAATTTCCTATGCTTTGTGCAATGTAGGTATAGTAAATGTGATTGGGTTACTGAGTTGTCTTTGCTAAGTTTGCTTTTAAGTGGAGGATTGCCTGTACTGTGTATGATTACATGGGGCTAGCCAGCATCTTATACCTTTTACCCCAAATTTTCAATAATGAATTATCTTTTCCTTGTCTATTCTCTAGCTTCCCTTTGCTTAGAGTGAATATAAAATTTTGTATTGGAAGTGAAGGAACAATAAATTTATTTTTATAGTCAGCTTTTCTGGGATGCATCCACTCTATAATGAATTCAGGGCAAGGTATGCTTGAATATTATTGTATTGCAAGAAAGACTCAGTGTACATATGTGGATTGAGGATTATAGACATACTACTGTTTTCTAAAAAGGGCCTTGTGAGGAAAACCTCAGCCAAACAAACCCAAACTTTTCATTGTGACCCACATTTACTTTTAAGCTATGGTGATCTTTTTTCCAAATGAAAAATATAGAATTCTAAAAATTTGAATGTCATCTGAGATAAAAATGAATCATTTTTTGTTTAATTTGTAAAAAAGTAGATCATAAAACTATTCAGTTGTATTACATACTATTGCTGTAATTTTTTGTAAAACATTTTGCATATCTAAAAAGTTATTTTATATGACCAATATGAAATATTACACATTGCTTTTATTATTCATCATGTAACATTAGAGCAATGACTTGTATTAGGGCAAAAGTCCTGTAAGTTTTGAGAGAACTTCTGGTTTAATTGGTATTTTGATGAAAAATAGCTATGCATGAAAGATTGCTCTGTTCCACAAAATAGTAAAACACATGTTTATGTTTTATTAATATGTGTGTATATATATCTATACCTATATGAATATATATACTCAAGATATTAAAAGAGAAATAAAGCCAAATCTAGTGGTTTCTGGAGATGCTTTATTACTAACATGAAACCTTTTAGCGAGGTTAAAGTATAAATTTGGAAGGCTGTTCTAAAATGATAGTTTCATGTTTTGCCTCTACTTTCTCTGCCCAGGAGAATGACCTTTACCTTGGAAATAACAGGACAAAAGGAGTTGGTAGCCAAGATAAACAGAGAGATAATGAGAGAAGACCTAGTTGCCCTTGATGAATTCTAGGAGTATAGCCCAGATGCATCACATCCTTGGGTACCGAAAGAACTAGCAGCTGTGATTGCTGATCCAGTGCCAGTAATACTTGAAAAATCTGTGAAAAAGAGGAGAGCTACGTCAAGATTGTGTAAAGCCACAGATGGCGTGCTTATCACATTTGCATATGATACAACTGGCAGGAAGACTAACACACTGGAGGACAGAGTCTGAATCCAAAGAAGGTCTTGATAGGCTTGAACACTGTGCTGAATGTAAGAAGATGAAATTCAGTGGGGATAAATGTTAAATTTTACACTTGGATTTAAACAGTCAACAACTTTACAAGTGCAAGATGCCTGATGCATGTTTAGAGAACAGTTTGGTTGTAAAAGATCTAGGGGTTTTAGTGGACTGCAAACTCAACATTAGTCAATGTGGCAAGCAATAAAATCTAAAACCATTTTAGGCTAAATTGAGAGGTGTATCTTTTAGGCATAAGGAGGTACTAGACCTGTATTCTGCCCTGGTCAGACCACATCTAGAGGATTGTGTTTGGTTTCAGTCACTCTAGTTTTAGAAGGACCTTGATAAACCAGAGAGTGTTCAGAAGAGGGCAGCTAGGATGGCAAAGGGACTTGGGTCCATATAATATGAGGATAGCTGCAAGAATTGTGGGTATTTAGCCAGAGAAGGACTCAGGGTGATATATTTGTGTTCAAGTATTCGAAGGGCCCTCATGTGGAAGAGGGATTAGCCTTGTTCTCTCTGGCCCCAGAGGGAGCAACTAGGAGTGATGGGGCAAATAAGGTAAACTTAGGCCTGGTGCTAGGAAAACCTAACAATTTAGAGCTATGCAAAAGTAGAATAGGTTGCCTGGAAAGGTGGTGAGTTTCCCCTTACTGGAGGACTTCAAAAAAAGTTGAATGATGACTTGTTTTATTGTGGTGGGTCTTTCTTTTGGAATGGTTTGGACCAAGGCATTGAAATCTCTTCTCTAAAATTTTCTGATTCTTTGATTTTTTGTGTAGATTCACTCAGATTTGTGAATAAGTTTCCTATTTTGAGAGAGCCTTTGAAGCTATTTCTATTTTGTTAGGACCTATAAACAGGTTTGGTAACCAAGTGTTGAATTCACTGGGTTTTACATGATTGCCCCATAGGTTTTGAGACTCTCCAGGGAGTGATGAAGGCCTTGCCAGAGGCAGAATTCCTGAAGGTGGTTTGGCATGTCTGAATGCTCCATCCACTGTCATAGTCTAGTATACCTCTCCACCCAGGCAAGTGTTCTGATTGGGTAAGAAGTACTGTAACTTGTCTGCTGTCCATTAATTGCTAGGCAGCAGAAATTCCAGCCCTGTAATGAGAAAGGTATCATAGCAAAAAAGTAGAAAGCCCACACTTAAGGTACTGCTTTGTTGTGACTTGTCTGTTAATGTTTCATGAACTAAGTAAGTATGGAAATGCCTGTGGAGTATCTCATAAGTAAAGCAGCTCTGTTTATATTTTGTATAGCTTCATCTTCCTTTTATGCAAATTCAAGGGAATCCAGAAAACATGGATGCTAAAGTAAAGAATTTCTACTATTTTATTACAGGAATGTTTCTGTATTATGTAAATATTGTGTTATGTTTCCATTTAATTTATCTCTGTCAGTTGGTGCAAAAAATATTTCTTAAACATTTACTGTGTGCTAAACACTGTAGCATTAAGGATACAAAGAAAGACAAAAACAGCACCTGCCCTAAAGGAGTATGCGACGTAATGGGAAAGATACCATTTGAATGACTGGGAACATACAAGATACAAGTGAACAATAAATAGATCAAAGCTAATATGACAGAGAAGGCACTAGCAACCAGGGGTTGGAGTTATGACTGGGAATGCCCTTCTGGGGGAGAAAGGACTTAAACTGAGTCTTGAAGGAAGACTTAGATGGGAGGAAATCAAGAGGCAGAGATGAAAGTGAAGGAGGGAAGAGCATTTCAGGTATGGGGGATAGCCAGGCAGAGGCAAAGAGGTGGAGCTGCAAGTAGGCCAGTATAAGCGGAATATAAGGTCTAAGATAGCTAGTGTCCAGATAATAAAGAGCTTTAAGTGACAAGGCAGAGGAGTTTAATGTTAGATCCTGGAGGCAATAGGGAGCCTTTGGAGCCTAATAGGATCTCCTGGAGGTAGGGGGAAGCGTGACAATATGATCAGACTTAAATTTTAGAAAATAACCTTGACATCCAAGTGGAAGTTATGCTGGAGTGGAGAGAGCCTTGAGGCAGGGAGATCAGCAAGAAAGAAGGCTTCTATGAATTCATTTCCCACCTGGATGCTTTCTTGGACTTCATGATCTCCAGAAACTCATTATTCTGCAAGATAAAATCAACTCTGAAACTCATGTATCCTCAGCACCCTCTGCCCCGGGGGGACACCTTCTTTCCTCTGATTGGAGAGGATGGAGGGTGAACATGGGAGACCTCCCTGATCCTCTGTCATTTAAGGAGGGCTCTCAGGGAGTTTACCTCATCTTCCCACCTTGCTTTCCTGAACTTGATCTCCAGGAATTCATCATTCTGCAAAATGAAATCAGTTCGGAAACTCAGAAACTCTCACCCCCTCATTTCCCTCCCATCTGTAGTACTTCATCATCCTTCGCCTTCCCCAGCCTCCCTGCCTTTCAGTTTCCTTTTATGTGCTGTCTTCCCTCAGTAGAGTGTGAGCTCCTTGAGGAAAATGACTCTTATGCCTTTAGCACAGTCCCCAGCACATAGTAGGCTCTTAAGAAGTGTTTATTCATTTTGACTTTGACCCTGAGCAAGTCACTTAACCTTTGTCTGCCTCACTTTCCTCAGTTTTAAAATGGCAATAATAATACCACTTACCTCCTAGGATGGTTTTGCGGGTGAGTGAGACAGCGTTTATAAAGCGCTCTGCAAACCTCACAGCGCTGTGTATGTATCTTAATTGCTATTATTGTTGTTGTTGTTGTTGTTATTGTTAGATGTGATTAGGGTCTGAACTAGGGTTGTGTTTATATACATAGAGAGCAAGAGACATATGAGAAAGAAGACGGGAATGAGAGAAAGAGGTGTGAAACACTAAGTTTGGTAATGGATTGGATATGTGGGGTAAGGAAAAATGAAGAGCAGAGGATGATACCAAGCTTGTGAGCCTGGGTGACTAGCAGGATGGTAACGCTATTGAAAGTAGGGAAATTTGTAAGAGGGCAGCTTTTTGTGGAGAAAGATGAGTTCTGTTTTGAGTTTAAGAAATCTGTAGGACATTGAGCTTGAGATGTGCAAGAAAGCAATTGGTGAGTTGTAATTAATGGTGCAGGAGAGAGACTTGGGTTGGATATATACATCTGGGAATCATCTGGGGAGATGATAATTGAACCCATGAGAGTAGGTGAGATCAAGTAATATTTATTCCCCTTGTCTTCAAGTATGTCATTTCAGCTATAAAAGTAATTCTTTTGACAAAGATGATTTGAGTGAATAATGGTTTGCTCAAGAATTCTAGTTCACTAGACATAGAGTAATAATGTTAACTATTTTGTATGTAATAATTTCGAAAATATTTTATACCTTGCATACTACTTTGAACTTTTTGTGCAGTTATGTTTTGTTTTCTCTTATTTATGTACTAGTTTTTAAGCTTTGTGAGGATACCAAGTATGACTTGTTTATCTTTGTATTCTCCAAGTATCTCTTTGCACATAGTTAGATTTGTTTTGATTTAATTTTTTGCTTTATAGGTGGCATGAATCCCAAGACTCTTTTGGTCAGAGACATATAATGACAGTAATGAATATTTTAATATTATAGTATCTGAGAATTAGAAAGGACCTCAGAATCTGCTTATTCTAATTTATACTTGATTGAAGTCCTTAATCCTCTCTATATAATTCCTGACAAATAGGAATCCAGTTTCACTTCGACAGTCTCCAGCGATAGGAAAACAGTATGCTAAGAAGCATGGGAGCAAGCACAAAGCCCTGCTTCCCTCTGTTGGTGACTGGGAAAGCACGAGAGCGTTGTCTTTTATCCAGAATCTGTGTAAGCATGCCATCAAGAAACTGGTGTACAATACTGATGAACTTCTCTGGACAGCCAGTGGTCTTCCACGAGCTCTCACAACTGACAGTATCAAAGACCTTAGGTCAATAAATGTTGTGTACAGGCCTCTGTTCTGCCCCTGGCACTTCTGTAGTGTCGGACAGCAACACCATGTTGGCCATTCCTGAGCCCTTTCTGAAGCCACACTGGTTCTTGGGTAGATGACCATCTTCCAGGTGAAGGATTAGTCAATTAAAGAGGACTCTGGCAAGAATATTATCAGCAGTGAATAAGAGAGATACCTCCCCTGTTACTGTCACAGGACAACCTATTTCCCTTTATAGAGATGGACAATAGAGGCATCCTTGATCTCCTGAGAGATAACTTCCTCTTTCCATATAACCTGGAAGAAAGTGGAACCCCTCCTGTCTTGTAGATCTCTTCTGGGATGGAATCAGCACCACATGCTTTGCCACATGAGAGGAGTTCAGAATTGTACACCAGTTTCATGGTGGCATGCTTGCATGGGTTGTGGTTAAAGGATGAAGCTCTCAGACTTTCCCAGTCACCAGTGGAGTAAAAGCAGGGCTCTGTGCTTGTTCCCATGCTTTTTAACATGATGCTTTTAGATGCCTTCAACAAGGAAGAAAATGGCATCAAGGTCAACTACTGAACTGATGGTAAAATATTTAACTTGAAAAGGCTACAAGTGAACACTAAAGTGGAGGGAGAGTTCCTGCATGGCTTTTTGTTTGCTGTTGATTGTGCACTCAGTGCAGCCTCTGAGGCCAAGATGCGACAAAGTATGGATCACTTGTGCTAATTTTGACCTGACAATCAGCACCAAGAAAACAGAGGTTCTTCAACCATCAGTACCATACCATCCATATATGAAATCATTGGTTACAGCAAATGTAGAAATTTTGAATGCTCTTGATAAGTTCACTTACCTTGGCATTATACTTTCTAGAGTTGTCTACATAAATGATGAATTTGATGCGCACATTACCAGAGCTTTATCAGCATTTGTGAGGCTTTGAAAGAACGTGTGGGAGATGAGGTGTTATTAGACTGCATACCAGACTGAAGGTCTACAGAGCCATTGTGCTGATTTCATTTTTGCCTGTGAAACCTGTGCAGTATATGAGCACCATGCCAAAAAATTGAATCTCTTCTATTTGAATTGTCTTAGGAAGATTCTGGAGTCACCTGGCAAAATAAGGTACCAGAAAGTACCTTTCTCAAGCTGGACTGCCACACATTCCAACTCTACTGCAGAGAGTATAACTCTGATAGGCTGGCCATGTTGTTTGAATGCCAAGCATGTGTATACCTAAAAACCTATTTTACAGAGAACTCATACAAGGCAAGCTCTGACATGGAGGTCAGAAGAAGTGATACAAGGAAACTCTCAGATCTCCCTGAAGAACTTTAGTATGGATTGTTGGGACCTGGGAGACTCAGGCGCAGGACCACCTAGCATGGTGTGCCTGCATCAAAGAAGGGGCTGCGCTTTATGAGCAAAGCAGAATCGATGTAGCACAAAGGAAACATGAGATGTGCAATTCTAGAGACATCTCCATCCTAAATGTTCTTATGGACTATTTGTGCCCGACTTATGGAGGGGCCTTCTGAGCTCCAACTGGACTGATCAGCCACAGTTGAACACTGACCTTGACCCCAATATTGTGATATCATTGGTCCTCTTCTAGCAGGAAGGACAAATAACAAAAAAAACCTGTGACTAGAACATGGGGGCAGTATTTTAAATAGTGGTAAATGCATTGGCTCTGGTGTCAAAGAATTGGCATTCAAATTCTGTCTTTGATACTTATCACCAGTATGACCTTGGGCAAGTCACTTAACCTCTGTAGACCTCCTTTTCCCTATCTATAAAATCAGGGGATCAGATTAGATTGCCCCCGGGGTTCCTTTAAGCTCTGTATCTGAGGTTTTATAGTGCAGTATCTATGGAATTGAATACAGTATCCGAAATACGGTTTGCTCAGGGCAATAGCAAATTGGTGGGATCATAGATTTAGTGCCAGAAGGCACTTCAGAGGGAATGGGGAAGTGAAGGGAATAAATATTTACATAGTTCCTACTGTGTGCCAGGCACTGTGCTAAATGATTTACAAATAATACTTCATTTGATCCTCAACAACCCTGAGAGGTGAGTGCTATTATTATACTCAGAGGGGTTAAGTGACTTGCCCCCAACCATACAAATAACAAGTGTCAACTGAAATTCTAACCTATGACCTTGAATCTAAACCCCACACTTTCTATTATACCCTGTTGCCTCTATATTAGCTTTCTCATGCTGGATACTGTGTTTCTCTTAATGTAGCTGAAGAGTGCATTAGCTTCTTTGGACACTGTATCATACTGCTAACTCATTGACTGTGGAGTTTGTTAAACCCCCAAATACTTTTCAGACAAACTACTCTCCAGTCATGCTTCTACAACCCTTGTGGAGTTGATTTTTTGAACTCAATTGTAAGACTTTTGATTTATCCCTACTAAATTTCATTTTATTAGATTAGGTCTAATATTGTAGGCCTTTTTGGATTTTGCTTGTCATTCAGTGTGTGAGCTCTCCTTTCAGTTTTGTATCATCTCTGTGCTCTCCAGCTTGGAATATTTCATAGGCAATTTTCTTCTTCCTTTTTTTATTGTCCTTAATACTTTTATTATATTTGTAAGAGCCCAGACAAATAATTTTTTTGCTAGCTGTTATTAATGTACTCCATCCCTGTTCAGGAAACTGTTATTCTTATGTTCCAAGTCATGAAGTAGAGCTATAGGTTCATTTTCCTACTGTAGCATCTACTATAGTGCTAGGTCAGTGGAAGGCTTCCTAGTACTTACTGTGGGAGGTGTTAAGAGTTCCCTGCATTGATGAAATCATAGGTTTAGGCCTGTATTTTATATATTGTGTTCATAATCTTATCACATTGGGGCTATTTCTATAATCAGTGTATTAAATGCATATATGCCCATTTTATGGAACTTGGAACATAATTTTACTGTTTAAAAAATTATGAACATTTATAGTCATATCTGTGCTTTTATAACTTTGTTGATAATATCAGTGATTGGACCATCCCTAATCATAATGTTCTTTTTGTGAAAAAAAATAGACGAACTTTACAACAGTTTGTTTTTCAATTGTTTTTGTTTGTTTGTCCTTTGCTGATCTTTGCTGAGCTCCTAGGGTTTTAGAGCTGGGAGAGACTGAGAATCTGATGCACCGCCACATTTTTCACATCAGAAAAACAAAGAAACTAAGCAGTTCAGAAACTTGTCCAGCATCTCATAGCTAGCTCCTCAGTGGCAGCCCATCATTATTATTATTGAGCCACTTGAGCAACAGCAGTAAAATAACAATAACAAAATTACAACCCTTTTTTTGTACATAGAAAAGAGAGCAGAGAAGGCCAGAGCAAATAAGTAATTGCTATATTTTAAGTTTTATATTTAAAAATTCAAATTACAAGTGGTTTGGGTTTTATGGTTTTATTTAGGATTTTGTTCTTTTTTGTTGGTTTGATTTCAAGGTTTATATTCTCTGAAATGTTAAAATAATTTTTTATTATAATCTGCTAATGGTGGGTTAGTAGAAAAATATTCATATCCACAAGGGTAATAAACATTAAGAAATAGGCTGCCTTTGTAACAATAACAGGAAAGAGAAATAATTCTAATTGAATTTAGAATTTTTGAAACTTGAATTTTGTGGCTTCAATTTCTGTTATGAAGACAAGAATAACTATAGAACAACAACAATAATAATGCTAGGAAATTGATTTTTTCATAAAAAATGACCCAGTATAAATTCAATTTTCCTTCCCTTTCCTAAATGAATAAATAAATTATTTATTTATCTTTGTAAGGGTTTGGTCTTCTTTAATAGTGGAACTCCAAGTTGATAAAAATAAGCTTGTATTTACCCCTTCCTTCATTATGACAGAGCATTGAACAGGGTGGTATAGTAAAACATGTTCATTTCTAATTATCTTGGCATGAAGAATACTTTGGACAAATTATTAACTTTTTATATATTTATTTGTTTAAAAATGTTATTTTAGAGTGTATATATTTATTTAGATGAATGTATATTTGTTGTTTTATAGATATATGCTTATCTAAAAAAATATATCATTGTGTATACTGTGGCACAGTGTATTGAAAGCCTATATACCATGGCCTTCTAGGTCTTGCCTATTGACACATTGATTTTGTGACCCTGGGCAAGTCACTTTAGCCTCTCAGTGTGCTCCCAGGCTTTAAATTTCAGAGAAAGTACTGATGCACCGCCTCTGGAGTGCCTTATGCCAGAGTCAGACACAGGTTGAGTTATAAAAGAATATTTCAATAAACAAGCACTTTTATTTTATACTGTGGCTTTAAATAACTCCTAATGGACAGTTTGCTGGCACTTGAAGAATGTTTTTGCCACAACTTAAATGGACTGTGAACTTTGGTTTATGTATCAAATAGTAAGGTTCTTTTTTTGTGTGGTTATTGTTCTCCTGGTATGGCAACTTCTCCCCATTACAGATGGGCAACTGTTCTGTAACTTAGAGTTTTTCTGGGTATTAAGGGTTTAGTGATTTATCTATGTTTACGTAGTATGTGTCAGAGGGAGGATTGTAGTTTGAGTTTTTCTTACTCTCCAAGATTAGCCTTCTATCTGCTAAGCCATGGAGTTTCTTTTTTAAGAAGGTAGAGATTTAAAAATACTTAATTTTTATTAATTAGCAAATGTTAATATTGAACACATCCATTTTAGGTTTGGTGCTATTGTATGTAAACCTTTGTAATTACTCAGTCTCTTAAGAATTATTGTTGCTGATTACCCAAAGGACAATGGTGGGTTAGAATAGGCTGCAACCATATTGCCGATGAAAAATTACATAGGATAAGTGCCATAAAGGGTATCATTAGAGAAATAGATGTTACCAGAAAAGGGGAAAAGCTGGTAAAGTAACAATAGCAAGGGACAAGAACAAGTGATCTGCCTACATAGTCTACTGGTATCCATCTGTGGTTGAGAAATATAGAGAAAGACATTGGAGTTATAGCCAAAGGAGTCCCCATGTTGATTAGATCATTGGTAAAGATACTATTCTTTAAAAGGGCCATGTGCGGCTTGAATTTTTGGCAGTGATGATTATATTTAAAATTTTGAAAATGACAAGTCTTATTTTCATTACAGGTACATTGGGATATTCACATTGTACAGAAACAGAGGTAAGATAAATTTCCTGATTTAATCAAATGATCTCAGTTCATAAGAAGCCTACCTATAATCAGAAAGTTGTGAAAGACAATAACTTTATAGTACTCTTTAGATTATGATGTTGAATATTTAGTACAGTATTTGATATTGAAACATTTCACTCATATTATCTGGTTTCTTTAAACATGCTTTGAAATATGTTCTTATAATAAAATTAATAAACATTTTTGATTTTGAAAATAGGAGTAGATTGGTTTATTTTGTTAATTAAAAATCAGTAGATGTCAATTCTTGAAATTTTAATTTTATTTAATTATTTTAATGGAGGTCTTTTCTAGTATGGGATTGAGTAGGAAAAATACATTGTTGGCATTTTCAACCTTGTGCAGAGCTATTTAGATGTTTTGGTGGGAAAACATTTGGTATTCTAGCTATGCTTTTCTTTCAGTAGACACAAAATCACTTGAATTTGAGAGGTGGGCCTGGAAGCAGATAGCAGTATACGTGTCTACCCTGATCAAATATTGTGAAATTGTTTTTTTCTTTATAGGAAATCTGTTTCTTCTTTATGGCTTAAATTATAAGGATAAAATTAAACCAGGAAAACACAGCATTGAAAAATGTTATTTTCTTTGTTATAGGAGTTGTATAGCTCTCATAATGCCAGAGCAGTACCTAGAGCTGTTATTAATGTTGGCACTTAAAGTTTTGCTGATTGTACTAAATGGTCTTTAACTATTTCCCCTCCATTTTAAGTTTAGAAGGTAAAAATCTTTTTATTTTTAAAATAGTTCTTTCTGACAGTAGAAAATAGTTTTTGTTTTAATTTTCTTTTTCAAGGTAGTTGGTAGCTGCAGAAATCAGTAAGTAACTGGCAAAATAAGGCAGACCTATTTAGTAAGTCTTGTTCAGGGTTGAAGCTTTTACGAGTTTTGGGAAGTTACCAGTTTTTTGATAGCCTCAGTGTTTGCTGAAATATATAGGGCATACGTTTAGCCTGGTTTTTACTCTTAAGGTGAGTGAATTTTGTTTTGTTCTTTTGTTTATTTAAAGACTCATAATGTATCATCCCTAGGACAGTCTTCTTAATCTCCTTCTTCAATAAGTTCAGTACCTGGCTCACAGTCTTTCTCTCTTCCCCATCTCCTGCTCTTATACTAAGGAATTTCAACATACACACACACACACGCACACGCACACGCACACGCACGCACACGCACACACACGCACACATACACTCACTCCCTTAAATACCCTCATTTCCCAGTTTTTCAATTTGTTCAACTCACTTGGCATATTCTTTCAGTCTATATCTCATCTATGCACATAGAAGGTTCTATCCTTGATGTTGCAATCAATAAGTTTTCAGTCTTTGTTCATAATCTCTGATATTCTTTCATCTGATCATAATCTTTTATCATATAATATTTCCCTTTGCCTTATGACTGTTAATCCTGTTCTTTGTCCTCACTGTAACTTTGATTCATCCCACTTTTCAGATCATTCCCAGGCCATCATCTCCATACTGGTTACACTCTCTTCTCTTCCATATGTTTTGGTGGGAAAACATTTGGTGTTCTATCTATGCTTTTCTTTCAGTAGACACAAAATCGCACATTCCGTTAGTTAATCATTTTCACTTTACACTATCCTCTACACCAAGGGTGGGGAATCTGCAGCCTTGAGGCCACATGTGGCCCTCTAGGTCCTCAAGTGCGGCTCTTTGACTGAATCCAAACTTTACAGAACAAATCCCCTTAATGAAAAGATTTGTTCTGTAAAACTTGGACTCGGTCAAAAGACTGCACCCAAGGACCTAGAAGCCCACATGTGGCCTTGAGGCCGAAGGTTCTCCACCCTGCTGTGCCTTTGAATCCTTCGTTGCCTTGTCCTGTTGCCAATGACATCTTGCCAGACTTCACCCCTGTATTACTCCCATTATCTGTCTTCCCCAATTCTGTTTGTGTACTGCTGAATGGAACCAGAGGAAACAGTGAAACCGGATTCATACTGACTGTATCTGTTCTTAAATGGGCCCTCACTACTTCAAGGCAAACATTTTATCTCTCCCTGATAAGTTTGCTATCCCATTCTTCTACCATTTTATATCTGTCTTCCCTTCTGTGGCTAAATTACTTGAGAAAGCCGTTTATATTAGTTCACTCTTCTCACTCTGTTCTAAACTCTCTGTAATCTAGATTCTGACCTCATTATGCAATTGAAATTGCTGTATCCAAAGTTACCAGTGATCTCTTAATCACTACATTTAGTGGCCTTTTTATAGTGTTTGTTCTTTTTAACTTCTTGTGGCATTTATTCCTGTTAATCACCTTCAGCTTCTGAATACTTGGGGTTTTCATGACACTTCTTCCCTGTTTGTCCTCCTGTCTTACCCTCCTTTGCTGGTTCTTCATCCATGTCATGTTGACTCACTGTAGGTAGGTATCCTTTAACACTTTGCTTTGTTTTGTTCTTTTTTCACTCTCCATTCAGTAAAACTTCGGTTATCTGATACTTTTTAAGTCAGTTTTTTTCCATTGAACATTCCATTTAAAGGATAGGAAAATCACAAGAAAATTATCTCATAGTCATAGGTTTAAATAAAAAAATTGTTTAGGGTATGTCTTATGGGAGGTACAGAGAAACCTGAGCCTCTCTGTTTCCTTATCCATAAAATAGAGCTAACATTTGTGTTATCTGTCTTAGAGAGTTGTTGTAAGAAAAGTGCTTTGAAGTTGAAGTGCATTTTACATATCAGTTTGTTACTTAGCCCAGTTTCCTTTATTGTGCCCTGTAGTGAAAATTGGTATTTAGAATGATGACCTTGAGGAATTGCAAAATCTTGAATTATCAAAGGAAGATTTAATCATGCTCTCTACTTTTGCTAATGCAGAAGGACTAATAATTTCTAGAAAATTTTTTGACAATAAGAATTGAAACAAGGAGTTTTTGTTTAACCCAAAGTCATAACCAGAAAACATTCTTCCTTTCCCTCCATTCTAGTCAATTGAGATTTGCAATGTTGGTTTTCTCTCAGTAACTTGTATAGATGTGGAAATACATTTCTGCATTCCATTTATTTATAGAGAAGTGAAATAAGATGAAGTTACTCCAAAACTTTGGCTAAGTCATAGGAATAATCAGCAAATGTGCCTAAGTGTCTAAGCAGTATTTTTCTTCTTAGTCTAGTGACTTTTAAAATTTAACTGCCCTAGGGGCGGAGCCAAGATGGCGGCTGGTAAGCACAGACTAGAGTGAGCTCCGTACCCGAGTCCCTCCAAAAACCTATAAAAATGGCTCTGAACCAATTCTAGAACGGCAGAACCCACAGAACAGCAGAGGGAAGCAGGGCTCCAGCCCAGGACAACCTGGATGGTCTCTGGGTGAGGTCTATACCACACGGAGCTGGGAGCTGGGAACAGAGTGGAGCAGAGCCCAGCCTGAGCGGCGTGGACGATCCAGACCAGAAGCCGGGCGCAGGGGGCCCTAGCGCCCTGAATATGTGAGCTGCGGCAGTTACCAGACCCCTCGACCCACAAACACCAAAGACTGCAGAGAAGGTTAGTGGGAAAAGCTGCGGGAGTGGAAGGAGTTCGGGAGTGGAAGGAGTTCGCGGTTTGGCTTCCAGCCCCAGGGGCAGCGGAGGTGGGGCAGCTACAGCTGTTGTTACTTCCGGCTCCAGGCCCACCTAGTGGGAGGAATTAAGTGGTGGATCAGAACAGGAGTGCAACAGCCTGCTGAAGATCTAAGCCCAGTCTGGACTGGGGGTCCTTGGGGAAGGAGGAGTGCGGCTCTGACAGAGCTGGCACCTCCCCTCCAAACGTAGAACATAGAACTCGTTAGTCTACAAGCAGTCATACCCCACTGAAAAACTCAAGGGTCAAGTTAGTTGGTTGGGAATATGGCCAGGCAGCGAAAACGCGCCCAGATTCAGTCTCAGACTTTGGATTCTTTCTTTGGTGACAAAGAAGACCAAAACATACAGCCTAAAGAAGACAACAAAGTCATAGAGCCTACAACAAAAGCCTCCAAGAAAAACATGAACTGGCCCCAGGCTATAGAAGAACTCAAAAAGGATTTGGAAAAGCAAGTTAGAGAAGTAGAGGAAAAATTGGGAAGAGAAATGAGAAGGATGCGAGAAAACCATGAAAAACAAGTCAATGACTTGCTAAAGGAGACCCAAAAAAATACTGAAAAATACACTGAAGAAAACAACACCTTAAAAAACAGACTAACTCAAATGGCAAAAGAGCTCCAAAAAGCCAATGAGGAGAAGAATGCCTTGAAAGGCAGAATTAGCCAAATGGAAAAGGAGGTCCAAAAGACCACTGAAGAAAATACTACTTTAAAAATTAGATTGGAGCAAGTGGAAGCTAGTGACTTTATGAGAAATCAGGATATTATAAAACAGAACCAGAGGAATGAAAAAATGGAAGACAATGTGAAATATCTCCTTGGAAAAACCACTGACCTGGACAATAGATCCAGGAGAGATAATTTAAAAATTATTGCACTACCTGAAAGCCATGATCCAAAAAAGAGCCTAGATACCATCTTTCAGGAAATTATCAAGGAGAACTGCCCTGATATTCTAGAGCCACAGGGCAAAATGGAAATTGAAAGAATCCATCGATCGCCTCCTCAAATAGATCCCAAAAAGAAATCTCCTAGGAATATTGTTGCCAAATTCCAGAGCTCCCAGATCAGGGAGAAAATACTGCAAGCAGCCAGAAAGAAACAATTTGAGTATTGTGGAAACCCAATCAGAATAACCCAAGATCTGGCAGCTTCTACATTAAGAGATCGAAGGGCTTGGAATGCAATATTCCGGAGGTCAATGGAGCTAGGATTAAAACCTAGAATCACCTACCCAGCAAAACTGAGTATCATGTTCCAAGGCAAAATATGGAGTTTCAATAAAATAGAGGACTTTCAAGCTTTCTCAGTGAAAAGACCAGAACTGAATAGAAAATTTGACTTTCAAACACAGGAATCAAGAGAAGCATGAAAAGGTAATCAAGAAACGGAAATTGCAAGGGACTTACTAAAGTTGAACTGTTTTGTTTACATTCCTACATGGAAAGATGATGAGTATGATTCATGAGACCTCAGTATTAGGGTAGTTGAAGGGAATATGCATATGTATATATATAAGTGAATGTGTTGTGTATATATCTATGTGTATATGTATGTATGTGTATGCATGTGTATATATGTGTATATATATATATATATATATATATATATATATATATGTAAAAGAGAGAGAGCAGACACAGGGGGAGTTGAAGATGAAGGGAAGATATCTAAAAGAAATAAAATGAAATTAAGGGATGAGAGAGTAACATACTGAGAGAGGGAGATAGGGAGAGATAGAATGGGGTGGATTATCTCGCATAAAGGTGGCAAGAGGAAGCAGTTCTATGGGAGGAGGGGAGAGGGCAGGTGAGGGGGGAATGAGTGAACCTTGCTCTCATCAGATTTGGCCTGAGGGGGAATACCATACATACTCAGTTGGGTATCTTACCCCACAGGAAAGAAGAGGGAGGAAGATAAAAAATAAATAAATAAAAGGCGGGGGGATGATGCAGAGGAGGGCAGATGGGGGTGGAGGTAATCAAAACAAACACTTTGGAAAGGGGACAGGGTCAAGGGAGAAAATTCAATAAAGCGGGATGGGTTGGGAAGGAGCAAAATGTAGTTAGCCTTTCACAACATGAGTATTGTGGAAGGGTTATACATAATCATACATGTGTGGCCTAGGTTGAATTGCTCAACTTCTTAGGGAGGGTGGGTGGGAAGGGAAGAGGGAAGAGAATTTGGAACTCAAAGTTTTAAAATCAGATGTTCAAAAACAAAAAAAGTTTTTGTATGCAACTAGAAAATAAGATACACAGGCAATGGGGCGTAGAAATTTATCTTGCCCTACAAGAAAGGAAGGGAAAAGGGGATGAGAGGGGAGGGGGGTGATAGAGGGGAGGGCTGACTGGGGAACAGGGCAACCAGAATATAAGCCATCTTGGAGTGGGGGGGAGGGTAGAAATGGGGAGAAAATTTGTAATTCAAAATGTTGTGAAAATCAGTGCTGAAAACCAAATATGTTAAATAAATAAATTGCATTTAAAAAAAAAAAATTTAACTGCCCTAAAAAAAATTTAACTATCCTTAGTTTGATATCCCAAGGAAACCAAACTCAGTTAACTTTTTTGAAAAGACTAAAATACCTTAAAGAATTATCACATGTAAATATGCAAAGCGTATTGATAGGCTACAGTACTGTAAAAGTACAGCTTTAAATTAAATAAACGATAGCCAGTTTATGGTTTTTAGACAATATAACTCTCAGGCCAGGCTTTTATATGTTTGCTGGTTTTTTTTTTAATCAGTTGAAGAGCCTCACTATACCACCTTTGATACATTTTATATATATATATATTTTTTTTTTTTTTGAAAATTAAAAGGATTTTATTGACTTTATATGCTTTTGCAGAAAAGCCTTGACATGTACAAGTCAGACATCAGGGAAGAGATTCGTATACACTGTATTTCACACAGCAATGTTTAAACTTTGGGTCAGACAAAATGTTCATTTCAATAAGACTTCCACATTATTACAGACATGAACAAAATTGGTACGCTACATCCAAAAATGAAATCGGACAGAACTGGACGGAGTACTCTGCTGTATGCCAATCTTAACATCTCAACATGTACCACCTTCACACGGCCTCAGAAATATCTGCTGTATGTTTATTAAAATATTGACTCAGAAAATGCGTCTGAGGTCACATGTGATTGCTTATAAAATAAAACCTCTTTTCCTAGTGCTATGTGTTTCATTATAGAAAAATATTTTTTAAAAAAAAATCAGTGCTCTTCAAGGTGTTTATTTCAAAACTAGAGATCATGCAGTCCAAAGAACAGGTTCAATGCAGTGATTTTTTTTTTCATATAGACATCATTGTAACGCTTTATCAAAACTATATTCTTGCTCAGGTGTACATATCAGCCGTTACTAGACTGGCCAAGTCACAGTCTCCTAGGATTCACAACTGATTACGAGGAGAATAGATTAGAACATTTTCAAGTGCTGGGTACACGCGTTCATGGTTTGTTCCTAGTTCAATAGTCAGAAAAATTGCTGGAGTAACCATAGTAGAAGTAGGAGTGAATGACCAGAGTCCAGAGCTCTTCCTGAAACAGGAAGGAAATTACTCTGAACCCTGTAACTCTTCAGTAGATTTGCTTATCATAAATAAATATCAATAAATTGGTTTCATGATTGAGTTCCTATTAGGAAATGATTCAGATTGCAGTCCACTTCCTCTTTTCCCTACTGGACTCCGGTAAGGTGCATCAGATCAAAACAGTGACATATCACAAAAGACCACTGAGCACTGTTAGAATGAGCCGATTTTTTTTTCTTTTGTAATTGACTTTTATATGAACATTTAGAGTCTAAAGAAAAGAGGTCTGCCTAATAAGCTACATACAGCAGTTTTATATTTCAGTGTTTCTTTCTTACCATGATATACAATGCATACCATAAAATTAATTTAAGACAAATACTTGTCACTTAAATCTATGTAGGCACAAGACAATTAATTCCAACTTTACTTGAGGGGTATCATGATTCTTGACTCCATTTCCTGAATTAGGGGCACTGTATAATACACCAACTCTTCCTAGCCGTGTTTATGCCACGCCGCCTTCCGGGTGTCTTCCCTGGACTGTAGATCTTTGTAAGCCCAAAGATGATGTACCATATATAACTGCCCAATCTGAGAGAAAAACCCTCCAACTGCTTCGTCATTGTCCTGCCTAAAACGAATTGCACAAGCCCAATAGTTGCCCCATTCAATCATTGTTCCTGGTCTGAGTTGGTAAGACCTGAGTTCATATATGTTAGGCCCTGATCTGGGGACAGGTTCATTCCAGAAACTGAACTCCAACAGCAGCTGGTTCTTTTGAGAAAGCAGCATGTTGCCTCTTTCCTTACGGAAGGCCACAAATTCCTTATTTTCTCTGAGCTTATTCATGACCTCATTGAGGGCTGGTTAGCCTCCCTCATACCTCCAGAGGTGGACTGCCTGATCTTGCTCCCCATATCATGTATTCTAAGTCCCCACCAAGGTACAAGGATAGTGTTTTTCTTCATGAATCTTTGGCAGCACCTCTTGACAAATTTTGTTGTATGCTTCCAGGCATTCCAGCTTCACGTTGTGAAACTGTAGTTTGTACAGACTGCTTGTTTCTTTTTTGGCTAGGAGATTGGAATGAGCATCTTTCCTTGGGTCAACTTTCCGGACAAATAAAGATTTTAACCACCTATCTTCACGAGGTCTGTTGGTAGAAGTTGTCAGGCCCCTGAGGGCCGGCCGCAGGGTGGGGGGGCGGGGGGAGGCGCGGGGAGGCGCGGCCAGCTCCCAGGGACCGGAGCACTCGCGCCACCATCTTGCTCTGGCGCCTCGATGCATTATATTGAATAAAACTGAAAACAAAACAATCAAGTCAAAAGCAATTTTTGTATTTGTAAATAGCAAGTTATATGCCTGTAAATTTAGGTAGAAGTAAAAGTTTCCTTTAACAAGGCTTATTAATAAAAAAAAAGAAAACATCTTGAAAATTGGAATACATAGATTTGATCCCATGTGGTATCCTGAGGAAAGAGACACATCGTACTATAGTGGAAAGTGCCTGACTAAGAGTTAGGAACTGTAGGGTGTAGTCCTGTCTTTGATATTACTGGTCATATGATCTTGGTCTGAGCATCAGTTTCTTAATTTGTAAGGAGCCTTGTTTATCTCACAGAATTATCATGAGGATAAGATGACGTAACATGTGAAAGTGTTTTGAAAGCTATAAAGTACTTCCTAAATAGCAGGTGGTATTTTTACTATAAGGTAGATAAACCTCTTATTATTTAATGATAGTATTAGTTGCTTTTTGGGACAAGGATAGAAGTTCTATGGAAGTATGTGTCGGTGTTTTGGTGTTATGTTTCCTGTATGTGTTTATATCTTTGTCTAGATTCAAGTTCAGAGGGTCTCAGATCTGATATTTTTTAGAGGGATCTCATTGTATTAAAGTTTTTTGTAGCTTTTGTTTATGGAAACCCAGTGAGGGGTATTAAGATATTAAGGTACTCTCCTCTCTGAGTTTTTGTGACATTATTCTCTTTTGGCTTGCCTTCCACTGTCTTTCTCAGTTTGTTCTGTTGGCTCATCATTCATATTATACTCTCTAATTGTGAGTGTTCCCCAAGGTTCAGTCCTGGGCCCTTTTCTCCCTTTATCTTCTTTCTTGGCAACCTTCTGATCTCTCATGGAACCTCCTGAGATCTCACATCATCTCTATACAGATAACTTCTAGTTAAACTTCTCTAACTTCTATCTATAGATAACATATATTCTGCCCCAGGCTTTCCCTTGAGTGTCAGTCCTACATCACCAATCAGTAATTTCAAATTGGATGTCCTAGAGATATTTCAAACTCAACATATCCAAAGCTGAACTCATTATCATTCCCTCAAATCCACCCTTCTTCCAAATGTCTTTAATTCATTCAAAGATACTACCATCCTCCAGTAGGCATTATCTTTGACTCCTTACTGTCACTCACTCCACATATGCACTCAGTTGCCTAATCTTACTGTTTGTACATCCACAGTATCTCTTATACCAGAACCCTTCTCTTCATTCACACAGCTACCACTTAGGTTCAAGCCCCTTATCAGTTCTTGCCTAGATTATCCCAATAACCTTCTGGTGGCTTGAGTAGCTTCCTATTGCTGGTAGACTAAAATCCAAATTCCTCTGTTTAATTTTTAAAGCTTTATAGAACCTTGCTTGACCCTAACCTAACTTTCCATTCTCATCAGATATTACTTCCCTTCCTGCACTAGGCAGTCCAACCACACCAGCCTTTTCTTATTTCTTTACATACAATAAGTATTCCTGCTCACATTTGTATACTTTTCAAAATGGCTGTCTCCTATGCCTAGAATGCACTTCCTCCTTACCTCTGTCTCATAGAGTCCTTCTGATTATTTAAGAGCTTAGCAACTTGAGTAGAATCTTTTGCATTCAGACTTTCTGTGTTCCTCCAACCACTAGAGCCATTCTTCCAAATCTTCTTGCATTTTTGTAGCTGTTTGTATTTATTCACTTTATGTCTGTTCTATATATGTGTATATATATGTTTATGCTATATATGTATTTGTCTCCCCATTATTATAAGTTCCTTATATACCTATCTCCTTGTATTTTGCCTAGTACATAGTAGGTACTTAATAAACACTTGTGATTGATTAGGAGCAAAAATCTAGAGATATTTAAATTATTTAAGAATTTAGGTTATTTATAACTTCTTAGAATGATAACATTTGTTAAAGGGCTATTCAATTATTAAGGGAGAAGTGGTTGTTTATATCTTTTGTTTTTACTGTTTTCACATTTCCCAATATATTCTTCCACCTCACCTCCCAGGAAGTTAATTTTTTTTTTTTAACAAAAGTGAAACAAAATAGGGAAAAAAACCTGGTTCAACAAAACTAATAAAAAATCAACCGCATTACAAAGTTCCACACCAATGGTTCCCTTCCTGTAAATAAAGGAAGAAGGTACATTCTCATAACTTTTCTTTGTGGCCAAATTTGGTCATAATAATTTCATAGCATCCATTTTAATTTATTTGTTATTCTTTCTATTTATATTGTTTATTGTTTAACTGGTTCTGCTTATTGTACTTTGCATAATCTCATATTTTCCCATGCTCTTTTATATTCATTATGATCATCCTTTCTCACAGTACAGTAGCCAATCCATTTGTATACCACAACTCTTTTTAGCCTTTCCTCAAATAAGAACTGCCTTCATTGTTTAGTTTGAATATTTTTAAGTCACAAACTTAACTCTGTTTTACCATTTATGGCCATATAAGTATTAATGATAGCAAGACATAAATTTATGAAATCCAGAATTTGTTCTCCAGAATAAGAGTAGAAGAATCTAGAGCAATATAAGCACAATTTATACAACTATTGATTTGGATAGTGTTTAAATCACTGGAAGGCTTTTAAAGTAGAAAATTGTGTCTTTCTGTAAATTAATAGATCATATGTACAGGGTAGTTGTAAGGATTGTTGTACTTTGTTTCATCATGGAATCAGTTTCATCTGGGAAAAATTTCTCCAGTTTCTCTCTTGGTACATTATCATTATTTGCAGTCTTGTCACACTCTATCAAATTTTGATATTGGAAATCACCACCAGTTTCTGAACTTAACAAAGCCAGTAGAAAAGCTCTATGATACTGATGATGATCCAGATCTGAGTTGAGCTGCAGCTACAAAGCTATCAGCAGACGTAGCTGAGAGGGCCAGAGACATGAACTTCTATACTGGTACTTCGTAAGTAAGGGCCTATACTCATGGATGCTTACCTGGGGAGATCCCTTTTCTGATTTCTGAAGTTTTGGAGTGCTAATGTATATGTACCTATTTAGTCTCTCCTTTCAAAATTTTGCTGTTTCATGCTCTTAATTAAGGATGGACATTGGTGTTACAGTTAGTGTATCACATAGAAATTGTGCAACCATGAGGAGTTGTCATATGGTTTTAGTTGCAATGTACTAAGAAGCAAGTTTTATTTTACTCAGGAGCCAGATAAAATGATGAATTTAGAAAAACCAAGTATAACTAACTGATGACTAAGACAGGAAGCATGAGGGTATGAGGCATGAAGTCGAATTTGTGTTACTTTTTCTGTTTCAAACTGAGCTCAGAGGAACTGAACCTAAAATTTTTAGTGTTCTGTTCATGGAAATTTAAAAATACTATTAAGATATGGTGTCTGCTAACATTGGAATATTTTTGGAAATTCTTTAAAATTATTCTTTTTAAGCATGTGTGAGTCTATACGTTGCCTTTCTCTTCTACATCTTTTGGGTGTGGCTCAGGGTTCCGACTTGTTTATATATGCTCTAGAATGAGTAATCTATATTTGTGGGTATAAGACATCAATTTTGAACGATAATTTTAGTGAGTCTTGTCCCAGTTTGTACAATTGTCTTTCTTTTTTTGTACAGTTTTCCAACAACAAGTATGTAAATAATATTGTGTGCTTTGACATCTGAGAAGAAGTTAAAAAAATCTAAATAGAGCAGACTTAAATTTGCCCCGGCTTTTCTGAGGTTTCCTTTTGTTGGGTTTTCTTTTCAGGACTCCAAATTTCATTCTGTTCCTGTGTTCTATTAACCACCACTAATTATATTGTACTCTGGGGCCCTAGTCCGTTAGCAGTAAGGAGGGTTAAATAAGTAACTAGGACAACCCTGCAGCTCCCCTGGGTTAAACTGCTGTAGTTTGAGTAGAATAGGTTAAAGTTTTAAATAAAGTTAAGTTAGCTTTATCAACTTTAATGTTATTAGTATTAAGTTTGTAGAAATGGGAACTCTAGCAACATTAAACTTCCTTGAGGGGGGAAATTTTTTAAGAACACTCAAGTTCACTTCAGAAAGTCATTTAAAGTTTTTCAGTACTTACTATAAAATGTGTATAACTTGTAAATGTGTATGCTTTCCTGCCTTTTGTTTGTCATATGGACCTCATATCAAAATAGTTGTCATCAATTTCACCATCCTGTCTATATTTATGTACAGTGATAGTTATCTACAAAAAACCAGAATGTCCCAGTGTCATGATTAGGACCATTTGTGAGATATACTTTCTGGATTTTTAAATTGTGTAGAATTAAAAAAAAAAAAGACTACTAAGTGAAGGAGGCAAAGACAGAGTCTGGAAGTGACATTAAACAGCACTATTTTGACTTCCTTACTGGACAAATGTGTGTGGAGTGGGAGTTGGAGGGTGGGGTTGGGGAACAGAATGAGAGAAGAAACAGCCAATTCTGGAGAGGGCTTGTAAAGGATAGCTGGGGATGTAAGATGTAGTGTCACCAGAGTACAGCCAGTTCTCCCAAAGGGCCTAACACATGGAAAGGGTGTGAGAGAGAGGCAGCACCGTTCACTATAGAAAGGAAATTCCTGAGGGTACAAAGGAAGGGGTAGACAAGGTTGTATTAGGACATGAATAGAGATTCAAAGGGATGAGGATGAGGGAGAATATGAGGAAGGGGCAGGGGACCATTTTTTCTAAATGGTTCTTGATTCGTAATTATAAGGATAGGAAGGGAAACAGGAGAAGCCTTAGGGGTAATAATAGTGTGTGGCAGATAAAAAGAGAAACTTACAGTCTCAAAGCAGTGATGGAGAGAAAGCTGGATTGAGTCTGAGTCTATTCCTTCACATGGGAGACTGAGTAGTGTAGGGGGCTTGGCATTTGGAGTGCTAGTAGGCAGCAGACTACTTTCCATCCCTCTCTCCCCCAACTTCACCACCAGGAGCCTAGTCCTAGATCTGGGTTTGGCTTGAGTCAGGTGGCCCTATTGCCTTTTCCTGGATGGCTAGTGGAAACTAAAAGAGAAGAAAGAAATATTACAGAGCATTCAGACTTTTTCTTTTTACTATAAGTAGAAAATATAAAAAATATATGTGTGTTGAAATCATGATTGTACAGACATACTTTGATATAAACAACCATTTTGTGACACATAATTGGGTCATACATGTTGACTTTAGTATATATCAAGTTATGATAGCCTAACGAAACAATTTTTAAATATTTTTTCTTCTGGGTATTTGTGATCTTTCCCTCTCTGCCTTCAGTCACTTTCTTTTCTCTCTGTCCACCTTGTTGCATGTTAGAGTTAATGAGTAAGTTACTATTCTACCTTTGATACAAAATGCATTATTTTGTCAGGATATATTGACTCATTTGATATTTTTCTTATGTTTCTTTTTTCTGATTTTTATTTTAGGCTCAATCAATTTTAAATCACCTTTTTTGTTTTCTGAATATGGTTTTTGTTCAAATTTACAATCTATGTATTCTACAAATATACAAAACTTGTGATTTACTTTGGTTTTTTAGTTTTGAAATAAAAGTTAAAAATGAACATTACATAATGAAACAGTAAGCCTGTTATCAATTTTTAAGAGAGTCATAATGTTTTAAGTAAATGCTTTTCAGTAGGCTTATATACTTTTTTTAAAAAGTACATATTATAAAAGAAAAGCTCCTAAAGATTTAGTGTCCAGGTGCCCTTAGTGTCTTAATCTACCAAAGAGTAAAGGTACTGAGGATGGTTTCTGAAATAACCAAAATTGCCTTAGAAGGAAATATTTTAGGTTAGTTTTTGAGTTAAACACAAGTATTTGCTGCATAAACAAAATAAACAGGACATCCCCATTTAGACTAGAATGCTAATTCCTTGATAATTTGACATAACCTCCTAGGTGGTGGGAGATCAGGGACTATCATTTAACCTTAATGAAAAATCCAAGAGATATATTTTTCCCCCAGAAGTGAAATTTTATTTATTTCAAGGCCCCAGAGTCAGATTGCCAATAATCTTACCTACCTGTAGCTTATTTTAAAAAAAGACCTTTCAAGGGCTCAATAGAAATCATTTATGAATTTGACAACTTATTAACTATTCCAATGCAAATAAGCATGTACATTTAGAACAAGAAGGGACCTTAGAGATCTAGTCCAACCCTTTCATTTCACAGATGAGAAAACTCAGCCCTGAGGGAAACTGATTTGCCCAAGGTCATAAGTAGCAGAACTGGGATTTTAACTGAAATTTTATGATTACAAATTGGGTACACTTTCCATTATACTTGAGTACACTTCCATTATACTAAACTCCTTAATAATATGATTTTTCATTTTCTTTCTTACTGGTTTGTTATAGGGGTTGTTAAACTTTTTTGTGTCATGGACCCCTTGGCAGAATAATATTTTAAAATCCATAAAATGAAACACTTAGAATTACTAAGGAAATTAATTATGTTGAAATATTTATCAAAATATTAAAAACAACTGATATGTGAAATCTCAGGCGTGTGTTGACCCTGCCTCAAGAACCCCATGTCTCTTAGCTGTCACATCTCTCTGCTGTCCCTATGCCTGCTTGTATTTCTCTTTTTTTCTATTATCTAAGAGATTATTGAAGTATATTTAATTATTCGCCATTTAATGAAGGGGCAAAAAAATCCTCAGTAGCCTTTAAGGTCCTCACTGTATTGATTTGAAGCATAAAAATAACAGTGCAATAGTTTATGTTTGTATTGATGATGCTAAATTCTAGAGAGTAGTTTATATTATATTTAGGACACTCTTTAAGAAAGCTGGAAAGTATGTAAGAAGTACTGTTTGAAGCAGAGTATAGCAGTTCAGTTGCTAGGACTGAAATGGGGCAAAAGTCACCATCTCTAATTAGCTCCCTTTAGCGTCTTGCTCCAGGTTGATTTGCATGGACCAGGTTTGAAAGGAATTATTTCCCCATAGTTCCATGAAGCTTCTTTGCAATTTCGCTAAGGGGAACTCCTGGTATAATTAACTCTTACTCAGAGTTATGATGAGTTAGAAAGAATTTTCCGGGCAAAAGCAAAAAATACATTTTTTCAGAGTTCTAACAGCATCAGAAAAGTTTTGTTCAGAAGATATTCTTCCTTTGACCCAGCAATACCACTTCTAGGGCTGTATCGCAAAGAGATCATAAAAATGAGAAAAGGAACCACATATACAAAAATATTTATAGCAGCTCTTTTTGTGGTGGCCAAGAACTAGAAATGCCCATCAATTGGGGAATGGCGGAACAAGTCGTGGTATATAAATGTAATGGAATACTACTGTGCTATAAGAAATGACGAATGGTCAGACTTCAGAAAAACCTGGAAAGACTTATATGAACTGATGCTGAGTGAAGTGAGCAGAACCAGGAGAACATTGTACATGGTAACAGCCACAGTGTGCAGGCTTTGAAGTCTCTTCTCAGCAATGCAAGGACCTAAAACAGTTCCAAAAGACTCTTGATGGAAAATGCCATCCACATTCAGAAAAAGAAACATGGAGTCTGAATGCATATTGAAGCAGACTATTTTCTTTTTTGTTTTATTTTGTTTTTCTTTCTCATGGTTACTTCCATTCGTTCTAATTCTTCTATACAATGTGACTAATGTGAAAATATGTGTAATAGGAATATATGTGTAGAGCCTTTATTGGATTGGTGCTGTCTTGGGGAGGAGATTTAAAACTTATGAAAGTGGATGTTGAAAACTAAAATTATTTTATTAAAAAAAGATGTTCTTAAGTGCATAAGGCCTTATATCTAGCTTGTTGGCTGCACTTTCCATTACAAAAGAGCTGTAGTTGGCTTCTGGGTCACCTGAGCACCTAGATGGCTAATGGGGCATTTTTTTCTGATCTCCACTCCTTCTCATACCTTTACAAAACAGAAATTCTTCATCAAAGATAAAGCAATTTCTGCTGTGTTCGTGGTCTAGTGTATCCAGAATCCAAAAGAAAGTTTAAAACAAAAAACCCTAAACCCAGGATCTGATGCTTACTGAACTTGAGTTTACACAGCACCCCTCACCATCTAACTGCTAGAAGGCTACACTAGCAGACCCTGGGACACAACATAGGCTTACAACAAGACCTACACCTATATCTTGCTGCCTTTTCCCTTTTTCCAGTGTGGTGAGACCCTAGCTCCGGGCTGTAGAAGTTTGCTTGGGGCTCAACTGCCAGCTTAGCCACAGCCCTTTAGTAGCAAAAGCCTCCCAGAGGCTGCAATCCAGAAGCACCAGCACTGCAAAGCTCTGAACTGCTGGTTTGGAGCTTGAGAACTAAGGAACAGAGGGGGTGGAACAGGTCACCAGGACAGGGCATGGTGTGTATGTGGATTTGTGTGGGAGTGGTGTGCAGCACTCCATGAAGCTTGAAAGAGCCATCCTGGGCAAATTTGACCATCCAAAAGTCAGTTGGGGCAAAGACCTAGGCTGGTGAACTGTGAGTTGCCCAGTGTGGGAGGAGGCCGAGGTACTTTGAGATCCAGCCTTCAAGGAAACCATAAGAGAGGAGGGAGTCAGAAAGTGAAAAATAGAGAAAATAAGGGGGAGAAAGTCTAAGAATGAAATTACAAAAATTTCAGGAAGAAGAAAACTCAGAGACCTTGGACATAAACAGTTAAATCAACAGGAAAAATAGTAACAACCAAAGGAAATATGGCTTCCAAATCTAGTAAATGAGTTCAGGCACCTATGAGTAAATACTGAAAAATAAAAGAAAATGATCCAGCACTTGAGGAGACAGAATGGACTTTGAGGAGAACACGGAGCCACAGCACACTGTTCTTGAGTGGGTTAAAAGAGAAGTGAAAATGATGAGAACAGAATTTATGGCCTGCACATTAAAACTAATGAGCAAAATAGAAAAACTTGAATCTGCAATCTCCAACCTCACCAAAGAAACAAAAGAAAAATTAGTAGATTGGGAATGTGAATACACAGAAGTAAAGGACAACTTAGAAGAAAAGAAGCAAAAAACAGCAATATGAAAAGAAAATATACTTACTATGCAAGCAAAATATACTGATTTTCGAAGACAGGATGCTTAGAGACAACCTAAGGATTATAGGTCTCTCAGAAGAACGTGATAGGCCAAAAAAATTTACCATCTTGATGAAGGAAATAATAGAAGAGATTTAATCTTCCAAACACAGATTTTTTGATAACAGAAAATGAAATTCCAGTCTAAACAGTTCATAGATCACCAGAAAAACCAAACCAAACCAAGGCTACAAAGTCTAAGGTGCATGTGGTTAAATTTAACAATTCAATTCAGAAACACGTTCTGCATGCAGTCAGGAGAAAGACCTTCAAGTACAAGAAGAAGAACATTAAAATAATGCAAAAGTTTTGCACCCAATAGAAAACACAGGAGAGAATAGAATAATATATTATGAAGAATAATGAGCTCAGGATGCAACCCAAGCTGATGTACCTTGTAAATCTGAGCTAATCATACAGGACAAAAGATGGACATTCAATAACAAAGAAAAATTTGAAACATTTTTAGAAATAAAACCAGAACTGAAGAGATTATTTACTTTTTGCATAATTCAAAGAAAAGAAATACAGTATAAGTGAATAAATATAGCAGACAAGGAAAGCAGCAGCAACAGTGATAATAGACTTCTTTCTAAATGTATGCAAGGTGACAGGAGTGACAACAGAAATCTAGTAGAGATGGGTAGGGGGCATTATGGACCGAATTGCCTACATCCTACCTATAGGTAAATCGGTTCTTTTTGTCAGACTACTTTACAAATAGGAATGTAAATGAAAGGGGAGGAAGGGAGCAAGGGAATACAGAGGAGTGTGTGATGTGCTTGGGTCAAATCAAGGACTAGCTATGAGGCGAGGGTGAATTCTATGGTCTTAGAAAGAGAAGTGGGAGTAGGCAAAGGGAGAGAGGAAGGACACCATAGTTTGGAGGTGGGAGGGGGTTTCACTGATGAATACTCCTATGGGTTGGTGAGGGGAGATGAGGACCTTACATTGGCTGAGCCCTCATTTGAGAACATTTGGTGCTTGAAAAGTCTACTTGTTCTACATTGGGAGGGAGGAAATTGGAACCCATGGGGGCAGCTGGTAGTCCTTAGGGGAAAATAATATTCTTGCAATCATACATTAACAAAATAGAAAAAAATAGGATTAGTGAACTGAATATGAATTTTATAAATTAGAAAATCAACAAATAAACAAAATAAGCCCCCCAAAAGAGATATTAAAATTATAGGGGAATAAACTAGAAACAAAAACCTCATAGAAATGACAAATAAAATTATAATTTGGTTCTTTGAAAAGACTAATAAGAGTGATAAATCCTTAGTTAATCTGATTAAAAAGAATAGAACAAAAATCAAATCGATAAAACAAATGAGCAAGGTAGAAACACAGCAAAACCAGAAGAAATAAAAAGAATAAACAGAATATATGCAGTCAATTTTCTAACAAAACTGAAAACAAAAAGGAAATAGAGGAAATCCTTCAAAATATAAAATTCCAAAACTTTCAAAAGACCAGCTAAAGAGCTTAAATAATCTGATTTTAGGAAAAGAAATATACCTAGCTGTAAAGGAATTAACAATGAAAGAAACTCCCGGACCTGATGCATTCATGGGAGAATTCTATCAAACTTTTTTTTTGTGTTGTACAACAGATTCATTTTAATTTAGTTGTTAATAAAGAGCCACATAACTAAATATATGTGCTGTATATGCAGATAGCTTATCCCAGCAATCTGAACCATAGAATGCATGGAGGGGAGTAATGTACAAGAAGATTGGAAATGTTGGACAGGGTTAGGTGGTAAAGAGATCGAGATGCCAGATAGAGGAATTTAATTTTTTTACATTTATTTATTTTTTAAAAATTCATTTATTTTTAGTTTTCAATATTCACTTCCACAAGATTTTGAATTCCAGATTTTCTCCCCATTTCTCCCCTCCCACCACCCCACAATAGCATGCATTCTGATTACCTCTTCCCTCAATCTGCCCTCCCTTCTATTACCCTCCCCCTTCTCTTATCCCCTTCCCTTCTATTTTCCTGTAGGGCAAGATAGATTTCTATACCCCATTGCCTGTATATCTTATTTCCCAGTTGTATGTAAAAACAATTTTTAACATTCGTTTTTAAAACTTTGAGTTATACAATTCCTCTCTCCCCACCCACTCTCATTAAGAAGGCGAGCAATTTGATGTAGGTTATACATGCGTAGTCATGCAAAACACTTCCATAATAGTCATGTTGTGAAAGACTAACAATATTTCTCTCTATCCTATCCTGCCCCCCATTTATTATATTCTCTTCTTTGACCTTATCCCACCTCAAAAGTGTTTGCTTCTGATTACTCCTTCCCCCATTTGCCCTCTTTTCTCTCATCTCCCCTACCCCCCTTATCCCCTTCCCTCCTACTTTCCTGTAGGGTAAGATAGGTTTCCATACCCAATTGATCGTGTATGTTATTCCCTCCTTCAGCCAGATCTGATGAGAGTAAGATCCACTCATTCCCTCTCACCTCCCCCCCCGCACTTCCCCCCCACCACTGTAAAAGCTTTATCTTGCCTCTTTTATGTGAGATGATTTACTCCATTCTACTTCTCTCTTTCTCCTTCTTCCGGTAAATTCCTCTCTCTCACCTATTAATTTTATTTTTTAGGTATCTTCCCTTCATATTCAACTCATCCTGTGCCCTCAGACAACTTGGTGGGTGATTCTTGGTTTTAATCCTAGCTTCTTTGACCTCTGGAATATCGTATTCCAAGACCTTTGATCCCTTAATATAGAAGCTGCTAAATCTTGTGTTATCCTTGATTGTGTTTCTACAATATTTGAATTGTTTCTTTCTGGCTGCTTGCAATATTTTTTCCTTGACCTGGGAATTCTGGAATTCGGCTGCAACATTCCTAGGAGTTTTCCTTTTGAGATCTCTTTCAGGAGGTGATCAGGGTATTTTTTCAGTTTCTATTTTAAACTCTGGTTCTAGAATATCAGGGCAGTTTTTCCTGATAATTTCATGAAAGACGATGTCTAGGCTCTTTTTTGATCATGGCTTTCAGGTAATTCACTAATTTTTAAATGATCTCTCCTGGATCTATTTTCCAGGTCAGTTATTTTTTCCAATGAGATATTTCACATTGTCTTCTGTTTTTTTCATTTTTTTGGTTTTGTTTTATAATTTCTTGATTTCTCATAGAGTCATTAGCTTCCATTTGCTCCATTCCAATTTTTAAGAATTATTTTCTTCAGTGAGCTTTTGGACCTCCTTTTCCATTTGACCAATTCTGTTTTTTAAGGCATTCTTCTCCTCATTGGCTTTTTGGACCTCTTTTGTCATTTGGGTTAGTCTGTTTTTTAAGGTGTTATTTTCTTTAGCATTTTTTAGGTCTCTCTTGGCAAACTGTTGACTTGTTTTTCATAATCTTTTTGCATCACTCTCATTTCTCTACCCAATTTTTCTTCTACTTCTCTTACTTGATTTTCAAAGTCCTTATTGAGCTCTTCCATGGCCTGAGACCAATTTATATTTTTCTTGGAGGCTTTGGATGTAGGAGTTTTGACTTTGTTGTCTTCTTCTGGCTGTATGTTTTGATCTTCCTTGTCACCAAAGTAAGATTCTATAGTCTGAGTTTTTTCCTGCTGTTTGCTCATTTCCTCGTCCGATTACTTGACTTTTTAGCTCTTTGTTAAGGTAGGACTCTGCTTCCAGAGTGGAGAGTGCACTGCCCCAAGCTTCAGGGGTTTTGTGCAGCTGTTTTCGGAGATATTTCTAGGGACCTGTAAATTTTTAGTTCTTCCAAGATTGATCAAAGGAGAGGTGTTACTCTTTTCCTGGTCTGTGAGTGACCACAGGTACTCTTTTCTGCCTTGGAACTATGAGGAGGATTCCCTCTCCAGGGCTACCACAAGCTCCGTCATACCAGCACTTCTCCTCACCTTAGGACTGCCACCCAGGACTATGATCCAGATCACATCAGGGCAAAGCAAGAGAACCCTGCCTCAGCACCAGCACAGAGATCCCTGCAATCCCCCTCTTATCAGCTGCTCAGTCCTCCCACCGTTTGTGGGCTGAGGGCTTTGGAAGCAGCCAGTGCAGCTGTGGCTGTTGCCACTATCGTGGGGCTGGGTCTTGGGCTTGGGCTGGACCAGGACCATGCTCCTCTCTCATCCAGGTCCAAAAGACCTTTGCTTCTGGCCTTCTAAGTTGTCTTTGGTGTATGTGAGTTGAAAAGTCTGGGAACCACCAAAGCTGCCAGTGATATAGTCCCTTGAGGCCTCCTCTGGGTTTGCTGGGGCCCAGTCTATGCCAGAGCAGCCCACATTCTCCCTGTGCTCCTCTCTCAGACTGGTGCAACAGGCCTTTCTTGTCAACCTTCCAGGTTGTATCGGGCTAGAAATTTGTTTCACTCTGTCATTTTGTGGGTTCTGCTGCTCTGGAATTTGTTTAGAGTCATTTTTTGCAGGTATTTGGAAGGGTTTGGTGGAGAACTCAAGGAAGTCCCTCCTTTCACTCTACCGTCTTGGCTCTGCCCCCTCAAACTTTTAAAGGACAGTTAATACTCATACTTCACAAATTATTGTTAAAAATTGAAAAAGAACCCTATCAGAATCCTTTCATAGGACAAATATAGTGGGAAAGATAAAACATAGAAAGAAAACTATAGGCTAATATCATTAGTGAACGTTGACTCAAAAATTTTAAATAAAATTCTTTCAGTTTAGAGTGATTTATCTGTCCTTCCTCCCTATAACAAATATGCATAATTAAACAAAGCAAATTTCCACATTTAGCCATGTCTAAAAATGTATGTCTTATTTTGCGTCTTTAGTCCCTCACCTCTCTGTCAGGAAGTGAGTACTGTGCTATTTTCTTTCTTTCTTTCTTTCTTTTTTTTTACATTTTTTTTGAGGGGGGAAGGCAAGGCATTTGGGGTTAAGTGACTTGCCCAAGGTCACACAGCTAGTAAGTGTGTCAAGCATCTGAGACCGGATTTGAACTCAGGTCCTCCTGACTCCAGGGCCGGTGCTCTACTCACTGCACCACCTAGCTGCCCCTACCACGCTATTTTCATACCTCTGGATTAGGGGTTTGCCACTGTATTGATCAGGGATCTCAAGTCTTTCAAACTTTTGTTTTGCTATTTATAATGTTATTGTATAGATTCTTCTACTCGTCCTGTGCTGAAACTGTCTATTTTATCATTTCTTTTGGCACAATTATATTCTGTTACGTTTATCTATCTTAATTTGCTTATTTTCCAACATATGGGCACTCCTTTAGATTTCAGCTTTTTGCTACTGAGAAAAGGAACTACTCTAAATATTTTTGTACATGTGGGCCCTTTCCTTCTTTCTCTCTTTATACCGTATAATTTGTTGATCTTATCATTTCCCATGGATACATTATCATCTCTGTAGATGATTCCCAGATCTCTTTATCCAACCATAGGACTCTCTCTTGATCTCTAGAATCTTATCTCCAACTGCCTGTTGAGCATCTCAAAAAAGATGTCTCATTGACACCTCAAACTCAGCATGTCCAAAATGAATTCATTTTCTTTCCCTCCAAATCTTCCTCTCTTTCCAATTTTCCTATTGCTTTTAAGGGTTCCACCATCTTCTCTGTCACCCAGGCTTTCTCCATAGGTGTCATCTACACTCTGCACTCTTTTTCATGTCCCAAATCCAATCTATTTTCAAGTCCTGTGGATTTTACCTTCTTAACATATCTTGCACAATATCCCTTTTCTTTCCTGACACTTCTGCCATCCTGGTGTAGGCCTTAGTTGCCTTACATCTGCACTATAATAGCCTTCCAGTGTCTCACCTCCTATTCAATAAACTCTAATGGCCCCTATTCTCTCCAGGAACAAATATAAAATCCTTTGCTTGGCTTTCATAGCCTTTCATAACTGGCTTCCCATCTACCTTTTTTGGACCTAGGCTATATTCCCCTCCAAATACTTAGCAGTACAGCCACATTCGCCTCCTTGCTGTTCCTCACACAAGACACCCCATTTCCCAGTGTGGGGCATTTTCGTTGTCTATGCCCCATGCCTTCTTTGATTTCCTTCAAGTCTCAGCTAAAGTACCATCTTCTGACATAATCCTTTCCTAGTCCTCCGTAGTGGTAGTGCCTTCCTTCCATTCATTGGCTCCATTTTATCCAGTAAATTGCTTGCTTGTTAGTTGTTGCATGTTGTCTCTCCTGTTAGAAGGTGAACTCATTGAGAGTGGGACTGTCTTTTGCCTTTCTTTGTATCCCCAAAGCTTAGCACATATGTAATGGCAAACAGGATGGGACTTTTTGCTGTTTTTTGTTTCGGAGTGCTTCTCAGCACTAAGGCAGTCAAGTGCCTTTGAGTCTTGCCTTTGTTTCAATCCAGAGTCTTTGATTGAATCCACAGTCTTTGATGACCTGCTTAAGTCACATGAAAGCCTGAGTCACATGAGTTTGAGTTGCATAGTCATGACGCCCTCTGACCCTGAAGAAGTGTATGTATACTCTGAGGTTAACATTTTGCTTGGGGCTCACTCATTGGAAGAGTGTTCTTGTGATTTCACCAGATGAGACTCTAGGTAGCCGTTAAGGAGTCCTCTGGCTTTGAAAACCTGGATGTTGGGTGCTTCTCTCTGTGGTAAATGTGCACATATTGCTATGGTCAGACAGAAGCCTGTCTGTTGATATGTGTTATTTGCTCTCTTTATATAATTTCGGCTCGTAATTTCTGTTTGTATTCTCTCTGAAGTTCACGGTGCTGACTTTTCCCCCTAAGCTAAGTGGATGATATATGTATGTTTAATTAAAGTGAGATTGTAAACCCCTTAAAGTTACTTTCCTTAGAAAAGCAGATCAAAGAACTTGGGCTAGCAGCGCTCCTGTGTGCTGGTGTTATTGGCCTTATACAGCCACAGTAGCTGCAACTACTTGTTGTTACAACATAATAACACTAGCACGTAGTATGACTTCCTCCATCTCTCTGTAAAGGAGAGATAGTGGAGATACTGAGTGTGGGTGGATTTTCTGAGGAGTTTAGATATGAAAGGGAGGAGAGATAAAGGACAGTAGCTAGTAAGGATGATAGGATCTAGAGACAGTTTTAAGGATGGGAGGAAGATATGCACATTTTTGCAGGTAGCAGAGCTGGACGTTGTGGATAGGCAGATATAGAGAGGGGATGATGATGGGCTTAATCTATCAGGGAAGATACGAGGACATGAGTTAAGGTTACATGCAGAAGGTTTGGCCTTGGTAAGGAGAAAGGCCACCTCTACTAGAGCCTGGAGTGAAGGCTAAAAAGTAGAGAATGATGTCAGGGGGATGTGAGAAGAGGGAGCTCTTGGTGAATAGCCTTCAGAGCAGTGAGGTCTTCACCTGAGAGAGTAGGGACAGGGTGTGTTATGGGAGGCTTTAGGAGAGAAGAATAGAACAACTTTTGAGGTGAGAGGGACAGAAAAATAATTAGGAGTAGAGAGATTGCTTTGCTTCAGATAGGGCCCAATTGGGGTTGGGTAATAAAAATTTATATTAGGCCTAAAAGAGTTTCCTGATCTCTTCTACTTCTGTTCTGCAGCACATGAATAGGAAAGAGGGAAGCAGATGGTAGGAGTAATCCAGAGTCGTAGTCTGGCAAGCTGTGAGGACAAAGAATTCAAGAGTAGAGGACATTGTACAGGTAGAATGAGAAGGGAAGATAGTATAGTCAGAGCAGGGGTCATGGGAAATACTGACAGATATAGAGTTTGGAGGTTATAGGGAGAATGAAGAGTAGGGTTAGATGTATTAAGGTATAGGGAGATGGAATGATAAGTAATAGATGAGAACTTTATAAACAGAGACAACTCTTTAAGACTCTTAAGTTGTAGAGTAATTGCAGGTCTGCCTTGTAGAGGATATTTCCTTCCTGAGAGTTCTCTAGAGCAATGAAATCACAGATCTAGTAAAAGAAAAAATCCTGTTGAGGAAGAACAAAATTGCTTTCTTGAATGAGAGGTAGAGTCATATAGTGTGGGGGGGAAACCCCATTGGCCTAGAGTCAGGTATTCAAGGCTTGGCTCTACTACTTATTAGCTGTGACTTTCACATCATGTTCCAGCCTCTGAGTCTCTTTTCTTTTCTATAAAATTAGAATAAAAAAAAGCTTATATTGCCTACTTTAGATTGTGATTTAGATGTGAGATTCAGATGACACAATATATTTAAGAACTTTATACACATAAAATGCTATATGAAGGTCAGTTTTTTTTCCTTACTTTGTAGTTTCTTACAGTTGCAAACTTAAAGGATTGTAATAAATGTGTGCTATTGATGTGTGCTTCCTTGTGGTACCTGAGAATGGGTATGAGGAAGCAAATGAAGGAAATCACAATGGTAGCAAATGCTACTACCAGTAGTTTCACATAGATGTGCATGGTTTTCTCATTGTGTATGCTTTAAGCTAGCATAGTACCTGAGAAATGGGGTTAATTTATGGAATCCATTGGCTAGTTCTTGGCAGGAGAGAGAGTTGAACTTTCCACATACTTAGAGTTTGCTTTGTAGGTGGGATGTATGTATCTCAGCAGAAAAAATAACTTACAAGTACAAACAAATAAGGAAAGAATACTAGTATATTTTAAAAAGTCTTTGCAAATATGAAGAACCTGATTGAATTTTATTAAATCATGCTTGGATTTGGTTTGAAAAACATTTTTATAGTAAAGGTAGAGACAGTCTTCTAAGAAAGTATACTCTTATTTATGAAGCAAAAGGAGATTGAAAGTCCAGTTTTCTCTAATTTATGCATTCCCAGTCTGAGACAGTAAGCATTAAAAAAAATAATTTATTATTATTTATGGTTGTTCAGTTATTTCAGTCATGTCCAAGTCTTCATGACCCCATTTGGGGTTTTCTTGGCAAAGATGCTGCCATGGGTTGCCACTTCCTTCAGCTCATTTTACAGAAGAGGAAACTGAGGCAAATGGGGTTAATTGACTTGCCTAGGGTCACACAGCTAATGTCTGAGGTTGGGTTTGAACTCAGGTCTTCCTGACCCTAGGCCCAGCACTCTATCCAGTGCACCACCTAGCTGCCCTTATTATTTGTTAAATAATAGCAATACTAAGTAAATGCTTACAACTATATATATTTTTAAAAAATTTCAACATATAGAATAGCATAGTTTATAGATTTGGGGGGGGTGGCTAGTTCAAGCTCTTCATTTTGACGATTAGAAAACTGAGACCCAGGGAAGTTGAATTACCTGTCTAAAGTTGCAGCACTTGTAACAACTTAATTGTTATGCCCCCTGCCTCTTTTGTTCTTTTTGTCTTTTTATTCTGATATTTGTGTATACCTTTTGGATTATATTTTTAATCCTCACCATTTAGTTTCTAATGTATTTTAAAAGTTTGTTGACTTAGGGAAGCATAATGTCACATGGGTGCAATAACTTTAAAAATGTTAATTCTGAAGAAGCTTTCTGAAATAAATGTTTTAGATAATTTAAACGTAAAATACTGTGATTTTTTTAAAGCATAAATTGTAATAGAAACTGTGATTTACCCTTTAGTTGGAAGACTCAATGTAGGAAAAGGTAAAGTATGTGAATGCTCCTCCACCTATACAGTGTACCATTTGACTATTATAGTTACTAACTCAGCTATCTTACCCAGCTTCTATTCCTCCAGTTCTTTCAACCACACAGAATAGATTTGAGTGGGGTAGGAGATGGGCCCACACATCAAATTATGTAGCCATGTGGTACTGTGTTCCATTATTTCATCTCTTAGTCCAGTCTGCATGCATAATTATGCCCCGTAGGGTAGAGTGCCAAGGTGAAACAGCTACTTCAGGCTATTCCCAAGGGACAGTGGAGGCCACATTTACTGAGCTTTTAAATATTCAGTCTAGGAGGAAAGATGTTTATTTTCATTGAGATTGTTAGTGTTTAATTTTTTTTAAATACTGTTGGTATTTAAATTTCATGTACTTTAGATTTTTCTACGTGAGTTTTTTGAATCATCCAACTACAGGATCAATTAGAGGGCATATTCTCCTTAATCATTTGTTAACTGACAGCCTGGTATTGGTTTCTGAGTAGCCTGACTTGCATGCCTGAGTCTTGGGTCTACTTTGAGAATTACTGGGACTATCCTGTATTCTTTCTCTAAGTAAACTGAGGGAGCTACAGTGTCCCTTGGATACTATGGGCAATTCTCAAGGAGAGTTAGTTCCAAACCCACCCTACCACCATCCCAACTTCCCCTACTTTCTTCATGTTTTCTTCAGGAAGAGCCTAGGCCATTTTTAAACCTTAATTTCTTCATGGTCTCAGTGGATTGGGTTCCATTTTGCTACCTGCAGCTCTGGACTCTATTTCAGTACTATAGTCTGCCACATGGGAAGGGGATGATGAGTGCAGAAGTCACTAGGAAAAAGTGATTTGGAATGGTAGAAGGCCCTTGAAAGTAGAAGCATACATAAAGAATTAGTTACATTTGTAAAATGGGCTCTTGTTTGAATATTGCTTTGTAAATTTTATTGTTATTTTTATAGAAATGAGAGGAAGAGGTTTTGGGGAGGAAGGTGTCACTGGAAGTGGGGAGATTTGGGGTAGAAATCACAGGGAAGAAGAAGCATACTAGTGCAGTGTGATCACCATAGCATGGAATTTTGAATCGAGAAGGAGGTGACCTGGCATGTCCTGGAAAGAGAGTGTCCCAACTTCAGTACTTACTTGGTAAGGTTTAGTTTCCTTATCTGTAAAATAGGGACAAGAACGCTTAAGATGCCTATCTCACAGGAGTGTTACAAAGATCAAATGAGGATTTTCTTATAGTATTTTGTAAATAAATGTAAACCTAAGCTGTGCTGACAGTAAGAAAGTCAAACATGCAGTATTTACATTAGGTATGCTGCTTTAAAATGCTACTAATTCAATTCAGTGTTTACTGAATGCACAAGGTTTACTCATTATACTTCAGGGAATATAACATGTGTACAGGTGAGTATGGTAAAAGGAGATAGGAGATAGAGATAGAGAAAGACAGAGAGAAGGAGATAGAGCACTAACTACTTTGCCTGGGAGGCAGGAGGTTTCACAGAGGAAGTGGTACATGATGTGACCCTTGAAGGAAGATAAGAATTCAGAGAGGCAGAGATGAGGAAGGGGAGTGTGTTCCTAGCATAGAAGATAGCTTATCTGATTCAGGAATAGAGGAGAGGAAGGGAAAGGGGAGAGAGAGAGATTGAGGGAGAGAGGGAGGCTGGGGAGAGAGACAGAGAGAGGGAGGGAGAGAGAGAGAGGAGATCAGGGAACAGGTAATAATCGAGGTTCACTGGACCATGGAGAAGAGAAATGTGAAATAAAGCTGGGAGGGTAGATTGGAGGAAGATGGTGCAGGGCCTTCATGCTAGACTAAGGACCTTGTAGAAAGTGGCCCCAGCATCTTAGCGTTTTTAAGTTATAAGCAAAGATATCCTATATTTTGTCCCAGAGGCACTAGGGATCCCCTGGAAGTTTTTGAGCAGAGAAGTAATGTGATCACTCCTGTGCTTCAGATAGTTTTGGTGACTGTGTGGGGATGGATTATAGATTTCGAGTCAGAAAGAACCTCAGAAGTCATATAGTCTAACCCCCTCACTTTAAAGATGAACTTAACTGAACCCCAGGGAAAGTAAGTGACTTATCCAATGTCATATAGATAGTAAATACCTAAAGCAGAATTTGAACCCAGGGTCTCCCACTCCAGAGACTTTGTTGACAGACTAGAAGCAGGGACACCATTAGGAAAATTTTTAAAATAGTCCAGGTGAAATGTGAGGACGACTTAGAATAGGATGATAGGATGAAGGGATGGCAAGGTCAAGTGAAAGTTTTAAGAGAGGAAGATGGGGAGACATGGTCTTGATTGTTAGCAGCAGATAAGGAGCCCCTTAATTTCCAATATTTTGCCACCATGAAAAGGGCTGATATAAATATTTTTGCACATGTAGGTCCTCTTCCTTTTTTTATGATCTCTTTGGGATAAAGACCTAGTAGTGGTACTGACAGATCAAAGAGTATGCACAGTTTTATAGACCTTTGGGCATAGTTCCAAATTGCTCTCTAGAATGTTTAGATCAATTAACAACTCCACCAACAGTGAATTAGTGTCCTTATTTTCCCACATCCCCTCCAACATCCAACATTTTCCTTTTTTGTTATATTAGCCAATCTGATAGGTGTGAGGTGGTATCTCAGAGTTGTTTTAATTTATATTTCCTTAATCAAAAGTGACTTAGAGCACTTCTTCATATACCTATAGATAGCTTTGATTTCTTCATCTGAAAACTGCCTGTTATATCCTTTAACCTATCATTTGGGGAACGGCTTGTATTCTTTAAAATTGATTTAGTTGTCTATATTTTTTAGAAATGAGGCCTTTATCAAAGACACTTGTTGAAAAGATTGCTTACCAGCTTTTTGCTTTCCTTCTAATCTTGGTTGCATTGGCTTTGTATGTGCAAAAGCTTTTTAATTTAATATAATCAAAATTATCTATTTTACATTTTGTAATGCTCTCTATCTCTTGTTTGGTTGTGAATTTTTCTGTTCTCCATAGATCTGACAGGTAGACTATTCCTTGCTCTTCTAATTTCTTATGGTGGTACTGTTAGACAGATAATACACAGGAGGCACTGGAGGCTTGGACTCCAGCCTCTAACAGGTTTGCTCTTGACTTGGTCGGCCAGGAAAGACAGCTTCAAAGGGGTTAATAATAAGCTTTATTCTAGTCTAGTTTTCTCTAACAGTATTGCTGATAATGGAAGCACTACAAACTCCTACAAGTATTCCCTAATCACCCTTTTCCCAGGGGCTGGTGAGAGGGGTGGGGCAACTACCCCTAGGTCTTGATGGGGACAATCGAGACAGGCACAACTTATGCATTCAACCCTAAAGGGTTCCCCTAAATCCCCTCAAGCCTCTATGGGGGCCAGTTGAGGCAAACACAGATTCCCCCTTCCTGATCCTTGATGGGGGCAGATCAAGGCACACAGCATCCCAGCTTGTGTATTCAACCATAAAGGTTCCCCAACTCGTTAACCACTGACTACCTGTTTTATAGGGCATCAGACAAAGAAGGCATATTGCCAGCAATAGCCTCACAAGTTTACATCGCCTCATCCCTATATCTCACTGCACAGTTGCAGTGGATGTTTACAGTTTCAGCACACATGTTTATATTATTCATCCTTATGTAGTGCTGCGCAAGCATAGTGGAAATGTTTTGAACCATGGGCCTGGGAACTCATATCTAATACCTGGGAAACAGAGATTGTTATGACCACGGATCCTGGGAAACTGAGGGTTGTTATGGCCATAGATCCTGGGAAACTGAACTCTAAGAAATAATAACAAAAATCCACTTTACATACACTAAAATCTACCTTACTTACACTAAAATTCACCTTATTTACAGTTACCCTTTATGTCTAAATCATGTACCTAAAAAAATGGAGGTCTTGGGAAGAATTCGCCAGTTGTAAATAGAGGCTGGCCTGGTGAAGGCATGTTCTAGGTGAAAGGGTTTTAGGAGTAGATTTAAGTTACAAACTGAGGAGGCCCTAGGAACTAAGGGAATTTCCAGCGTGAAGTGGCATGGCGTTAAGTCGAGAAAGTCAAAATAAAACTGGAAGGAGTAAGATATTCCATATCTGAATTCCAGTAGCACTTTGTATCTTTATGGCCCTAATAACTTTCTGTCTTTTATAATAATAATTTTTTAAAATTAACATTAAATTTATTTAATTTAAATAAGTTTCAATTTAATCTTTTTTAACGTCACTAAAATTTCCCCAGTATTTCACCCTCTCCCTCTTCCAGTGAGCTATCACATATAACAAATAATATATATGTATATATTTAATATATGTGCATATATACAAAACTAATAAAACTAATGATAATAATCTATGCATATGTTATCTCCCCTACTAGAATCTAAATGCTTTTAGAGAAGGAGCCATGTTTTTATATCCTCTACTGTACTAAATACAATGTTTGCTTATAGTAGTAATTAATGCAAATGTAATGAATGAATGAATTCATTGTTGGACTGAAGTATTTCTTTTTTTTTTAAATTTATTTGTTTAATTTGTTTAGTATATATTTGGTTTTCAGCATTGATTTTCACAAGAGTTTGAATTACAAATTTTCTCCCTATTTCTACCCTCCCACCCACTCCAAGATAGCATATATTCTGGTTGCCCCATTCCCCAGTCAGCCCTCCCTTCTGTCACCCCACTCCCCTCCCATCCCCTTTTCCCTTCCTTTCTTGTAGGGCAAGATAAATTTTTCTGCCCCATTGCCTGTGTATCTTATTTCCTAGTTGCATGCAAAAACTTTTTTGTTTTTTTGTTTTTGAACATCTGTTTTTAAAACTTTGAGTTCCAAATTCTCTCCACTCTTCCCTCCCTACCTACCCTCCCTAAGAAGGAAAGCAATTCAACATAGGCCACATGAGTATCATTATGTAAAACCCTTCCACAATACTCATGTTGTGAAAAACTAACTATATTTTGCTCCTTCTTAACCTATCCCCCTTTGTTGAATTTTCTCCCTTGACCCTGTCCCTGTTGGAAAGTGTTTGTTTTTGATTACCTCCTCCCCCATCCGCCTTCCTTTCTATCGTCCCCCCTTTTTTATCTTCTTCCTCCTTCTTTCCTGTGGGGTAAGACACCCAATTGAGTGTGTATGGTATTTCCTCCTCAGGTCAAATCTGATGAGAGCAAGATTCACTCGTTCCCGCTCACCTGCCCCCTCTTCCCTTCCAACAAACTGCTTTTCTTGCCACTTTTATGTGAGATAATTTACCCCATTCTATCTCTCCCTTTCTCCCTCTCTCAATATATTCCTCTCTCATCCCTTAATTTGATTTTATTTTTTTAGATATCATCCCTTCATATTCAACTCACCCTGTGCCCTCTTGCCCTCTGTTTATACACACACACACACACACACACACACACACACACACATACACACACACACACACACACACACACACACACATATATATATATATATATACATATATATATATATATATATATATATATGCGCATGTATATTCTCTTCAGTTACCCTAATACTGAGGTCTCATGAATCATACACATCATCTTTCCATGTAGGAATGTAAATAAAACAGTTCAGCTTTAGTAAGTCCCTTGTGATTTCTCTTTCTTGTTTACCTTTTCATACTTCTCTTGATTCTTATGTTTGAAAGTCAGATTTTCTATTCAGCTCTGGTATTTTCACTGAGAAAGCTTGAAAGTCTTCTATTTTATTGAAAATCCATCTTTTGCCTTGGAGCATGATACTCAGTTTTGCTGGGTCGGTGATTCTTCGTTTTAATCCTAGCTCCATTGACCTCCAGAATATCATATTCCAAGCCCTTCGATCCCTTAATGTAGAAGCTGCTAGATCTTGTGTTATTCTCATTGTGTTTCTACAATACTCAAATTGTTTCTTTCTGGCTGCTTGCAGTATTTTCTCCCTGATCTGGGAGCTCTGGAATTTGGCAACAATATTCCTAGGAGATTTCTTTTTGGGATCTATTTGAGGAGGCGATCGATGGATTCTTTCAATTTCTATTTTGCCCTGTGGCTCTAGAACATCAGGGCAGTTCTCCTTGATAATTTCTTGAAAGATGGTATCTAGGCTCTTTTTTTGATCATGTCTTTCAGGTAGTGCAATAATTTTTAAATTATCTCTCCTGGATCTATTGTCCAGGTCAGTGGTTTTTCCAAGGAGATATTTCACATTGTCTTCCATTTTTTCATTCCTTTGGTTCTGTTTTATAATATCCTGATTTCTCATAAAGTCACTAGCTTCCACTTGCTCCAATCTAATTTTTAACGTAATATTTTCTTCAGTGGTCTTTTGGACCTCCTTTTCCATTTGGCTAATTCTGCCTTTCAAGGCATTCTTCTCCTCATTGGCTTTTTGGAGCTCTTTTGCCATTTGAGTTAGTCTATTTTTTAAGGTGTTGTTTTCTTCAATATTTTTTTCAGTATTTTTTTGGGTCTCCTTTAGTCATTGACTAAATTGAGACTAAAGGGTCTCATTTAGTCATTGACTTGTTTTTCATGGTTTTCTTGCATCTTCTCATTTCTCTTCCCAATTTTTCCTCTACTTCTCTAACTTGCTTTTCCAACTCCTTTTTGAACTCTTCCGTGGCCTGAGACCAGTTCATGTTTTTCTTGGAGGCTTTTGGTGTAGGTTCTTTGACTTTGTTGTCTTCTTCTGGCTGCATGTTTTGGTCTTCTTTGTCACCAAAGAAAGATTCCAGAGTCTTAATCTGAATATGAGTCTGTTTTTGCTGCCTGGCCATGTTCCCAGCCAACTACTTGACCCTTGAGCTTTTTGTACGGGTACAATTTCTTGTAGAGTGTAGAGTACTTTGTCCCAAGCTTGAGGGGCTGCACTGCTGTTTTCAAAGCTACTTCTACACAGCCAGCTCTGCCATACCAGCACTCCTCCTTCTCCAAGAACCACCAACCAGGACTGGACTCAGATCTTAAGCAGGCTCTGCACCCCAGCTCTGATCCACCACTTCATTCCTCCCACCAGGTGGGCCTAGGGCCAGAAGCAACTGCAGCTGTAGTTCTGTAGCTGCCCCACCTCCGCTGTCCCTGGGGCGGTGGCCAAACTGGGAACTCCTTTCACTCTGTCCCTGCAGCTTTTCCCACTAACCTTCTCTGTTGTCTCTGGTGTTTGTGTGTTGGGAAGTCTGGTAACTGCCACAGCTCACTGATTCAGGATGCTAGGGCCTGTTCCGCCCGGCTCCTGGTCTGGTTGGTCCTGCCACCATCCACTCTGGGGTCTGCTCCATTCCACTCCCAGTTCTATACGTGATAGACCTTGCCCAGTGACCATCCAGGCTGTCCTGGCCTGGAGCCCTGCTTCCCTCTGCTATTTTGTGGGTTCTGCAGTTGTAGAATTTGTTCAGAGCCGTTTTTATAGGTTTTTGGGAGGTCCTGGGGGAGAGCTCACACAAGTCCCTGCTTTCTAGCTGCCATCTTGGCTCCACCTCCTTGAAGTTTTCCTTTTTTAAAAAAATTATTTTTAGTTTTCAACACTGAAATATTTCTTATATTCCCTTTTTGTTGTTTCTTATGGTATTTGGAGGAAAGCTTGAAAGTGGTATGATAGGAAAGTATACAAGTACTTTTAACTTGTTATAAAAATTTAATAAGCATAGGAGATAGGGACAGTAATTCCAAACGTTGGAGATAATAAAGAGCAAAATAGAAAGAGGAATAATTGCTTTGGTAGTTGTAATTGACGCATGAAAGGGTAGTAAAAAAAAGACTTTCTGAAACAGGTTTTCATCTTTCTGTGTGACAGACTTGTAAGAAGATTTAACAGACCAGAATGAAATAAGAACCCCACCAAAGGGCTGAATAGGTGCCTTGTTTAGGTGATGGGGGACAAATGCCAGGAGGTTTTAGTCTTTTTTGCCTCTTTTTCTTTTGTTCATTTTTGTCTTCCACTCTAGGAAGTAGCTAATACTGAGGATTCCTCTTTCCATGTTATTTAGCTTTACCTGAAAACTGGCAGTTTATTTTATAATCAACCCTGGTTACATATCTGACCTTGACAGCCTAGATTCTTAAATAACAAGTGTAGACCATCTGATATTATATCTGTTCATCTGGTCATTGTGAAGTAACTACAATTGGTTACTTGTAAAGCAGGTTTGGTACATCAATACCACATTGTAAATGTTGTTTGTATGAATAGCATAGTCTTAACTTTTTGTTTTGTTTCCCTAGCAAATAGGTCAAGGTGGTGTAGGATAAATGTGACTTAGTGGAATATTACCTTGAATAGAGCTTTAAAGCAGTAGTCTTTATAGTAACTCAGAAGTGTTGTAGGCTTATGACAGAACTGTGGTTTGATGTTTGGTACTTCATTTTTTTCAGTATCGTAGTATAGTGGTCTCCAGTATGGGGGTTTGAGGCCTTATCAGTGCATTGAAGGGTGGCATGGGAGGATGGGTTGCAACCTACCTTAGCCATAAAAACCGGACTTGTCTCCAATACAGTCACAGCCACCCTCATCCTCCCCAGCGCTGCTCGTCAAACAGATTTGCAAGTTCTCTACTTCTTTTCTCTGAGCTTATGTAACCTAATTACTACTCAGGTCCTTATAGCAGCAGCTGTATAATGTACCATCTGAAAAATCCCCCTCTCCCTCCTCCATACCCTTTGCCTCCCAGATCACCTCCTATTTGTAGCAGGCACTCTTGAAATGGTGGGCTCTGCATTTTGAGGATAGTGACTGAGTAAGAGGCACCCCACTAAAATCACTTTTGTTTTGAGTGGGACAGAATTTTGTAACAGGAAGAGGCTTGGATGGGTTTTTTAAAGTTTCTTTTTAGTATTTTATTTTCCCTTAGTTACATGTCAAAACAATTTTTAACATCCATAATATTAATCCCATTATGTTATCCACCACACTTCCAGACTTCTCTGTTTCTTTGAGGGTAGTATTTCCTATCCCAGTTACCCAGGTTTAAAACCTCTGCATCGTCTTCGGTGCCGTACCCTCAGTCCACATTCAGTTGCCATAGCTTGTCATTTCTGCCTCACATATCTTTTCAGTTTCTTTCCATTGAAAATGTAGACGATGTGGCATAGAACCTTATTTAATTCAGTCTCTGAACTATTTAATCTCTAGAACTCTATGGGAATTCCTGCAATGAGGTGATATTCTACAATACACAACTTGTGTTGGGTAGGAGAGTGCCCATGAAAGTAAGCTTTTGTAGGGAGTAAAGAAGCATGCATCTGGGGGCAGGAGAGTAATGAGCTGCTAAGGAGAGGAGTGTCTAGCCCTGAGACTACTCATAGGAAGTCACCACGGCCTTCTGTAAGTGATAGCATTCACTATATTCACTAGCCTGTAGTGAAGTTTCCTAGCACCTATTATGATTGACTTGTATCCTTTCACTGATATGTTGGAGAGATACTGGTTTATCAGGAGCAAAACTAGTGCCCTGGAACAAATGTGGGGGAGGAGTTGTGGAAGCCATTTAAAACCTGTGTCCCAACTTTTAGCTCCTTATTTAATCCCATTGTCATTTTTTGGTGAAACACGTAAGATCCTATGTATTAGTAATAGTGAGGCTTGGAAATGTAGAATATCTAATTGTGAGACAGGGGATCATGAATTACTTTTGTGTTTATAGTCGATGTGTGAAGGACACACTCACACATAGTCATACATATATACTTGTATACCTATGTAGCCTATGAAGAGATGACTTTTGTGAGCTGAATAAGGACTACTCATATTTGAATTATATCAGAATGACCTAGCTGTTCTCTATAGGTAATTATGTCAGAGAAAAGTTCCATACTGTTATCCTGTTGTATATAAAATTTGGTAGACTGTCTTGGGATATCACTCCTAATACCTTCCCTCTTAGATTACCTGCCATATGTACTTAGTTGCTTGCATATTGACTCTCCATTAAATGTGAATTCCTCTTAGGCAGAGATTGTGTTTTTGATTCATCTTGAGTACTTGGTACAGTTCCTCACATGTAGTAAATGCTGACCAACTGAATATTGATTGTGATGAATATCATCTTGCAAAACTATTAGAGTATTGCAGTCAGTGATCTGAAGCCCAGTCTCTGACCCCCTGGCAAACAATGCATCATGTGGAAGCTTATGAGAAGAGAGAGGCTAGTGATGAGTCAGTCAATAAACATTTATTAAGTGCTTACTATGTGCCGGACACTATGCCAAGCACTGAGGATACAAAAAGAGGCAAAACCAGCCCTTGTCCGCAAAGAGCTCACATTCTAAAGGCGGGGAGGGGAACACCAAGCAAACAGCTATGTACAAACAAACAATATGCAGTATAAATGGGAAATAAATATAAGAGGGCTTGGGAAAGCCTTCCTGTAAAAGATGGGATTTTAGCTGAGACTTAAAGGAAGTCAGGAGAGTCAGGTGATGAATTCACATCACAGCATGAGATACATTTTTGGACATGAGCAGTGAGGAAATCAGTTTCATTGTGCATATTTGTTATGGGGACTTTTGTTTTTTCTTTTTGTTTGTTTAATATGGGGAGCAGGGTTAGTGAGGAGAGAAAAGATGCTTATTAATAAAGGGTTGAAAAACATTATTACCTCACCCCTTTTGCCTTCTTGAGTTACATCCCATATCACAATGACCTTTTACTTCCAGTTTTCTTGAAAGAGTAGGCAAGACCTGAGTCCACTTTTTCCATACCTACTATGTCCTCAATCCTTTTCAATTTGGCTTCTATCATCCACTTTCTTCTTTGTAAGATTGACAAAGGATCCTTCTCTTCTGTCCTCTCCCCCTCCATTTTTTCTTTTGTTTGCTTTTGAAGGGTTTTCTCTCTAAGAAGCCTCATCTCCAGAAAATATTCATTCACAAAGAGGGCTGGGTAGTTGATAAAAGTTTCTATATATTGTTTTAGGAGGTTTGGCTGTACTACATTTATTTATGTTCTCCACCCAGATAGTCCCTCTCCTTGGTTCAGATATCTGCCAGGGAGAAGAGGTATCTCTTAAAAGATATACTCTCTCTGAATGGAATCTCTTGTAAGGTCCCTGTTGGTCTCCCAACTCTCATGCTATATTATTGTGTACTTCCAGAATATAACCCTTTTTACGTATGGTATTAACTCCTGTTCTGGTTCTTGTAGTCCTCCCACAGCCTTTTGGTGGGGGTGGAGGTGGAGTGAGAGAATGAAAGAATAGCCCCCTTTCATTTCATCTAAGCCAGACAATAGTGTGTCTCTGACTTTCCTTTCCTTTTCCTCTCTACCAAAGTGGTTTCCCTGTATATTTCTCTACCTTCTCTCCAATATTCTCCCCATATGACATCATTTATGAGGGAATATGAGTTTTAGTCCAAAAAATATTAATTCAGTTTTTCTTTCTTTCCTCAAGATTCTTTTAACCCCCTTAGGTCTTTTGTCCTTAGATTCTTCAGCTCTTAGATGGTTTTTCTTTGTCATTTAATTAACTTTCAACTTATGTAAGAGTTTTGGTTATCCTTTCTTGTTGTAACAGATAACTTTATCAAGCTTTAGAAGAGCCTGAGAACATTGATTTAATTATTTAGTCTTTTCTTACCTGTACTTATTCACTTTTTTTTGTGTTTCTTTTATCTGAAACTACAAGTCAACTGCTATACTCATGGTTTCTTTTGCTGAATGTCCTGTCTTATTCATTGATTAGACTGAGCTTTACAGAACATGGTTTTTTTTTTTTTGTTTAGACCAATCTCCTTTGATTTCTAGGAATACCATTCTTATAAATATACTCACCTTGTCTAGGAATAAACAATACTTGTTGGGAAGCCAGGAACATTTTAATTATATTTTACATTTATTCGTTCTGAATAAATGGGTACATCCCCTGAACAGCGTAAAAGGGAGTACAAGAACTCAGAGGGACGCCATTCCTTTTATTGATCCCCAATTCGAATCTCCTGCCAGGCTCTTCTTTGGCCAGATGCAACCCCCTGACTGCCTATGTCATGCCATCCGCAAATGGCTCTTTTAAGCATGCATACAAGCCAACCAGAAGCCTGGTCTCTGCTAGATCAGAGCTCTGATTAGAATTCACCAGATTTACATTCTGCTAAAGCTGGGGGAACGGGGGAGATACTTTGAGTTCTGTGGAAACAAAATTGCTTCCACCATTTCTCATACCATACTATAATCTGTTCCTTGATTTCTTCTAAACAAGACATGATCTTGAATGTTTTGAACTAATTTTCTTTAACACTCGTTCATTCATCCAATAAATAATAAAAATAATAATTTTTATATAGCGCTTACTATGTACTATACCCTGTACTAAGCACTTTACAATATTATCTCTTTTGATCCTCACAACAGCCCTGGGGGATAGGTGCTCTTATCATCCCCCTTTTACAGATGAGGAAGCTTAGGCAAACTGCAGTTAAGTTACTTGCCCAGGGTCATACACTAGTGAGTGTCTGAGGCCAGATTTGAACTTATGTCTTGCAGAATCCAGGCCTGGCACTCAATCCAGCGCCCTAGATGGCTGTCATTAAACAGTTATTAAGAGCCTACACTGTGCTAAGCACTTGGGATACAAATACAAAAAAAGGAAGACAGCTCTTGTTGTCAGGGAGCTTACAATCTAATAAGACTTTGAAGGGAAAGTATGGCGGAGAAGAAAGAAAAGTCCCAGAATAGTGTAGACAAATGAGAAATGAGATGTTCTGAGCTGAGCTTTGTCTTCAAATGAAGATTTTGGAGAGTTTGTGGTACTAAAACCATGGGTAAGAGGTTAGTGATGAGGTGGAGAACCAAGGCTAATGGGATCTTGAAAAATGATGAGGTTCTCCCGGTAATAAGCTTTCTGGGACATGGTGGAAAAATATGAGATACAGGTGAAGAGCTTGTCCTTAGCTGCCTTCAATATTTATTTTTTGCTGGTTAAGTACTAAAGTTTGAGTATGGTGTTTATTACTAGTTTAAGCTTGGGGGCAGGGTGTTTATCTGTAATTTTTCTGTGGATTCTATCAGTCTTTATCCTTCCTATTTCCAGTACTTCTGCACAATTTCTTGTATACTTTCTTAGAGTATATTGTTTGGACTTCTACTTCATAATTATATGTGGAAAACTATAATCTTTAGTTTGTCTCAGTACATTTTATCTTTAAGGTTAAATTCCTTGGATTACCAAAGTATAGAACTCATGTGTTTTCCTTAGTATTGTCTTTTTATTTTGCTCAAACTTTCTTCCATCTTTGTATTTTTGAGTTCCAAATTCTCATTCTCTGTTTTGGAGCCTATATTGTTTGGGAGAGATTTGCTATTTTAAGTTCTAATATTTCAAATCTTTTATTTGTATTTTTTATATCTTCTTTGAGATTTCTGTTCTAATTTCTACTCACATATCTTCTCACAATTCTTTTACATTTCTCTATCTGTATATCTTCCTTAATATTCTTGTAATTCCTGTATTTTTTTAATCATTCTGGAGTTTCCTGCTATTGTTACAGAAGTCCGTTCCTTTCTACATTAGATGATATTTTGAGAGGCTCTGCTCTTATGTACCCCCATTCATATTGGATGCTTTCTCTTGTTCAGATGGTTAGGGCTAAGAAAACTCAGTGATCATACCCTCACCTCTCATTAAGAGTTGTGGTGAGTGAAGGAAGAGTCCAACCACTTTACTACCAAGAAGAAACTTTGAAGGGAGAGCATATGTACTACTGTAGCAAAACTTGAGGTGGTCTCATTGAAGCTTGTAATGGGACCTAGGGGGTATCAGTAATGCAGGCTTCTGTTATTTTTTTCAACAGTAGTTGTGTTGTAGGAAGAGTTTCCTTTCTCTTTAAAAATAACTTTATTTGATTATTGGTTGTTATTATTTATTTGATTATACTTTGCTACCACAAAAAGACCTATAAATAATTTTTTTCCAATATTGTTGGGTCAGACGGTACATACAGTTTCATAGCTTTTGGGGTATAGTTTTAAAGTCCTTTTCAGAATGGCTGGACCAGTTCACAGTTCTCTCAGTAGTGCATTAATAACAGTAGTGATAATGATAATTTACATAGTGCTTACAGTGTGCCAGGCCCTGTGTGCTAAGTGCTTTACAATTATTATCTCATGTGATCCTCACAATAACCCTAAGAGGTAGGTGCTGTTTTTATCCTAATTTTACAGATGAGGAAACTGGGCCAAATAGAGGTCAAGTGATTTCCCATGGTCATACAACTACTAAGTTTCTGACAATGGATTTGAACTCAGGTCTTCCTATGTCCAGGTCTGGTGTTCTATCCACCATATCCTAGCTGCCCACATATACCCTTTTCTCAGCCTCTTAAGCATTTGTTATTTTCCCCTTTTGTTAATATTGCCAATCTAGTGGGGGGTGAGGTGGTACTTCAGTTGTTTTAATTTTCATTTCTCTAATTATTAGCGGTTTAGAGCATTTTTTTCCTAAATAACTTGGATTTCTTCTTCTAAAAACTACTTTTTCTCTATCCTTTGAATATTTATCAATTCAGAATGGTTATTTAGAGCTATTCTTGATAGTTTTAATGATAGTTGACAGTTATTTATAACTTTAAAATTTACAAAGAACTCTATCTTGTTGAACACAACAGCCTTGTGACGTATGTATTGCTATTATCCTTGTTTTACAGAAAAGGAAACTGAAGCTCTAGGCAGTTAAGTGATTTGCCTGACCCTGATTACACATCTTGGAAGTGTCAAAGATGTGCTTCAGATCCGAAACTTTTCCTGTTCAATATCCAGCCCTCTTTCCACTTTGCCAAATTGTCTTCCATTTTAATTATATTGTGTGAATAAATAATTTTTTTTATGAGCTAATGTCTGAACCTAGCTATTATTTATAACATTTCTTTCTCAAGGAAAATATATTCTAAATGACTTAGAAATGAATTTTTGAAACTTTAAACTAGTTTATAAACTGAGTGGAATGGGATGGGGCGGGGAGGGAAGTAGGAAATTTAGATAGAGGCTCCCTGAAGCTTAGGGAAAATAAAAACCATGATTGTTATTATGTAGGGAAAATATCACTAATGGGCAGAGTTAAAAAAAAAAGCATTTCTGTAGCTACCCTACAAGGAATGTACTTTATTAAAGAAAATTAGATATTATAATATAGACTCTAGAGCTACCCTCCCAAACACCAACCCCTCCCTCCTTCCCCCTGCCCCCCACTAGAAGTTTGGGTCTTTGAAGCACAGCTGCTACATTTTCTCTTTGGGTTCTAGGGTTAGCCCAAAAAGATTGGGTTGTTTTTTTCTTATGTTGTAGTTCATGAGCCTGCACTGATATGCTTCTCATAATTTCCAGTTAATAGTAATTAATCAGTTAAACTTAATTAACTTTTAGAAAGGGATATTTCTTAAGGTTGTACAACAAAGAAGCTGGTATAAAACATTCCTGACACTTTCCTACCCCCGGCCTGGCGTGTCACATACTACTCTCAGAGTCCAAGGGAAAATAGGCTCAAGTTTAGAGAGTATCTGTGGCAAGAGAAGAACTCATAGTTCTCGGAAGTCCATTTTTTGGAGTCCTTAAGATATTCAGGTATGGAGCAGCTTTCTGTTGGGTTCCTTATAGATCCTTGAATCTGCCTTGCCTTATGACATCCACTCCATCCTCAGCTCCTCATGCAAGTAGTGCCATCAGCCATTTCTGTCCCAGGAACACTACTAGGATGCCAGAGAAGACTTTGGTCTTCCAGAGTTCACAAGGTCCTACTGTAGTCAAGAAGGGAAATGGGGAAGCACCAAGGCTGAGGTCCTCTCTCCTCCTCAGGACCTTGGCTGGAAGCTCCTGCCACTAAGTTACTAGACTCTTGAATCCCTAGGTCCAAATTACCTGAATAGTTTCATGCATGAGAGACCAAGTCTCTCAACTAATCTGAACAGACTTTCTGGTATTCTTAGTTGAAAACTCCAACTGAATAATTGATTCTTTGCTTTATTGGAGGTATCCCTGCCTGTTCCCACCTAGTTCCAGACCTAGGCAATTACTTGTAAGTAGGATGGGGTAATCAATGGATACACTATTTTGTAACATCTACATAATAAAACATTCATTTGGCTAATTTGTTCCTTGCTTTTAGCTCTTTTAAATTCAGTAAATATTTGAGTTGTTTTGATTTGAAAAAAATATTTCTACATCCTTGTTGTGTGCTAAATAGGATTAACAGATATTTAGGCGGTGGTGAAAACTAGATTGGATCCAGGAAGAATGGGAAACTTTTCAGTGCTATCCTTGTAATAATTTTTTTCCCATTCTTGATTGATATAGTATTTTCTTTTACCTCAACAATTGCTGTGAAGATTTTCTTAGAGTAAAATAAAAGCTACTTTGATAGCTGCTGGGGCAGGCAGAAAGGTAGCTGATTTTTAAAAAGTGGCTTTTTTCTTTTTTTCTTTCCTAATTTGTATACTTAAAACAAGGTCTACAGGTATTGCCTGATTTATTACTGGTTTATTACTTTTAATATACTGTTTACTTCAGTGGTTAGTGGTTTTGGTTCTTTAAATAGGTTCTTTAAAATTTGGTTCTTTAAAATAGTCTTATAAAAGAGCTGATTCTTTACTCCATAGTATTTTTTATGTAACTATTGTTTTCCTTCTATATCTATAGCCCTGGTTGAAAATTATTGCTAAATAATGTACGTAAAGTATTTTGCAAATTTTCAGGTGTCATAAAAATGCCAATTATTACCAATAATCTTATTTTGTTATACTTGAAAATATCTCTGGTTAGAGGCAGGTAGATTTTTTTTTGGTGTATTATTCAGTTTAATTATTTAGAAAAAAATGTTGCAAGATAGTAGAAGAAACTGCGATGGAAGCAGGGATAAACTTTTCAGATGAAAGCAGTAAAAAAAATTCTCAAGTAAAAAGAGATACAGGAAAACCATTCTAAGTTTACAGAACTTTAGAACAAGAGTTCTCACAAAAGCAGCAACAAAGTTGTCTGTAGGGACAGTTAGTAGGTCAGCAGTAGACAAGTAAAGAAGTGAGTAAAAAAAAAGGGTCATGAAGTAGGTTGGAGCAAGTCCATGGAGGGTTTTGAAAAACAACGAGGGCAATTGTGCATGGGATCCTGAAGTAAAAGTGAAGTCAGTAATTTTCCATGTAGCTACAACCTTCTGTAGTTGAAAGGCCAAATTTTAATCAGTGGTCTTTTGGAGAAACAACACTTGTCTGGAGAGTCATGAACTTTTAGCAATGCAAATATGTGATCAAAACCATATTTATTACATATAGATTTTTAATGCCATTTAATTATGCCTAGTGGTATAATGCTGGTTCTAATTGATATATACATCAATATGGCAATAAGGTTTTATGCTGATAAAATATAGAATATCTTATTGTATGCCTATAGATATAATACTGAATTGGCATATTTTTTTCCCAGTAACATTAAGTAGTCAATTTTAAAATTGGACATTTTTACTAAATTTGAAAAATCACAATAGAAAGCATATGTTATTTATCTTGAACCAAATGTGTCCTTGTTCTCAGTTTGGAAACAGCAGCCCCTGACATGAAGGCGAAATGGAGGCATGCTAAATTCCACCACTTAACTTCTGCTTGGCTATTGATTGAGATTGCTGCTCAAACATCCCTATCCCCTAGCAATTCCTTCCTATTGCCATGGACTTTTTAATATTTTCTTGTATTATTCTCTACCTGTGCTTAATGCTGAGAGCATAGTTGTATGCATGCCTTAACTGCTGAGTAGCATGGCATATAAATTCTTAAAGGCAAGGTTAAAAGAGTTACAGAGAAAAATAGACAGTAAAACTATTTTGTGGGGGAACTCAGTTTATTCCTCTCAGACGTAGATTTTTAACCTACTTTTAAGAAGAAAAGATTTCTACAATGTATATTATCAGATATTAAGAGGAAAATATAATTGCCTTACTTAAGAAATTTCAGAACTAATAAGATGCAGTGGGTTCTTGAATTTTAGGGGCTGTGATCTATAAAGGTAAATACTCCTTTTTACTCCTTGAGTCTTTCCTTTTCCTTTTTCCTCCCCATGTTTCTACTGATATCTTCTTTCCTTACCTCCTCCCAAATGTTTGGTCCACCCATTCCAACCCCATGAGAGGGAGTCTAGAGTACCCATTCAGTTCTTAACTCCAGTCTCTCCAACAGCTGTAGGCCAAGGACCCTCAAACTCTCAGGCTCAGGCCGAAGGTACAACATAATTGTTTGGAATGGGTCCAGGCCATAGTGAACCATTTATTTTCTAATTCTGTTGTCTAATATCTAAGCAACTCATTGGCAAAAAAAATTAATTAGAGAAATGTCTTAACTTTTGAAATGCTAAATGGTACCTCAACAATACTTTGTCTCTATCACAGAGCAATTGACAACTTTTTTTGGTCACTTTATCATTCCAGGCTAAAGTAGGATTTTAAAGAAGTTAAGCAGCATGATATGCTTAGCTATTCTGAACTTAGCTCACTGCTACTCACCACTTTAGGAGTTCATTTATGGCTTGTTCAATTTCTTTTTCAAAGAGAGAGGACTTAACTCAATTTCCTGTTCTGTTAATCTGGGCAACTTTAAATTTTGTAAATTCATTTCATTTCAGTTTTATTGGCATAGTTGAGTGAAATAGTTCCTAATAATTTCATGTTTCTCTCTGGTTGTAAATTCATTTTTTTCATTTTTGTTACTAGCAATTTGACTTTTTTTCCTTTCTGAAATCTGATTAGCTAATAGTTTAATCTATTTTATTGTTTTTTTTTAAACCCAGCTCCTAGTTTTGTTTATTAATTCTGCGGGTTTTTTTCCTTTCAGTTTTGTTAGTCTTGTCTTTGATTTTCAGGATTTCTATTTTGATGTTTAATTGGGGTTTTTAATTTGTTGGTTTTCTAGTTTCTTGCATGCCCAATTCACTGATCTGCTCTTTCTCTCTTTTATTGATGAAAATGTTTGAAATTTTTCCCTAAGTTCTGCTTTGGCATTATCCCCCAAATTTTGGTGTTTTGTTTTGTTGTTGTCAATTGTCTTTAACAAAATTATTTGATCGTTTCTAAGATTTGTTCTTTGACCACCCATTCTTTAGGATTAAGTTATTTAGTTTCTAATTAATTTTTAATCTTTGCTTATAAGACCCTTTATTAAATTTAATTTTTATTGCCCAAGGTTATACAGCTAATATGTGTCATAGGAGGGATATGAACCTAGGACTTCATGAGGCCATGTCCACTATTTTACACTGATATGTATGATTGGAAAAGGAAGTGGATTAGTCATGTAGTGAGAAAGAGGTATATACCAGCTTGAATGTTGCATTTGTATCCGTGAAATATTAAAAGATTTGTAAGAAGTTTTCTAACAAAATAGTTATTTCCTGTTTTGATTTATGGTAGGATATAGACAAGAATTGCACAGAGCAGACATGGTTTATTGACATATTGTGCCAGCTCCTGGATCAGTTGAGTTGTAAAGTGGAGGGATCATCTTTGTCAAGGAAGAGGGACCTTTCATTATATGATGGTTGGAAAGACAGGTTTTATGATGTGGAGAATGGGAGATGAGTTACGAAAGGAGAAAATTCTGTAATGTGACATTTGTAGATTGGGGCCTGGCTAGGTATGTCAGCTTAGAGCATGTAGATTGGTTAATAGAGAAAAAGTGAAAGGTATAAACAAAACCGTATACTTAAAAAATTCACTTCCTTGAGTGATACCAGAAGTCAAATATGGAGGCAAATCTTGATCCAGTAAAATGAAGAGAATTGGGGATGAGCATTGAGTTGACCTGGTTACTTTGAGTTTACTGTAAGGGTATAGTATTCCTTTAGCAAATGAATTGTTGATGTAACAAATGGAAGGTAAAGCTGAGGACCCAGAGTGCAAAACTGGTTGGATTTGGGAGCAGGTCATGTCTACTAACCATTGTTTGAGGAATCGTACTAATTTATTATTTTCACTTTCTTCTCCCCAATCAATAGAAGTATCACTGGGTATAGATATATCAGGAAGTGCTTTATGTATTATATATCCGTGAAGAGAAGTGACAAGGAAAACACTGTGGCTATTTAAAAAAATATGAAAATACTGAATAATTAGAGATAAGAGAAGTCAGATTTCAGCCAATGCAAATAATATGTATTATAAACTAAATGTAAAACTGGCTGTTCTTGGCCTTTAGGGCAGCTAAGTGGTGCAGTGGAGATAGAGCACTGGGCTGGTAACAGGAAGACTCATCTTCATGAGTTCTAGTCTAGCCTCAGACACTGGCTATGTGACCATGGGCAACTTGCTTAACTCCCCTGTTTGTCTCAGTTCCTCATCTGTAAAATGAGCTGTAGAAGGAAATGGCAAACTAGTATTTCTGCCAAGAAAACCCCAAAATGGGATCAGAAAGAGTGAGACATGACTGAAAAACAATCACGGCCTTAGAATGATTAGCTAAGGCTTAAAACTTTTGGAGAAATAGACCTCGTTTGACCTCTACCCACCAATATCCTGACTTAGAAAACTCACGTGGGACTTTAAAAAATATGATTGATGTCATGATTAAGGTAATATCAACATCAGCTGTGGTTTATTTATTCAGATAGTTGTTAATGAAACCCATGATTGAAAAAGCAGTTCATCAGGTTCCATGTCACCTGTATTTATCAAACTAAATATTTTGAAGATAATTTTTTTTTCTTAATGACATTAGATATTGTCTCAGTAGACTTGCAAGAGAGGAGAAGACAGAAGAAATATATTCTGGAGCAGAAACAGGATACAGTAACAAAAGTATTATTTCCATTTATATTGCTAATTTAATCATCTAGTTTTATCATTAAATCTCCAAACTTCTCAGCTTTCCTATCTCCAAAATGCAAATTATATGTACTTTGTAGCAATGTTGATCTTTAATTAATGGTTATTAAATGCTTTGAGTTATTTGGATGAAAGTCATTTTAGTTTAAAGTGCTGTGTTAGCAATCATTCTAAATAAGTACTTGGAGAGTTTTCACTGGATATGACTAATATAGAATTATTGATTTAGATGTTATTGTTGTTTGTGTGTTCTTGTGGTGAAATAGGGCTACTGAACTCTAGCAAAGAGGTTTTCCCTCCTATTTCCTATTGGATGATTAGGGACTTCCTTCTACCTGCAGTCACTTGTGGACAAAAAAGAGAAAGACTTCTTTCCTCCCAATAGCCATGCTTATGAATCCCAGCCCTTTGCTACTCTCTTTGACTTCTTTATTGATACTGCTTTTCTGCTTCCTAGTATCCTGTAGTTGAGCATACACAATTCATATATACAACTTGATTTTAATAAAGTGTGAGAAAATTTTATATTACAGATGAGATATCCCAGAGGAGCAGTTTCATATTTGTTTAATTCGACAGATACTTGTTGAATACCTGCTAGTACAAGGCACAGGTTGAGGTCTTATATAGAACACAGAAGTGAATACTTTATGATTCCTGTGCTCAAGGAATTTATAATTTATTGGGGAGAATGAAATAAGAATACAAATAAGTATTGTATAAGAAGGAACAGTAGGCACTTAATAAGTGCTTGTTGACTGACTGTTAAGTAGGACAAGAGTGGTTTAAAAGTACTAAGGAGTCAAAAAAAGGAAAACTTAAATCTCACTGGGGGGCCAATGAAAGCTTTGTAGAAGAAGTTATATTTAGATTGAGGTCACAAAGGGTGGAAATGATTTTTATTGGCAGAGACATGGAAAAGAGGGCAAGTAAAGGGGTTGGGGAAAAGTATAGGGAATACTCAGGAAACTGAGTTTGCTCAGGTTTTACGTATTCAATTCTTCTATAGCCATTGCAGGGGAATGCATAATTATTAAAAGAAGTCAATCACTATTTCTTCTAAACACCGTCTACGTTTATTTTCATTTAGTATAATTATAGCTCTTCTGGCTGGGCTAGTCTTCCTCTATAAAGAAGACAAAGGAAAAGTGTTTTGGACTGAGAAGTCAGAGATAGTGAGTGGAACCATAGGACAATTGACTGATATGACATTTTCTAGGTATGGTTGTGTTGATTTGATAAACTTATTATTTTTAAATGATTCTATTTGTATACTTATTGTTAAGATTTGTTCTTTTGTATTTGTATTTTTTAATTTTCACTTTCTTGAGACGTGACCATTATTTTCTTGGGCCTCTCTTCCATCCTGTACTCTCCCTACCCAAGAAGAGTTCTTCAGTGTTATTCTGACACCTATACTTTTGATTTATTAATGAGAAAATGAGGTTTCCCCCCCTTGAAATGAGTTCTCTTCTAACTGCTGTTTAAGTACTTGTTCAATGGAATGGCCCTTTTCTTCAAATATTCATTTTCCTACTTTGGTCAACTTTTATCAGTCTTTATCAGTTACTTTGCTGATTGTTCAGTGGTTTCTTTGCTGTAACCCATGCTTCTTAGCATCAATCTTTTGTGTTCTGTTGTCCCAGCATAATTGTACTCCACCCCCTGCCCTTGCTGCTGTTCTGTGTTCTCTCAGAACTCTGGTTTAGTAGAGAACTATGGTCTCTGATCACACTGTGTCCCCATTAGGATGTGAGCTCCTTGAGGACAGGGACTGTCTTTTGCCTCTATTTGTATTCTCGTGCTTAGCACAGTGTCTGGCACATAGGAGGTGCTTAATAATGTTTATTGATTGATCCATTAATTGGTTGATGGGAAGACTCTGAGAAGCTACTTTATTTGTACTTATTCTCACTTTTCCAAATTCTACTACTCTAGGTTTCACCCCCCTCTCTGAGTCTGACTTTCTTTAATTCCTAGCCTAATTCTAGATGGCTGTTGAAAAGGGTTTGGGAGCAGAAATTTTGTTAGGTATTTGCATTTGGATCCCTTCTCCTTTCTCTCCCTCCTTTTGTTGGCTTCCTGTTTTTCTCTCTGCAATACACTGGATTATAGATTCCTCCACTATTTCCACCTCTTCCCTCCTTCCATTGCCCTTTGCCTTTCCTCTTCTCTTTTCCACTGCAAGGAGGCCAGTATCACTGGATGATAGACTATATGGAAGAGGGAGTAAGGTATAAAAGACTGGAAAGGTAGTCAGGGGCCAGTTTATGGAGAATCTTAAAAGCTAAAAAGAGGATTTTATATTTGATCTTTGAGGTAATTGGAAGCCACTGGAGTTTATTGAATAGAGAAGTAATATGGTCAAACCTGTGCTTTAGGAGGATAACATATAGGTTGGGAGGATGGTGGTGCTTTCAGCAGTAATAGGAAAGTTAGGAAGAAAGGAGAATTCAGTGTGAAAGATAACGGGGTCATTTTTGGACATTTTGAGTTTGAGGTGTTTACAAGGACATCTAGCTTAAGATGTCTAATGTGCAATTGGAGATGCAAGACTGTAGGGGAAGAGAGAGGTTAGGCCTGGAAGAATTGATTAGAGAATCATCTACATAGAGATGATAATTGGGTGCATCAGAGCTGAGATTACCAAATGAAATAGTGAAGAGGTAGGATAGTGCTCAGGACAGAGCTTTCTAGGGCACCCACAGTTAGTGGGCGTATCTTGGATGAAGATTCAGCAAAAGAGAGTGAGGAGTTGTCAGACAGGGAGGAAGAGAACCAAGAGAGAGTAGTGTCACAAGAGGAGAGAATAACCAGGAAGAAAGTATATGGTCGGCAGATAGGTTGAAAAGGAAAAGTGAGAAAAAACCTTCAGATCTGGCAGTTGAATACTTTTGAGAGAGCAGTTTCAGTTGAATAATGAGGTTTCCTAGAGGCTCAATTGCAAAAGGTTGAGGAGTGAGTGAGAGAAGGGGAAGTAGAGACAGTGAATGTAGACAACTTTTTCAAGAGTTTAGCTGTGAAAGAGAAGGAGGGATGTAGGACAGTAGTTGGAGGGAGACTTCGCGATGTTGGAATGAAGCAATAGAAAGGGAGAAGTTGAAGATGAGAGGTTAATTCATGTTAATTGAGGTTACAGTCTATTAAAGAAAACACAGGAGGAATAGGACCAAGAGCACGTGTTTTAGGGATGTTTGCCTTGTCAAGAAGGACCACATTGTCAGACACATGAGCTAGAGTGAGCTCATGTTGAATGGCTTTAATTTCCTTAGTAAAGTAAGGTGGAAAGTCTTCAGTTTAGAGGAAGGGGGAGATATGGGAGACTTGAGGAGAGAAGAGAAAGATTGGAATAGCTTTTATGTGTAATGAGATAGGTAATCAGTTAAGAAGGAATAAAAGTACTACCTTCCTACAACGAGAACCCTGTTGAAGTTGAATAATGTGGTTTATAATCTTCAGTTCAGTTGTATGACATCCTCTACTTCCATTCAGCTGCCATTAAGAAGCAGCTGGTAGGAATAATCCAGGACTGAAGCTTAGCAAGAGTTGAATGGTGATAGGACTAGAGGTGGGATGGGGGGACAGACTAAAAAATTCAGCAAGCATCCGTTAAGTGTCTGCTATGTGCCAGGCACCATGCTAAGTGCTAGGGATTCAAAGAAAGGCAAGAAACAGTTCCTGTTCTCAAGAAACTTACGGTCTAAAAGGGTGAGACATTATGTAAACAGTGACAGAGGATAGAGTAAAGTTGAAGTGGTTAACTATAGGATCAATATTGGAAAAGGTGTCAAGTAGAGTCAGAGTAGGGCTCATGGCCTGAAAAAGTCCTGGGAGGTAGAGGGATTGGAGGTCTCAATAAAGGTAAATGAGTAGAGATACTGGAGTCCCAATAAGGGCAAAGAATAGTTTTAGGAGGGGCAAGGCAGAGGGATAGAACATAGGACTATAGATCTAGAGCTGGAAGAGATCTTGGAGGGCACCTAGTACAAACAGAGGAATGTTAGCATTTCTAATTAAGAACTGGGACACATGTATAATGGTGAGATCCAGAGTGTGACCGTCAATTAACTGAGGAGGAGTGAAAGAGTAGGTCATGGGATTTAAGGAGGTTGAGGAACTAGCTGTATCTCATATTGAAAGATACAACCTAGATTTTTCAGTCACTTATATCCTTCCAAGAACATAGATGAAAATTAAGTAAAAGTCCAAGTGATAACTACATTATTAAGTATTAGCATATCTGTATGCAATTAGGACTATGCTTATTTTAGATATAAAGAGGACATTTTAAATTTGACAATAAATTTTTCCTTAGATATACATATATCATGGTCTTATCCATTGGTTCCTGTTCACAGGGTGTTCCTAAAGTCTGGACACATAGGCAAAAATGCGTATTTTCAAGAAATGAATGAAATTTTCAACAACATTTTATTTAATTGGAATATTAACAAGTAACATCTTCAATTCATTTGTGATGCAAAGGTTGATGTGCTTTGCAAGATTCATGTGAACTCGATGCAGTAACTCCATATTGCCATCAACTGCCTATGTGTCCAGACTTTAGGAATACTCTGTACTTCTAAGAGCTGGTGGGACTTGATTTTATGGTACTGGTAGCCTATTTCTTTTTCAGTAAGGAGATTTCAAGAAAGATTAAAGTATTTCAGCTTTAGATTGGGTGAAGTGATTTCTCTGAGAAGTTATGATAAAACTTCCATAACTTTGAGACAAACCAGGGCATTCTACTCTCATACCAAAGGTTCCTTTGGAGTGTGAGGGTAGAACAACTTTCTTTTTGAGATGGAGTCTCAGGTTATCCAGCCATGTCATAGGCAGTCAGTATCTATGTAGTATGCCATATGTAGAGAATTAGGCACTATTGGGTTCCAAAGAAATAGACAATATAATTCCTGCCCTCAGGAAGTTTATAATGTCAATGGCAAAACAGAATTTAGATAGATTAAACAAATTAAAATTTTTTTTCAGCAGTATTTAATTTGAAAGCAAAATAGCCTTCACTACACATATAACTTCCACTAGAGTTTTACCTCAGTGCCTCCTTGTGGTGTGGAGATGATTCAGAATTCTTTAAGGATGTTGCCAGCAGAACACAAGCTCTGGAAAATCCTACTATCCTGAAAAATCTTGACCCAAACAGCCCAGCAAGATTGGGAGAGAAGAGAGTCCTCACCACTTGATAATGAGTTTCTTTGGCCATAGAAATTTATGAATTTACTTAACATGTGGGAGGATTTTAGCCAAAGTGAAAGAGTAGGAGGAGGCAGTACTCAGCTCCTCGCACAACTACTCCAACAATGATCTCAGAAGAATGTGGACCAGGTAATGATTGGGAAATAAAATGAGAAATTTCAGTGGGTCATCTTTCCAACCCAAGACCACATATTAAACCTATAGGTAAGTGATTGGGACAGAAACTGTGGTCTAGGCCAGGATCATGGACTCAGTGCCCAGAGCTCTTATCTAGGCCAACATTTGGGGGATACCCAGGGCTAATTACAGATTTAGCACAAGGCCCAGGGCAGCAGTTCAGGGTTCTCCCAGAGGGGCCTGAAGTTTAGATTTAGCACCCAAGAGTTCTGAGTTAGGTCAACAGCCTGGGGACACCCAGAGCTAGTAATGGCCCAAGCCAAAAGTGGACCCCTAGGGAGGCAAGCAATGTGTGCTAAGCGCTCAGTGCCTCTAGGGTGGTTTTATCCAGATCGTGAGCAGATGGTGAACCGTGACCCAGAATAGCAAATCAGGAGGGTTTCCCAGAAGGGCCAGAATCAGAGACTCAACTGTGAAGGAGCTTGCAGCTAGGCCAACAAATGCCCGGAGCAAACTGCTGGCCGAATGACTGAACAAAAATACTTTAAAGACGGAAGATTTGGGAAAGAAACGAACGTTGTGAAGGAGAGAAAAACAGCTTAGAACAAGAGGTACAAAACTTTACTCATCCAGCAGGTTCCCTGAAAACTAGAATGGACCAAAAAGAAGTTTTGAAATAAGAAATTATTGTAAAAACAAAGTGTTACAAGATTAGGCCTGGTTGTCTTGAAACCACCATGACAGTTTCCCCTTAAGGGAAGGTATAAGCTTATAGAACATATTTGTACATACTCATGGAAAAGTATTGACAATAGTATTTTTCAAAGGTTGGTACAGCTATATCCCCAAAATAAGATTTTGTCTAATATCAATTTGTTTTTCTTCCTTATGTGCAACTTCCCCCAATAATATTTTGTATGATACCAGCTTGTTTTCCCCTGATAAAAAACCCTGCCCCCCAATAATATTTTACCCTGACCGTTTCCTGGGGGAGGGCATCCAAAATCAGAGTATAAGAACCCCAGTCTCAGAGTAAGTGCCTTCAGGAGGGCACTGTGGATAACACTCTCCCCTCCAGTGGGAGCATACCTTCCCAATGGAGCACTCCCCTTCCTACTGAATGAACCTGTGTCTCTGCTCCCTACTGCAGTGCTGCCCTCACATGAGTTATATATTCTGTGCTACTGTGTATGCCTCAGTTATATGTCTGGTTCCCTTTTTCTCTCTCCTCTTTCCCCTCTTCCCCATTGCTTGTAATAAAGCTTTACATAGAACTGATTTCCATTGTTTTATGTATTATTCTCAGCATCTGAATTATTTCAAGGGTTGTTTTCCTGATGTCTCTGACTAGACCAGGGGTAGGGAACCTGCAGCCTTGAGGCTACATGTGGCCTTCTAGATCCTTGGGTGTGACCTTTTGACTGAGTCCTTTTATTAAGGGTATTTGTTCTGTGATGTTTGGATTCAGTCAAAGGGCTGCACTTGAGGACCTAGGGGACCACATGTGGCCTCAAGGTTTCAGGTTCCCCAGCCCTGCCCTAGACATAAACTGGACACCTGGATAAGGACTTATCTTGTGGATGGCCGTGCCTACGCTGGGGAGTATGGCACTGTGAGTCCAGTTGTAGAAAGCGTAGGTCAATAGGGAAGCCCTGTGATCTCCTAGGAGGGATTCCCTTATGTCAGAGGACTGTCACACAACACAGTCAAAAGATTGAAAAAATTAGAAGAATGTATAAGATAACTCATAACAAAAACAGTTGACTTAGAAAACAGATTGAGGAAAAAAAATTTAAGAATCATCAGACTCCCCAAACTCCATTACCAAAACAAGAGCCTAGACATCATATTTTAAGAAATTCTAAAAGAAAACTGTCCAGACTCTTAGAACCAGAGGGCAAAATAAAATTAGAAAGATTCCACTGGTGATCTCCTGAAAGAAATCCTCAAGATTAAAATTTCTAGGAACAGAATAGCCAAAATCTAGAGTTTCAAGGTCAAAGAAAAAATACCGCAAGTAGCCAGAGAGAAAGAATTCAAGTACCGAGGAGCCACTGTCAGGATCATACACAATTTAACAACTACAGCAATCAAGGAATGAAGAGCTTGGAATATCATATTTCAGAAGGCAAACAATATGGTCTTATAGCACATAAATACTTGTCCAGCAAAACTGAATATAACCCTAAGGGGGAAAATTAGATTTTTAATGAAATAGAAGACTTCCAAGCATCTTTGATGAAAAGACTGGAGATAGAAACTTTGAAATACAAATCCAGTAGTAAAGAGAAACATAAAATAGATAAATACAGGAGGAATTGAAGAAGACTTTAAAGTAATGATGAAATATTTGCATTCTAGTGAGGAGTAAGAATGATAACATGAAAACCCTAATATAAGCATGGGTCATAGAGGGAGGCAAATGAGATGGAAGGCCTGGGAGAGATTTTTGTTTTGTTTTGGTGATCTTAAAAGAAGAATGGAAAGACTGGAGTGGGGAGGGAGGAATACATGAGAGAAGAAAAAGGGGAGAGGGGACTTATTAGGTCACATAATGTTGGGTTCAAGTAGAAGTCTATATAAAGAAGGAAGGGGTCAGGGGAGGGATATCATTTGAATTCACTTTGAAATGACATAGGTGTAGTGAGCACAACCAGAATAATTTATATTATAACAATGGCATTGTAAAAATACACAGTTTTGAAAGACTTAAGACAACTCTGAGCAATGTAGTGATCGACCACAATTCCGGAGGGCCTATGATTGAGAATGCTATGCATCTTCTGAGAGAGGTGATTTATATAGTGATACTTGCATTTTTGGACACGGGCAGTGTGTTTTGCTTTATGATGTGTAATTGTTGCAGGGACTTTGTTATTCTTTTCTTTTTTGGGGGAGTAGGAAGCAAGGAAAAGAAATGAGAGAGGTCAGATGCTTGTTAATTTAAAAATGTTAATTTTAAAAATGTAAAGGATTTGCAACTACTGTTAGGTGGGAATGGGTGGGAGTGTTCATAACAAAGAATCAGGTTTCTTTGTAGGTAAGTAGTGAATTATGATATACGTATCTAAATGTTGAAGATAAGAAGAATGAAGGAGTGATCAGTGGAGGTTCACCACCAGTTTTTTGAAAGATGTAAGCTTTGGATCCATCTTTGAAGAAGGTAATGGAAATGAAATGATATTATGGGTAAAATAAGTCTTCCTGGATAATGGGAACAACATGCATAAAAACATGGAAATAAAAATTAGTGAGCTGAGGGGGGCTCATTTGCTTGGGATGAAGGGTCCCAGTAGAAAACTAAGGAGAAATGAGGTTGGTGATGTTGGAGATAAGGAAGTTGGTAGTTTAGACTGAGGGCTAAACCTGGAAGTTTAGGTTTTCATAAAAGGGATGGTTGGGAGCTATAGTAGGTTTTTGAGCAGGAGAGGGGCATGGTGAAGGAATTATTGAGCAATATAGTTTGAACAGTTATATATAAAATGGACCAGGAAGTTGAGACACTAGAGGCCAGGAGGCATACCATGCATGAGCTCATGAGTGCTTTGGCTATGATGGTAGCTATGAAAATGGCAAGTTGCACATAAAAATGGAAGACAGCAGAGAAAAAGAATTGGCAGGGTTTTGTAGTGATTTGGAAAGTGCTTTGTAAGTCATTAATGTGCCATATAAGCATGGGTTTTTGTTGTTTTTGATGTTTAGTCGTGTCCAACTCTTTGTGAACCCATTTGGGGTTTTCTTGGCAAAGATACTGGAGTGGTTTGTCATTTCCTTCTCTAGCTCACTTTGTGGATGAGGAGACTGAGGCAAACAGGGTTAAGTGACTTGCCCAGGGTCACACAGCTGGTGTCTGAGGCCAAATTTGAACTCAGGAAGATGATGAGTCTTCCTGACTCCACTCCTGGCACTCTCTCCACTGTACCCCATCTAGCTGCCCATAAATGTGGTTATTAGTCTTTGCTATTAGTACATAATAATAATAGTAGTAGCTTATATGTTTCAGAGGTTTGGAGTTTGGAATACTGTAGTGTCATTCATAGCAATCAATCATGGAAAATTGGGAAATGTTGACATTTTAGTCAAAAGAGAGATGGTGAGCCCAGTCATAAGGCTAAGGATCTGTGACATCAGCAGCCCTGAACTACCACAGGAGACAGACCATCTGTGCTGCAATATTGAGTAACCTTTACTTTGTGTACTTTTCTAAGAGAAGAGGATGTGAGAACTTTTTTTTTAGTTTAAATGGTTATTCCTCCACCAAAGTCCTACATGTAAGTACAATTCTAGGTTTTCTATGCCTGAATATATCTCTATGCCCAGTCTCTTCACTCTAAGCTCTAGCATGCCCTACTAGGCTACAAGGGCTTAAAATAGGAGTCTGGTTATGGATTGTTTTATCTAGTGTCTGAGGACAAGCTTAGATGAACTTATTGTTAGAGCGCTAACCACTGATGGTTTTGTTTTGTTTTTAGCCACAGCAGCTCATGAAGGCAGCATTTATTGAAACATGGAGTAGGGTTGCAAACTGCATCAATATAGGAGTAACCCATAGAGCAAGTAAAACATTTATTGGTGGTATTTTCTAGTGGAGTTAGTATTATATTTGTAAAGTGCTTTACAAATTGAAAGATACACATTTCAGCTATTGTTATTATTGTCATTTATTGAAGGCAACTAGAGATAGGTTACTAGAGAGAGGGTACAACATCAGAGTCGGAAATGCATGCAAATAATTGTTAACAAAGACCTGGAGCCATGGTATGGAGGAAAGAGCAGTACATTCTGAAAATGATCTGAATCCTTGCTCTCTTCCTACTACCTGTCTTACAGTAGCACGTCATCTAATCATGCTGAGCCTCAGTTTTCTCATTTCTGAAATAAGGTGACTCAGTGAGAGAATCTGACAGTTTATGAGTCTGGGAAAGACAGCGATGAAAAACAGTCTAGGGCCATTGTTCTGTGAGTGGTATAAGGAGAGCATAGTGTTGTAATTAGCAAAGGTTGAAAACAGTCCATTCCATGAGCTCGATGGTTTTACTTGGTCATATAGTGCAATTGGAGTGGAACTTTGCTTCTTTTCCTTCTGTATGTGAGCTTAATTATAAAAATGCTGTAGCAATCTCAGGCTTTCTAAGGCATCTATGTGGCAGAAATTTTTGAGGTTTGAAGATGCTTTTCTTGGCTTTTGCCCCTCCTTCTTGGAAATTCCTTATGGTTTAAAGTTAACTGTTAAAGTTAAACTAGGTCACAGAGCAGACTAAGGGAATTTCTATGATAACAAGCTGAGTTGTAAGGGATGGTAAGTTATTGATCAAATTTCTCACTTCCTTTGCCCTTAGTAAGGTACATGAAGTGAAGGTCACTCAGTACTAATTGAACAGATGCCTGATAGCCCTCTGTAGTAGTCCAGGGATGCTAACTTCACAGAACCTTAGCCACATGTCTTAAAATTAGTGGAATATTCAATAAATGTTTGTTGGGTGAATGAATACACACTTTCTTGCTTTTATTATTTTATGGACTCGGCCAATTTAATGTGTTTTCTTTTATAACTTCCAGTTGTGTGTATTTTTAGGGGAATGCTTTTTTTTGACAGAGATCAGTGAATATTATTGCTTTAGCTTCAAACAACTTATACTGATAAGTATCATCTATAATCATTTAAATATATTAAAATTTTGCTATTTTAGTTTTTGAAAATATGGTAAGTTTTAAATACCTGTTCTAAGTTGACAAAAGAAATGATAGGACTCTATTACCTTGAGGATGAAAAAGGTAGTGGTATTGCTTTTTAGAACCAGGCTAGCTCTGTCTAGACCTGTTGCTTCCAAACTTTCTTGATCATATAGCCCCTTAGTGAAAAAAAAATTGCATATGGACCCCTAGTATATGTGCATTTATTTGCTAACAAATTAATCCAAAACAAAAATGGAAGGGTCAGGTGGTGGTGGCTCTTACTCATTGGTCAGAACCCAAGAGTGCAGAGTCCACCCTCTGAGGCATGATGGGGTGGGAGTGATGTAAGACATAAGCATCTCCAAATTAGGAAGGCGAGTTTTGCCAAAGGCACTGTGAACCCTATGCTGTGGGTTATCCTGAGGAGCTGATGGAAAGTATAAAAGGGGGAAGTTGGGAATTTATACAACTGCAGGTAGTCAGGAATTAAGGAGCATTGGTGGACAATGGGTGAAGAGTGGTGTGATGTTGAAGAGGAGACCTTTGATTTGCTTTGTCAGGGAGTGTAGAATTTGATCTATCTTCCTGTATTCGTTGACCACAAATCTCTTGGGGACATATCATAGTCCCCTTCAGGTCATTCCATGTCCTCTATTTTGTAGACCACTGTTATAGACTATTAACCTAATCCCTGAAAAGTGTATTAAGGCTTTCAAAAAAGCCCCCACCTCTCTGATGGTCTGTTTAAATCTGCTTGGCTGAATTACTGCTTATGCCCAGATTCCCAGTTGTCTCCACTCTTCTCCCTTTTTTCCTCAGCTTCTTTGTACTTAAAATAACTTTCTTTGTAAATTGGATAATGAGATTTAAATAAACTGCAATAGGTTTGAATAGTTTTGAACTGATAAATTAAACTTGTTTTATTATAAATAACAGCTGAATTTTGACAAACCACATATGCTGTCAACTATAGATAACTTTCTTTGATTTTCCTCTGAATCTCAGGATACGTTCCAGTTAATAGTTAAATAGCAATAATTACCTTCCTTTTTCCCATCCCTATATATTCATTCCTTCTTGTTGCCCCTTCCCCCATTTGCCTTCCCTTTTCAGGAACATTTGAGTTCAAATCTGGCCTCAGATAACAACAAACTGTGATACTGAGCAAGTCTTCTGCCTGCCTCAGTTCCCCCAACTAAAAAATTAGGGTAATAACACCTACCTTGAGGGGTTGTTGTAAAGATCAAATGAGATAATGTTTATAAAGTATTGGCATAGTACCTAGTATCTAGTAAGTGCTGTATAAAATTAACCTTCTTTCCTTCCTGCCTTCCTTCCTGCCTGCCTGCCTCTGTCTTTTGTTCTTTTAAAAAATATATATCTTAATCAGCAAAAAATTGCCTTTTTTTCTACCACCCTAATCCCTCTCCCCAAAATGAGAATGGAAAAAAATAAAAACTGCTTCTATAAACATGTATATTCAACCAAAACAAATTTTCACATTAGCCTTGTCCAAAAAAATATGTCTCATTCTACATTCTTGAGTCTTTCACCTCTCTGTCTGAAGGTGGGTGGTGGGTAGCTTGTTTCATTATTGGTCCTCTGGAATTGTGGTTGGTGATTACACTGATCAGAGTTGCTAATTCTTTTAAAATTTGTCTTAACCATATTGCTGTCACTGTTCTTCTGTTTCTGTTTACTCTACACAAATTCATAGAAGTCTTCCCAGGTTTCTTTAAATAATTTCCTTCATAATTTTTTATAGCACAATAACATTTCATCATATTCACATGATATAACTTACTTATCTATCCCCTAATTTATGGGTGCCACCTCAGCTTCCTATTCTTTGCCTCCTCAAAAACAGCTATAAATATTTTGACTTATCCTTAGGGTTTGTTTTGCTTAAAAGTAATCCTTTCCTTTTAAAATGTCTTCCCACTAATTCTCCCTTCTCCCTTTTCTTATTTCTCTTTTGAGTGTGATGTATTTTTGTACCCAGTTATGTATGTGCATTCTTCCCATCTTTGACTAGCTCAACCAGGATTGAGGTTCAAGTGTCATCTGCTTTCCCCATTACTTCTTCTTAGTTTGTATAGATGTGTACTTGCACGTCCTCATCATGTAGGATAATTTTCTTTAACCTTTCCTCCTCTTTCTCTTCCCACAGTGTTCCTCTTCTCTCTCTCTCTCTCTCTTTTTTCTCAGGTTCGTTTGCAAACCCCAGTTTATGATTATATTTAGTTTGCTGGAATAAGTAATTCTTCTTTGTAGGTAATTTGCTGAAGTAATTCTTGTCTGTCCCATATCTTTTACTTTCTGGAATATGGTATTCCAAGCCCTCCATTCCTTGATAATTTTCACTGCTGTAACTTGATCCTTGAATTCTTTCTTTCAGGCTGCTTGTAATATTTTTTCTTTCATCTAGAAACTTTTGATTTTGACTGTAATGTTCCTGGAAGTTTTCACTTTGGAAGTACTTTCAGAAAGGTGACTGGTGTATTTATTCTTTTTGTTTCCACATTGCCCTCTACTTCTAAGAGGTCTAGGCAGTTATTTTTAGGATTTCTTGAAATATTATGCCTAGGCTCTTATTTTGGACATGGGGTTCAAGGAGTCCGATGATTCTTAAATTTTTTTCCTTAATCTCCAGATCAGTTTTTTTTGTTATGAGATACCTCACATTTTCTTCTATTTTTTTTCCATCTTTTGACTTTGTTTTAATATTTCTTGTTATCTCGTGGAATCATTGGTTTCTATTTGGTCCATTCAATTTTTGGGGAATTTGTTGCTTGGACAAGGTTTTGTACCTTTTCTGCCAAACTGTTAATTCACTTTTCATTTCTTTCTTCCATAGCTTTAATTTCTTTTCCAGTTTTTTTCCTCCAGTACTCTCATTTCCTTGACAAAAACATTTTTTTAACTCTAGCTTTATCTCTCGCACGAATTCTACTTTAATTTTCACTCATGCAGTATTTTTTCTTTGAAGCTTTGCTTTTATATGTTTTGGAGTAATTGGGTTTATGTTTTGAGCATCCCTGTTACTCTAATAGGTTTCTTTTGTTTGCTCATTCTTCCAGTCTACTTCCTGACTTCAGACTTGATGTTAGGGCCAGGAACTGTTTAATTCCTCATTGTTGCTCATTCTTCATTTTTTTGAGAGGATCAATGACATCATGGGGTGATGACTTGCTCGTGAATTGTATTTGGTGAAGCTGAGTTGCACAAAGTTGTCAGCTTTATTCTCTTTTCCACAGTCATCGAAGTCCAGGGGCAAGACAAAAGTCAAGATGATTTGTGATGTCTTGGGATGCCGTGGATGACCTTGACATCTTTGATGTCTGACCAAACTCTAAGCGCTCCATAGACCCTGCTTCTTGGCTGTTAGAATAAGTTATTCTCATCCCCGCCATTCTACAGGGGGATGTTTTCTCATACTTGGGGTAGACATCTGACTCACTGACATGTGTGAGGCCTGTTGATTCCCCTGATTAGCCTGTTGGCTGAGAGGTTTCTACCAGGGTATACGTGGTATGCATGCTACAGCTTCTTTGAACCACAGGTGAAAGGTGGACACCAAAAGTGGATGACCAGCCCTGACTCTAGTGGCTCTATATTACCTCTAAAATCAAATCCATTTTTAATACAAGGTAGCCAAAGCTCATCAATTCCATTTTTGTTTTGCTTCCAAATTAAACAGGAAATAATTTTGAGAAAAATAAATAATTCACAATTTTAATTTTTTTCTGTGCCAGGCACTGTATTTCTTTTTTTTAAAATAAATTTATTTTTTATTTTTAGCTTACAGCACTCAGTTCCACAAGTTTTTGGGTTCCAAAATTTTTTTCCCTCCCTCTCTTCTTCCCTCCCCTCTAAGACAGCATGTAAACCAATGTAGGTTCTACATATACCTTCACATTGAACTTATTTACATCATAGTCCAATTGTAAAGAAGAATTATAACCAATGGAATGAATATGAGAAAGAAGAAATGAAACCAAAAAAAGAAGGAAAAAAAGAGCAAATAGTTTGCTTCAATCTGCATTCAGACTCCATAATTCTTTCTCTGGATGTCCGTCATGAGTCTTTTAGAGATGTCTTTGAACCTTGCACTGATGAGAGAAGTCTATCAAAGTTAGTCCTTGCAGATGCTGTGTTTCTGTAATCGTGTATAATGATCTCCTGGTTCTGCTCCCCTCACTCAGCATCAGTTTATATAAGTCTTTCCAGGCTGTAATGAAGTCCATCTGCTCCTCATCTCTTACAGCACAATAGTATTCCATTACCTTCATATACCACAATTTGTTTAGCCATTCCCCAATTGGTAAGCATCCCCTTGATTTCCAGTTCTTTGCCACCACAAAAAGAGCTGCTATAAATATTTTTGTACGTACTGGTCCATTTCCCAGTTGTGTGATCTCTTTGGGATACAGCCCTAGAAGTTGTATCAGGCACTATATTTCTTAAGGAAAGTTTGTTGCTACTTTCTTGGAACATTTTTTACTGACTGCTATCCCCTTGGTCTGAACTCTTCAAGTTTCTGACCACTAAATTCATTCTCTATCAGCCATCTGGGAAGCTCTGCTGCTTGAGAGGGATACAACTGCATACTCCCCTTTGCTCTGGAATTCCTGCCCTAGTTATTCTTCTATACATTTCAAAGTCACACTGCTGCTGTTTGCTTTTGAATTTGCTCCTTTCTTGGTACACCACCCAGGGCCTCCATGTCTGGGAATATGTTCCTCTGACCCAGGTCCCTTTCCTGTCCATTCTTGAACTATGACCTAGACTGGGTAGGGGGTGACAGAGCTTCCAGTTGGCACCTGTCCTCCCTCAAGGTGCCCTGGTATGAGTCTGAGGATTCCCTTCTCATTTCTCACCTGGCTGCCCTACTTTGGGACTTCTCTGACTGACTTCCCTACAGTGCCCCAAAGAGCACATTTTTGGGATAACCTCATCCATCTGTAAGATCTCATCAGTCTTGGTACTCCATTTCAGCACTATCTTCTTTTCTCCCCCTCGTGATATAAACTTATATTCTATAAAAATTTCCAACCCATTGTTCTTCTCCAGCTGTTGTATCTTTAATAGCCATATTTCCCATACTTATTGACCTTATTCTTTACAGTTAGTAAGAAATTTAATCACTCAATCCAGTCTAACTTAACTGAGACTCTAAATGTTCTGGCTACTTTGAACCCATGATTGTATTCTTCTGTGTTGTCCTATCCAATACTATAAATTTCTGTATCTCTTGCCTTTCCTTTCCTTATCTTACCTTACTCTTAGCTTTACTGAGCTTCTACTGAGCCTGCCCTGCCAGTACCCAATCCTGGATTATTACTTTGTCTATTTTAGTTCTGGGCTCATAGAGTTTTATTGCAGGGTGGTGAGGACATATCTTCCCCCTCAAGTAAGGATTTCCTCTACCTTCTTTTGAGTCATAGGTACTTGTGCTAAGATATGGCACCTCTACCCCTTCCCTCTCCTTTTAGAGAACTTTGGAGAAGCAGCTTGGGTTACTTTTTATAACTAATTGAGGGGCCCTAGAAGAAGATAGGAGATGGAAAGACAGATGGAGAGAGAATAGATGTCCTTCCAAATTTTAAGACACAGGGAAATCCTGATGCCAATGGGAGGTACCTCACTCAGACTCTAGGGTATACATGTTTGCACAAATTGTATAGATTCATCAGGAGCCACCCTGGAGTGGGGATTTGTTTGAGTAGTTCAGGAGAATAATGTCCCTGTAGCCACAAAGAAAACTGGAATGGCAGGCCCCAATTAAAAAAAAATAGTTCAAAACCAGTTTCACAAAGTTGGAGACATCATGAGCCTCTCTGTAGGTACGCTGCTTCAGAATAGCCTGGACAGGACCCTAGAGAGGAGATAAACATTAGCTGTTAGACGAGAGCTGAACTGGGGAAGCAATGAAGCAGAGCTGAATGGATCCTTGTCACCTGCTAGGAGTAGAACACAGCAACCTGTGCCACCTGTTGGGAGTAGAGAGCTGCTGTTCTGTGGTAGAACACCACTGGGGAATAGGAAGCAGAGGGGATAATTTTATCATACACAAAGTGTACTCCAAAGGGAGCATTGATGTGGAGGAGCAAACCCTAGTTGCCTGTCCTTGCTTGGAAGCCTTTCCAAGGTTATTACTGTAAGTCTGTAACCTGATAGGTCTCTGGAGGAGAGTGATACACTGTTGGGGGAATGGGCAGATCTCTTGCTTCTCTATGAGCTATAATGTGAATCCTTTATATGTCCTTTAATTTGTAAATCAAATTTTTACATCTTGAACCTTATGAGCTTGAGGAAGGTTGATAAGGAAGGTTAATTGTTGCCCTTTGGGGAGTTCCAGATATTGAAGTTCTACCTGGGTCAGAAATAATAGGTCTCCAAAATATACCTGCAACCTTTGTACCAAAAAGAAACTCCTGGCACAAAATTATAATGATAAGTCCTATAATAAAACAGAACTTGGCCAGATAACATTATACTGTCTAATAGTTTGTTGGGATATCCTTCTATCTAATCCTTTAAACAATAATTACTAGTTATTTTCATGGTGAACTGAAATGCCTTTGGCTTGGATATTTTCTAAATAAGAGTTTCTTAGAGGAATAGGAATGAACTTAATTGACCCGAAGTATTTCCTTTTCTTTAAAATATAATTGCTTTTTCACATATGGTTTGACAAGGTGGTTTATGTACTTGGTAAAGTAATGTATTCAATAAAGTCATAGAGCTGAAAAAAATAACATTCCCAAAATAATATCAACTATTCTTTGCGCTAGTTTTGATTGGCATTTCAAGACTCCATTAAAAAAAGTATTAAATAAAGTTGAATGTATTTACGTCTTGTAATCTTCAAACAGAATGTATGTGTGTTTGTGTGTGTGAATGCGCAGTAGATAACATAAAATTGCTTATGGCATTGGGGCCCATTTGTTAAAATCATTAACTTTTCATAGATTTAGAGCTGGAAGGAACTTCTTAGGCTGTCTAGTCTGATTGCCTCTTCTTACAGATGAGAAAACTAAGGGCCAAAGATGTTAAGTGACTCGCCCTAGATCACACAGGTAGGAAGCATCAGAGGTGAGATTTGAACCCAGGTCCTTTGACTCTAGAGGTGGTGCTTTTTATATTTAGAGTTTCCTAACTTATATATATATTTTTCCTAATTATTTATTAGATGAATAAAATATCAGACTGTCTAGTTGTATCATTTCCCTCCTTCTTCCTTCCCATCTAGCCAAGGAAAGAACTTATTATGGACATTGTTTAATTAACTCAATACCTTTCACTGACTCGGTAGCAGTATTCAAATTAATGAACATTTATTAAATATATGATACTCTGATAGGTCCTGGGGATGCAAAAATGTTAAATGACATAGCCTCTGCCTTTCTGTAATTTATATTCCCCATTTAGGAGACGAAAGAAGTATACCAGTGTAGTGTTAATACAATTTGAAGATCTTCTCCATCCCTTAATTGGCCTATGTGACCTGCTTTGAACCTGAGTCACATGGAAGCCTGAGTCATATGAGCCTGGGTCACGAAAGTTGTGATGCCCTCTGGCCCTGAAGAAGGCTATATGTGCTCTGAGGTTAGCATTTTGCTTTGGGGACTCCGGGTAGCCATTAAGGAGCCCTTGGCTTTGAAAAACCCAGATGTTGGTGCTTCTCCCTCTGGTAACTATGTATGTGTTGCTTTTGGTCAGACAGTTGGAAGTCCTGTCTGTTGGTCTTTGCTGTTTGTATTTGCTCTGTTTATACAATTTCTGCTTGTAATTTCTGTTTGTATTTTCTCTGACATTCAGGGTGCTGACTTTTCCCTAGAACTAAGTGAATTGTGTGTGTGTGTGTGTGTGTGTGTGTGTGTGTGTGTGTGTTTGATTAAAGTAAGATTGTTGACCCCTTTAGAGTTACTTTACTTCAGAAAAGTAGATCAAAGAACCTCTGCTAGCAGCCCTCCTGTGTGCTGGTGTTATTGGTCTTACACTCCACAACAGCTGCAAGTAGCATTGTTACAACAAGTTAGTAAGGTTTTTTTTTTAATTTTAATTTATTTATTTAACATATTTGGTTTTCAGCATTGATTTTCACAACAGTTTGAATTACAAATTTTGTCCCCATTTTCTACCCTCCCCCCCACTCCAAGATGGCTTATATTCTGGTTGCCCTGTTCCCCAGTCAGCCCTCCCCTCTTTCACCCCCCTCCCCTCTCATCCCCTTTTCCCTTCCTTTCTTGTAGGGCAAGATAAATTTCTACGCCCCATTGCCTGTGTATCTTATTTTTTAGTTGCATGCAATAACTTTTTGTTTTGAACATCTGATTTTAAAACTTTGAGTTCCAAATTCTCTCCCCTCTTCCCTTCCCACCCACCCTCCCTAAGAAGTCGAGCAATTCAACCTAGGCCACACATGTATCATTATGTATAACCCTTCCACAATACTTATGTTGTGAAAGGCTAACTACATTTTGCTCCTTTTCTACCCATCCCGCTTTATTGAATTTTCTCCCTTGACCCTGTCCCCTTTCCAAAGTGTTTGTTTTGATTACCTCCACCCCCATCTGCCCTCCCCTCCATCATCCCCCCCCTTTTATTTTTTTTTTATCTTCCTCCCTCTTCTTTCCTGTGGGGTAAGATACCCAACTGAGTATGTATGGTATTCCCTCTCAGGCCAATTCTGATGTGAGCAAGGTTTACTCATTCCCCCCTCACCTGCCCTCTCCCCTCCTCCCACAGAACTGCTTCCTCTTGCCACCTTTATGCAAGATAATCCACCCCATTCTATCTCTCCCTATCTCCCTCTCTCAGTATGTTGCTCTCTCATCCCTTAATTTCATTTTATTTCTTTTACATATCTTCCTTTCATCTTCAACTCACCCTGTGTCTGCTCTCTCTCTTTTACATATATATATATATATATATATAAATAAACACACATATATATATACACATACATACACATACATACATATACACATAGATATATACATACATACACATTCACTTATATATATATACATAAACATATACATATATATATGCATATTCCCTTCAACTACCCTAATACTGAGGTCTCATGAATCATACACATCATCTTTCCATGTAGGAATGTAAACAAAACAGTTCAACTTTAGTAAGTCCCTTGCAATTTCCGTTTCTTGATTACCTTTTCATGCTTCTCTTGATTCTTGTGTTTGAAAGTCAAATTTTCTATTCAGTTCTGGTCTTTTCACTGAGAAAGCTTGAAAGTCCTCTATTTTATTGAAAATCTATATTTTGCCTTGGAACATGATAGTTTTGCAGGGTAGGTGATTCTAGGTTTTAATCCTAGCTCCATTGACCTCTGGAATATCGCATTCCAAGCCCTTCGATCTCTTAATGTAGAAGCTGCCAGATCTTGGGTTATTCTGATTGGGTTTCTACAATACTCAAATTGTTTCTTTCTGGCTGCTTGCAGTATTTTCTCCTTGATGTGGGAGCTCTGGAATTTGGCAACAATATTCCTAGGAGATTTCTTTTTGGGATCTATTTGAGGAGGCGATCGATGGGTTCTTTCAATTTCTATTTTGCCCTGTGGCTCTAGAACATCAGGGCAGTTCTCCTTGATAATTTCTTGAAAGATGGTATCTAGGCTCTTTTTTTGATCATGTCTTTCAGGTAGTGCAATAATTTTTAAATTATCTCTCCTGGATCTATTGTCCAGGTCAGTGGTTTTTCCAAGGAGATATTTCACATTGTCTTCCATTTTTTCATTCCTTTGGTTCTGTTTTATAATATCTTGATTTCTCATAAAGTCACTAGCTTCCACTTGCTCCAATCTAATTTTTAAAGTAGTATTTTCTTCAGTGGTCTTTTGGACCTCCTTTTCCATTTGGCTAATTCTGCCTTTCAAGGCATTCTTCTCTTCATTGGCTTTTTGGAGCTCTTTTACCATTTGAGTTAGTCTGTTTTTTAATGTGTTGTTTTCTTCAGCGTATTTTTCAGTATTTTTTTGGGTCTCCTTTAGCAAGTCATTGACTTGTTTTTCATGGTTTTGTCGCATCCTTCTCATTTCTCTTCCCAATTTTTCCTCTACTTCTCTAACTTGCTTTTCCAAATCCTTTTTGAGTTCTTCTATGGCCTGGGACCAGTTCATGTTTTTCTTGGAGGCTTTTGTTGTAGGCTCTATGACTTTGTTGTCTTCTTTAGGCTGTATGTTTTGGTCTTCTTTGTCACCAAAGAAAGAATCCAAAGTGTGAGACTGAATCTGGGCGCGTTTTCGCTGCCTGGCTATATTCCCAACCAACTAACTTGACCCTTGAGTTTTTCAGTGGGGTACGACTGCTTGTAGACTAACGAGTTCTATGTTCCACGTTTGGAGGGGAGGTGCCAGCTCTGTCAGACCCGCACTGCTCCTTCCTCAAGAACCCCCAACCCGAACTGGGCTTAGATCTTCGGCAGGCTGTGCACCCCTGCTCTGATCCGCCACTTAATTTCTCCCACCAGGTGGGCCTGGAGCCAGAAGTAACAACAGCTGTAGCTGCCCCACGTCCGCTGCCCCTGGGGCTGGAAGCCGAACGGCGAACTCCTTCCACTCCCGCAGCTTTTCCCACTAACCTTCTCCGCAGTCTTTGGTGTTTGTGGGTCGAGGGGTCTGGTAACTGCCGCAGCTCACTGATCCAGGGCGCTAGTGCCCCCTCCGCCCGGCTTCTGGTCTGGATGGTCCACGCCGCTCAGGCTGGGCTCTGCTCCACTCCGTTCCCAGCTCCGTGTGGAATAGACCTCACCCAGAGACCATTCAGGCTGTCCTGGGCTGGAGCCCTGCTTCCCTCTGCTATTCTGTGGGTTCTGCCGTTCTAGAATTGGTTCAGAGCCAGTTTTTATAGGTTTTTGGAGGGACTCAGTAACGGAGCTCACTTACCAGCTGCCATCTTGGCTCCGCCCCCAATATAATCAAGTTAGTAGGTTTTAAGGCAGAATATGATAAATATAAAAGGAAAGATTGATCCCCGTTAGGTGGTATGTATAATAAATCTGAGAAGGGGGAGAGGTCGCTCTCAACCTGAGTTTGGTGCTCAGAGAAGACTTCATAGAGAAAATGACATCTGAGCTGGTTGTTTGAAGAATTTTCAAGAGGTAGAGATGTGGAATAAATGAGTGGTGTGCAAAAGGAATAGCCTTCAAGAACATAGATGTGGTAGAAGAAAAGGAGAGTTGGGGAAACAGATAATAGTCAAGTTTGATTAGGGGCTTGCTGGGCATTTAGAAATTAGTGTGAAATGGGCCTGAAAAGATAGTTTAGAGTCAAATTGTACAGTACCTGGAATACTAAGCTAAAAAGCCCATATTTTATCCTGTAGGTAATAGGAAGTCACTGAAATTTTGTGAGCAGAAAGGAACATTATTAGAGCTGTCTGTTAGGATTATCTTGGCAGCAGTGTGAATGATGAGTTAGGAATCGAAGAGAATGGAAACTGGAAGTCCATTTAGAAGGTAATTACAGTAGCCAAGTTGAAAGGTAAGGAAGGCTTGAATTGGAAGTCTATGAAAAGGAGAGAACAGAGGTAAGAAATGTTGCAGAGGAGTTGAGGAAGAAGAAAGTGTTAAAGATGACTTCAAGATTTAAAAACCGTAGTGATTGGGAGGTTAGTGCTATCAACAGAAGAAAGAAATGAGGAAGGAAGTTGGGCAAGAGTTTTGGGGAGATATTTAAGTCTTGGAAATACTTCCTGAAAATTATGGAATGGTTCATAAATATGTATGTAGTGCTCTACCTAGTAATCATATCAGTATAAATACGAACAGCAAATTGGTCTAGTCTAGTCAAAATCTTGTACTTGTGTGTGTGTGGATTGTGTATGTATTCATAACATATAATGTATGGATATGTGTTGTGTACACACATATGTGTAATTCCATAAAGTCCTACTCTTATACTTATCAGAGTTGAGATGACCTGAGTTCTCAAAGGCTCAAAGGCTTGGAGTGCAAGCTCTAGCAGGATAGAAAGTAAAGTTTTAAAGGTTTTAAGTAGGTAAAGGTCTTAAGGAATAAGAAATGAAAGGGACCAAAGGTTCATTGACTAATTAGAAACTTCATGTCTATATATCATGAGCACTTTCCTCAAGAAGAGAGCAGGTGCAGGACATAGACTGATCATTGTCACAAAAACAGGGATTCATTGTATTTTTGACACACTGGAATCAACTGGTGTAGGAACCATTTTTGAATCAGCTCTCTGAGTCCAGTCACACTGTTAGGAAGAACAAAGATTAGAATCAGTAGTAATCTGGGAAGACGAGGAAGATAAGAGAATAGGGCAGTTATAGCATCTCTATTTATTTTGTTCAAAAAAAGGTCTAGACACTAGAGAATAGGAAATGAATAAATGAAATTAATCAACAAGTGTTTGTTAAGTGCCAGCTTTGCCCTAATGGCCGCACTCACCCATCCCTATGACACTGCTTCTCCCTCACCATTTATTATTTTGTGTGTTTACTCTAATTAGAATGTAAGCTCCTTGAGGACCAAGACTGTCTTTACTTTTGTATTTGTATCACTAGTGCTTATGGCAGTGCTTGGCAATAATAAGTACCCTAATGAGTGTTTTCTTCATTAGTTTATTAAATCAGTTCACCAAAAAAAAATTATTGTCCACTAAGTGTCAACCACTGTGCGGAGCTCTGGGGAAACTAAAGGAGGCAGAAGATAAACCCTGCCCTTAAGGAGCTTAAATCTAATGGGGGAGACAACATGGAAACAAGTATATACAAAGCAAACTGTATACAGTTCAACAGAAGTAACCAACACATCACCATATCCAGAAGTACAAAATTCTGTACCCTTAATACTTCTCTTCTGTACTTAATAGATAGGAGTACATTTTCTTGCCCTTATTTGATCATTATTAATGTACATGACTGAGTTTTTAAAAATTAGTCACTGCATTTATATTGTCATGTTATTACTTTCCTGGTTTAGTTGCATTTTCATCACTTTGTATAAATGTTACTCTGAATTCTTCATATGTCATTTCTTACGGCTCAGTGATATTTTGTTGCTTTGATGTACAAGTTTGTTTAGTCTTTCTCCAATTGCTGGGGAAAGAAGTTTATACTTCCTTGATACTACAAAATTTCTGTTAAATATACTTTTATTATCCCTTGTCAGGAGTGATCACCCTGCCTCTAAGAACCTGTCTTGATTGTATTTTAAGTCATGGTCCAGAAGTCCAAATCTTATCCTCAGATAGCATCTGTGTGCTTTTAAAATTGACTTTTCTCTTTTGAAACCTCTGTCTTCAAGCAACATCAGCTAATTGAAACATCATGTGCCCTAAAGTCTTCATTTTTTTTGTTCAAGACTTCATAATCCCAAATAACGTTTCCTGGATTCCCGTCGGCAATATCATTTATTCCCGTGTCAGTCATCAGAAGTAGGTTACATTAAGTCTGACAAGTCTTATTTCCCTCTCCATTTTGTCCCAAATACCTATCTCAGGAAGATAGCATATCTCCTGTATGTTCATGTTTGCATGAACCATGATTCATCAATCTTGGTTCAACCTTGGTGTTGTCAAAAACCAATTATTTTTCTTGTTAACAGTACAGTAACATTTAACTCTGTCCTTTATGCTTGATTGCACCTCTGTATCCCTGTCATTCCTTGTAGTGCAAAAAGCTGATGTTTCCTTTGAGGTTCTGGTCCTGTTCTCTATAAAAAGAACCTCAAACCTTTACATTTCTCAAAGTTCTGTGGTCTTTTCCCCTTTTCTTCTTTCTGTTTTTCCTACCCTGTTATTAGGGGTCCCTGAGGAATCATTTATATGTCAGTGTTTTCCACTATTTTGTAGGGTTTTCCTTGCTTTTTCAAACTGAGATTGCTGAATTTATTATAAGTTCATTATTATTAGCCCAGTTGATGGGGTACTATTTTGTTTCTAAATGTTAAATAAAAGAAAAAGTCAGGCAAGTATTATGACTAGTTAAATGTATTTCATCACAAATCAAGAGCTTTCTATTCCTGTTTATTAAGCTTCTCATTTAGTTGCCTTTGATCTGAAGTTAGCAAATTCCTGCCAAGCCCAATTGCAAATTCCAGCTTCTGTGAGCCATTTTATAGAAACAAAACAAAACAAAACAAAACACTTTTATGTAGAAATCGAGCTTCTGACTTTTCCTGGCACTCTACACATGGTGCTGACTCTTGGGGTTACCTTGCTCAGCCCTCCACTGTTCTCTGCTGCTGGCCCAGGCTCCCTGCATACTGCCTTTCTTTGCAGCCAATCATGATATGTCAGAGCTGTACTCCAGTGTTTGGCCCCTGCTGATGCCTTGCTCTTCCCAGGGTGATTAGGAGATCTAGATAGGAATAGGTGTGAGGGGAAACTTTTGTTTTTTGGTTAACAAATCAGAAACAGTTACAAAAAAGCAAAAATCTAAAAGGTTCGGGTTCTGCTTCTTCTGCCCATTGGCATCATTAACTGGCTTTATCTTGTGTTATGTATGGCTGTAAATTGGGCATTCAACAATAGGAAAATACAAGGATTTCCCATATTAAATTTTTAGACATTTAGTCATACCATGAAATAAAGTGGTATGAGCAAGGTGATTATTAAAGAATTCCAATTCAATTGAACTATCATCCTCTTCTTTTTGTGTTTATCAAGTTCCCAGAACTTTGATCTGTGTATATGTGGTAAGCTCAGCATTTGTATTCTAATGTGTCTGGTAGGCTAACTATAATTGCTTCTAATATAAAATGATTAAAATTTATGGAACTATGGAAAAAATAAGAAATTGAGCTTCCAGCTATTTCTTACTTTTTTTTTTAATCTCACTCCTACATGAATTTTAGTTCTTCATGGTCCCGTTTTTTTCCCTCTGAAACAGAGTTATTTTAGGTGTGTTCAGGTTACAATTAATTTTTTAAAATGATACAGCCCTGATTAGATTTTGAAATAAAATTGTAATGATAAATTTTACTTTTTTTCTAACAAGTTTACTTAAGTTAGAGAAGTAAATGATTTTTGCTACTCTTTATAATCATGTCTGAAAAAGGAATCATGTACTACAAAGAGGAAGGATATAATACCCTATGTTAAACATTTAAGTTCCTACTATGTGCCAGGCACTGTGCTTAAGTTTGGGGAATACAAATAAGAAAAAGAAAGACAGTCCCTGACCTCAAGGAGCTCAGAATTTAATCGAGGAACACAGTACACAGAAGAAAGCTGAAAAGAGGTGGGGGAGGGATGTGCTGAAGGGGGCATGTTGAAGATGATGGTAGAGTCAAAACCAAGGAGAGCAGCAGATAGCAAATGAAGAGATGGCTGGCATTTTGAGCCTTCTGTAAAGGGAGGAAATGGGAGGAGTTTTTGCTCTGCCCTCTAGGAGGAGGTAGGGAAGTTTTTCTTCACATAGAAACTTGAATGTGCCCTTGTGCATTGTAGATCATTTGTCATATTTTTTCTAGAGAGAAGCTCTGTGTTGAAATGGGTTTTTTTAATCATTTAAATTTCAAATTCATTAACTCAAATCCTATACTGATACCTCCTCATGGTACAGAAGTAACCTACATTTTAGAAGATTTGTCAATGGAATACTATTTCGAGTAGGGCCTGTCAAGCTGGAAGGGCTTTAAAAATGGGCCTGGCAGTAGAATACATTAGCATATTAACCTAAGGTCGGTGAATTTGAACTTTAGAAAATGTACACACACATATTTGATAACTATTTTGATATAGTTGGTTTCCTTTGTAATCCAAACTTTAACTTTTTGCATTTAACTTTATGCATTTTAAAAACATTATTCTGAAAAGGGGTCCATAGATTTCACCAGATGTCCAAAGAGGTCCATGACAAAAAAAAGTTAGGAATTTTTGCCTTAGCAGTAGGATATGGAGATAAAATAACGTTGATATGCATCTAATTGATGGTTAGTAAATTAAAATTAATTAATTGTTATATCTTAGTCTATAATTTTTTTCCATAATAATCAATGAGCACTCAATTATTAAGTACCAACCCTGTGCCAGGCACTGGGTTAGGCTTTGAGGATAAAAGAACAAAAAATAAAGCAGTTACTACCCTCAGGCAACTTATTCCATTTTTGGGGGAAAGGGAAAAACAATATAAACATAAAGAACTATTTACAAAATATATATATATAAAATAAGTGATAAATTTTGGAGAGAGAGGAATGCTCACTAGTTGTTGGGGCAACAACTATGTCTTGGAAGTAGATGGAAAACTCCACACCTGTAGTACCCCACTTCTGCAGTAAAGAGATGGGGTTATTAAAGTATATATCTTCATGTAGAAGGTAGAACTTGGGTAGAATTTGAAGGAAACAAGATATTCCAAGAGAAGTAAAGAAGTAGTGCATGGGGGACAGCCAGTACAGAGGTGCAGAAAATGGAACCACAATCCTGGCCAGTTTGTCTAGTCTATAAAAAGGAACAATGTAAATTGAGTCAGGAAAGGTAGACTGGAGCTACGTTGTGAAGACCTCCCAAGACAAAGGAGTTTATATTTGATCTCCAGGCTTCTGCTCCTCTGCTTGGAAATTAAATTCTGACACCTTGGACCCGGGGCTTTGACTGGGGAGCTGTCATCTTAGCCATACCCAGGTTACTTTTCAGCCGTTTCCATGCTATTCTACTGTGAGTTTCTGTACCTCCCCTTCCAAGTCTTGCTATGACAATAGTAATCAGATCAACATGACCATTTTGCTGTTTCTACCTGGCCACTACTCTGCTATGTGTGTTGTCTTCCTCTATTAGAATGTAAGTTCTTTGAGGGAAGGGACTGCGTTGCTTGTGTAAGGTGTGTGCTTCCCCATATATGTTATGTATATCCACATGGGTTGTCTGAAAGTGAGTTGCAGGGAAGCATGGATAGTTAAGTCTGCAAGCTTGCCTCCAAGGGAGACTGTGGTTCCTACTTTAAGAAAGCCAGAGAAGGGATCATGAGGCTGGTTATTCTGTTTTCTTCTGAGAAGGGATTACCAGTCTAGAACTGTACCTATCTGCCCCACAAATACTGCTAGTCTAGGGGCAGAGGTAATAGTCCTTTGAGGAATTTCCTCTTAGGTGAGACCGAAGCCTCTCTCTTGGTTAATCTATGTGGTAAGGAGTTTGTAGTACATGATTCCTTTTTCAGACATGATTATGCAGAGTAGCAAAAATCATTTACTTCTCTAACTGAAGTAAATTTATTAGAAAAAAGTAAAATTTATCATTACAATTTTATTTCCAAAATCTAATCAGAACTATATCATTTTAAAAAATTAATTGTAACCTAAACACACCTAAAATAACTCTGTTTCTGAAGAAAAAAACAGGACCATGAAGAACTAAAATTCAAGTAGGAGTGAGATTAAAAAAAAGATAGTAGTCCTTACCTCATGGATTAACCAAGAGAGAGGCTTCAATCTTACCTAAGGGGAAATTCCTCAAAGTCTCTTGGGAGGCAGACTGAAAATCATGGTCATATTGAGGAGCCAGCTTCCCCTCCATGGCTGCAAGAGAGCCTTTTTCTTTCTCTTCCCTAGATTTGATCCTGAAGAAAATCTGGAACCATTTGTGTTTTTCTCAAGGAAGGGATGCAGAGTATCTCTCCTGTCTCAAGCTCTGGCACCAGCTCTGCCCACTCACATGGGCACGCAGCATTGCATCAACATTCTTTCTACTAGTTAGGAGAGTCTCATGCAAAATGCTGTAGACTTGGCTAGAAATCCAGTTCGCTTTTGTATTTGTAACCCCAGTGCTTAGCACTACGCCTGCAATATAGTAAATGCTTAATAAATGCTTTTTTCATTCATTCACTCAACCTAAAAGCAATTGGGAGCTCTTAAAGTTTATTGAGTAGGCGAGTGATACACACGGATATCCACTTTAGGAAAATCACTTTGGCTGCTATAGGTAAGAGAGATTGAAGAGGGTGGACCACTTTGGAGAATATTGTACTAGTCCAGCTCAAAGTGGTGTCTGTGAGTGTAATGAAAGATGTCATAGAAGTAAAAGTATATACAAGAACTGATTAGATGCAGGGAGGGAGGGAGATAGTGAGGAGTCCAGGCTAGCCTGGGCAATAGCAGTGCCCACTTGATCATTGGCTATGCTCCTATCTTGTGCCCCCAGCAGTCATAGAAAGTTCTTGCACTGTCGAATGGCTAAACATCAGAAATAGATATGGTTTTATTAATGGAAATGGCATTAAAGAAGATCTATTGCAGTTTGATTTGCTGCTGCATCCTGAGGCCCACAGGGCCATTCCATCTGCAGCTGAAACCTCCTATGTGTGTTGTCTCCCCTCCATTAAAACATGAGCTCCTTGAGAACAGGAACTATCTTTTTTTTTTCTATTTGTATGCCTTAGCACTGTGCTATGCACATAGCAATATTTTAATAAATGCTCATTTATTCATTCATGCCAAGGTTGTGAACTAAGGTGATTAGAAGGATGGTAGTGCTTTCAGCAGAAATAAAGGTTTAGAGGATATAAGAGTTTGTGGTAAGAAAATGAGTTCAATTTTAGACAATATTGTGAAACTAGTCTAATCATCTTTATTTTCTTCTCTCTTCTGATCATAGGTTATTGAATCCTTGGGAATTATTATTTATAAAGCATTGGACTATGGTTTGAAGGAGAATGAAGAGAGGGAACTAAGTCCTCCCTTAGAGCAGCTCATTGACCATATGGCCAATACTGTGGAGGCTGATGGTAGTAATGATGAAGGTTATGAGGCTGCAGATGAAGTCATGGATGAAGAAGATGATGAGAAGAGAAAAATCTCAATTATTCGATCATATAAAGATGTCATGAAGGTATAGTAATTTTACTTGAAGCTTTGATCTTTGAGAGAGCTATTATTATTATTATTATTAAGCTTTTTAAATGTTTTCAGTGATGGTCTTGCTACTGTAGGCCATGCTGTCCTTCTTAGATTACTATATGATACTTTTATTGACATAAAGCTGTGATATTTTGCCATCATGAAGTGTTTATTTCAAGACTGAATTAAGGTAGCCTTGCAATATTAACAGTTTTTTAATAGTCTTTACCACATAGATTAAGTGAATATATCAACTTTTAATGTAGTGACCTTTTAATTTATTTTTACTCTTTTCCATTTTACTAAGGAAATGATAGTTTTGAGATTAAGATCTTGAATCTATGAAGTCTATAATGGTTTGTATTAGTTCTTATTCTTAATCTAAGTTTAAATTGCAAGCTCAACAAAACTGTCCTCTTTACTGCCCTTCAGTAAGTTTTACTTAGTTTATCCAACATTCTTGAAAGTGATAACTTTAACATTGAGGTCACAAGTTTTGGTCATAGATAAAAATTAAGACAATCTCTGGACTAGAAATGTTGACTTTTTAAAAACAAGTCTGTTTATTGTTATCAGTTAAATGAGTTATAGTTATTCAGGTGAGCAGATTGGACATAATTAGTTCCCATTTTGTCATAAAGGATTCACATGGTAGAGATGCTGAATAACTGTGACTAGTGTTTTTCAACAATAGTTTATAGCTGACACTCGGCTTCACCCTCCCTGTTAAAAATTTGTTCTCTTTCACTGTCTAGAGACTCAGCAACAGGTGGTCAAATTGTGGCTACTGTTAATTCATAGAACTTTGCTTATCTCTTTTATGTCATCATTTCCCTGATCTTGAATCAAAGACCGTAGTAGTAAGATAAAGAATTATTGCCTAAAGAGATAAGCAAGAAATTGGTTAGTTTGCCTTCTGCCTGGACTTGAGACCAAACTGACAGAGAACTGAAACAGCAAATAATGATCCTATTTTGAGTCTGCTGACTCTTGCCATTGCGTCTTCTAGTTCCTAAAAAAAATTTTTTTGAGGGTGAGAGTGGAGCAAGCTACAGGATTTCTTTTTTTAAAAAAATTAGTTATTTGTTGTTTATTCAATATTTAAGGCTAATATGACACTTGAGGAATTGGTTGCATCATTGTACATATAGAGATCTTTTTATATAATATGGAAATTTACAACTATTTATATATATATACGTTACAAACACAGACAAAATCAGGTCCTCTGGAAAGGTGATACTGGGGCCATGCTGTAGAGCCCTAATGGAGGGGAGCACAAGGGTAATCAATGCATCGATAAAGTATTACTGCTGCATGATGTTTTGTATCCAGGACTATTGACTTCTGGACTACAGGAACCTGTAGCATCTACATACAAGGCAGGTAGTTATATACCTGTGGGACACTGGCTCTGCTTGACAGCAACTATTGAGACTACACAAGTCATGTCCAGCATCATATGCAAACAGCAATAGGTTTTTAAAAATAGTAGTCACACAGTACTATTCCGCATTTCTGACTTTAGGAAGAGACTAGAGTGTGTCCATAGGTTTTACATTTCTGGTGTTCAATCATTAATCAGAGGAAAGATTTGACCTATTTGAAAAGCACATCATACATAATCTCTTAACGACTGTCATGTTCTCCCGATAGTAAAGTGGCAGCACATTAAAAGGTTTTAAAATTGCAGCTCCTTTTGGAGTCCCCAAAGAGTATCAGCGCTCTTCTTTAAATGATCCTCCTCCTCCAGATTCAGGTTTATCTTCACCATATCTGAAATGCGATTCTGCCTCAAGATACATGGGACACTAAGGAAGAAATCCTCATTAATGCCATATAGGTCCTTAATTATGGTAGCAATTGGATGTGCTCTCCTAAGATTCTTCATAATGCTTTATGCTATATCTGCCACAGACAAGCCAGTGGCCCAGGAAGAGTAGCCCTTCAGCTTGATTACCTCATAAACACTTTCAACCACCTGTTTATGAATATCTTTCCAATCCTATGAATCGGCATCAGTTCCCAAAGCAGGATAAAGATTCTTCAGAGAGACACCGGCAACATTCACACCACTCTACGTAGGAACACTAGAGTCTTCATGTTCCCCAAGGACCCATCCATGACAACTTGAAGAATGGATACCAAGTCTCTTCCCAGTTGGGTAACAGAAACAGGCAGAATCCAGATTGCAACCACTTCTAGTAACACGGTTTTTAGGAAAGTCACTTAGCTTCCAGGCCACGTATATCAAAATATCCACTGGATTGGAAACAATAAGCAACTTGAAATTAGGCCTGTATTTAACAGTATTGGGAATGATGAGTTTAAAGATATTCACATTACACTGGACCAAATTAAGATAACTTTTTCTCTCATGTTGATGTGCTCCAGCTGTAATAACAACCAGCTTTGAGTTTGCAGTTACGCTGCAGTCTTTTCCAGAAACAATATTTGTTGCATTGAGGAAAAGGCTGCCATGTTGGAGATTCATCATGTCTCCCTTTAGTTTGTCTTCTATTACATCAACTAGGGCAAGTTCATCAGCCAAATCCTTCATTAAGATACTGATGGCATATGCCATGCCAACTGCACCAACTCCAACAACAGTGATCTTGTTATGGGAAACCTGCTCTTCTGTTAGGACATTCACAATCAGCTGATCCTTAACAGTAGTTCCCATTTGGGGGAAGATTGAGGTTGCTGGTCAGGCTGCAAAAGTTCTGAGTTAGATGTAGACTGCTGCTCCAAGACTCGTGCAAGCAACAGGATTTCTGAAGCGTCTTCCATCTTTATGTTTCTTTCATAAGGGAGGGATAAAGAAGTAAAATAGTCTGGGAGGGGCACCGACTGTGGAGTAGGGGCAGATATTGAAGGAGAGGAGACAGTGTCTGATCCTTACCTGATATTTAAACAACTTCAGAGCTATATCTGAATGTTGAATTTAGTTACCTAGGTTGTCACTTTGAAATCAAAATCCTGTATCTGCAGTGCCCATTGTATATCCCTGCAAGAATTATAGAATAGTGCAGTCACTTAAGGTTTGACAGTAAAGTAGTAATGGAGGGAGTGCCTAGACTGGTAGAATCATGGCATCTAAGTGCTAAGAACATCCTTAAAGGTCATGTCTATTTATAGCCAAAGACTAGCCCAGCTCATACTTGAATAAGTATTCTTTTAAAAATCTCCAAGTGGCGACATTTAATTGCTACCCCAAGATAATTAAATTATTTCTCCAAGATCACATATGTAATTAAATGATAGATCCAAGAATGAAACCTACGTCTCCTGGATCCATATCCTGTGCTTTTCCCGCTGCCTCTCACTACTTTTAATCAAATTATGCTGCAACAAAATTCATAATTAAAAAAACCCATACAATTGAGAAGAAGAAATACGTCCAATGTTGGCAGATCTTTTAAAAAATTTTTAAATTTATTTTTTATTTTTTAGGAAGGGGGAAGGCAGGGTAATTGGGGTTAAGTGACTTGCTCAAGGTCACACAGCTAGTAAGTGTGTCAAGTGTCTGAGGCCAGATTTGAACTCAGGTCATCTTCTGGCTCCAGGGCCAGTGCTCTACTCACTGCACCACCTAGCTGTCCCTTTGGCAGATCTTTAAGGCAGAAGTACTTGAATACATTATTGGTGGGGATTTTAGACTAATGGAAATATTTTGGTTAATATAGGCAATGAATCACAAAACAGTATATAACTTTTGATATAGCAGTTTCTTTGCTAAGGATGTTTTCCCTAAATAGTATAAAAAGGAAAAAAGGGCTTTTCTGTGCATAATATTGATAGCTGTTGTATTTCTGTTAGGAAAAATTATTCAACAGTTGTATAATATGTACAACAATTGGAGAATGGACAAACAAACTATGCTATATTGATATCATATAATTAAAAATATTCTGATGCCTCACTGTAACGTGAAAGTACCCTTAGTTTATCAAAGACTTTGCTTGTAAACTGTAGTCTCTGGCAGACTCTACGATACTAGAAAGACCTTGAGTATTGTCCAAGCAACAGGATGAATTGATTTTCTGAGGACTAACCTTGTATAAGTATGGAGAAGCTCTTCGCTGGTAGTCTAGCCATTTAATGGTGATTCCTTTGACTGTGGCAACCCACTAAACAAGAATAGAATACAGAATGGCGCTTAGGTCTGCACATTCCTCATCTTCTAGAAATAGGGGCAAAGGGTTATAGGAATCACATAGTTTTTAGACCATTCATAAATCTTACGAGCTTTAACTTCGCTACGAAACACTGTAAATGTGAGATCCATTTCCAATCCTTTTACAAGTGAGTGGCCGTACTATTGGAAGAGCTGAATTGCATTTATTTGACATTCTCACTTTTTCTAAAGACTAAACGAAGTTGCTGCTATATAAGAGGGCTCATAGGCAGCTAGATGGCACAGTGGATAGAGACCAGATCTGGATTCAGGAAGACTCATCTTCTTGACTTCAAATCTGGTCTCAGACACTTAATAGCTATGTGACCCTGAGCAAGTCACTTCACTGTTTGCCTCGGTTTTGTCATCTGTAAAATGAGCTGAAGAAGAAAATGGCAAAGCACTCTAGTGTCTTTGCCAAGAAAACCCCAAATTGGGTCATGAAGAGTTGGACATGAATGAAGTGACTGAACAATAACAAAGATTCTACTTAAAAAAAGAGTTGGGGGCGGGGCGGAGCCAAGTTGGCAGCTGGAAAGCAGGGACTAGCGTGAGCTCCCCGCTGAGTCCCTCCAAAAACCTATAAAAAATGGCTCTGAACCAATTCTAGAACTGCAGAACCCACTAAACAGCAGAGGGAAGCAGGGCTCCAGCCCAGGACAGCCTGGATGGTCTCTGGGTGAGGTCTATCCCACACGGAGCTGGGAGCTGGGAACGTAGTGGAGCAGAGCCTGGCGTGAGCGGCATGGACCAACCAGACCAGGAGCCAGGCGGAGTGTGCCCTAGCGCCCTGAATCAGTGAGCTGCGGCAGTTACCAGACTTCTCAACCCACAAACACCAAAGACAGCAGAGAAGGTTAGTGGGAAAAGCTGCGGGAGTGGAAGGAGTTCATGGTTCGGCCACCACCCCCGGGGCAGCGGAGGTGGGGCAGCTACAGAAGTACAGCTGCAGTTGCTTCTGGCCCCAGGCCCACCTGGTGGGAGGAATTAAGTGGCAGATCAGAGCAGGAGTGCACAGCCTGCTGAAGATCTAAGTCCACTCCGGGTTGGGGGTTCTTGGGGAAGGAGGACTGCTGGTGTGGCAGAGCTGGCACATCCCCCCAGGCATGGAACATAGTTCTCTAAACCCTACAACAGTCATATCCCACTGAAAAACTCAAGGGTCAAGTTAGTTGGCTGGGAATATGGCCAGGCAGCAAAAACGCACCCGGATTCAGTCTCAGACTTTGGATTCTTTCTTTGGTGACAAAAAAAGAGTTGGCATAATTGTTTTTGTGAATGGTAAACTTTTAGCTGAGACTTGAAAAAACACAGGGAGCCAGTGAGAAGGTAGAAATTTCAAAGCCAATAAGGACAGCCCAGTGAAAATGCATTGTGTTAGAAGATGGAATGCCTCATGCAAGAAACAGTAGAGAGGCCAGTGTCACTGTAGCATAGCATACATGGAGGGTAGTAAGGTGTGAAAAGATTGGAAATTCAGGAAGGTGCTAGGTTATGAAAGGCTTTAAAAGCCAAACAGAGGTTTTTATATTTGATCCTCAAGGTAGTAGGAAGTTGTGGGAATTTATTGAATATGATCAGACCTGTACTTTAGAAAGATTATAAAGAGAATGGTTAGAAAAGATATTTTCAAAATAGAATTGACATGATTGGCAACAGATTGGATATGGGGGGAGAGAGGAATGAAAGTGTGATGAATTACAGATGACACTAAGATTACAAGTTTAGGTAACTGGGATGATGGCAGTATACTTGACTGTAATAGGGAAGGGTTGTTTGTTTGTTTCTGGCAAAGATAATGAATTCAGTTTTGGACATGTTGAATTTGCAGTGTCTGCTGGGCATCCAGTTTGAGGTGTACAGTTGCTAATGGCTACAAGTTAGCATTCATATAGTGCTTTAAAGTTTGCAAAGTGCTTTACAAATATTGTTTCATTAGATCTTTATAACAGCCTTATTAAGTTAGGTACCATTATTATTCCCATTTTACAGATGAAGTAACTAAGACAGAGGTTAAGTTACTTGTCCAGTTAAGTTACTTGAGGTCCAGTGCTCTATTCACTGCCAGTTGGAGATAGGAGACTGGAGGTCAGGAGAGAGCTTAGGGCTATACAGATAGATCTGACAATCATCCGCTTGAAGAGGATGATTGAATTCATGGAAGCTGATGAAGTCACCAAGCCACCTGGGAGGTTTGAGGATCAATGAAAAAGTTTGCAAAAGCATTGTAATGAGTGGGATAGTGAACTGATTAGGAAGGTCAAAGTGAAGGCTCAGTTGAGTTTATGTAACATGAATTTATAGTAGACAAAAATAAAATAAAGATGCAAAATACTTGCAAAGATTGTCATAACAAGTTATTTTTACCTTGGAGGATTGTGAAGCCACTGTACTTTTGCACTAGCATGACAGACTTGGATATGCTTGTAGAGAAAGTAGAATTGTCACTAAAAAAGAAGAAATATGGTGAAAGCAACAGAGTTAGAGCAAGTATCCTTAGAGGAGAACTGGATGCTAGGCAACAAAGTCACGAGAGCATTGAGGGATCAGTTCACAAGGTATCTGATGGAAGAGAAGATATCAAAAACATGGGAAAAATGGACTTTATTAATATCCCAAAAAACGGACAACCAAGAGAACATCAACAATTAAAACTTATATGTCTGTTTTACCATCTGTGTTAATTTTTATGAAGGTTGTAAACACATTGAGGGCATCCACGATGAAACTATTAATAGGGAACAAGCAGTCTTTTTTTAAATGACATTTCACAATGAACCATGTTGATCATCAAAAAATTAAAAGACAAATGTAGAAAATACAAAGTTCTGCTATTTTTACTGTTGACGATGAAAAAGCATTTTATTTGGTAGAGCAAAATACTCCCTTAGAGTCTGTCTCCCAGTAAAGCATTTTCCCTGCATTCATCAAAATTATGCAAATCCTGCAAACACATAATAGAAAGTTGCTTAGTGAATACCTGAACATTAATATTAGGTGAGACATAGAAAAAAACACAGATTAACTTTTTATTTAATATTCATGTCACCCTAGGCAAATAACTTACACTCTCTGGACCTTACTCTACTTAACTGTAAAATGAAAGAGTTGGACTCTGATCTCTAAGGCCTCTCTCTTCTAGGTTAAAATTGGCAAAACTATGATCTATTTTTTGAGTTGAATAGTATTAAATTTGCATATTTGAGAGGTTGCATAATATAGAGGAAAAAGTGTAACATCTAGCAGGAAATCAGGTGAGACCTGGGTTTGAATTTCACCTCCAACACTTACTGGTCATGGGACTATGGGTTATCTACTTCTGATTACTTGAACTTAGTGAGGAAATCTTGATGCTACGTATATCCTTGTGCTTCTGCTTACTGCTCTCCATTCTTGTTAATTCTTTCCTAGCTACTTAGTAATATAACCAATATTAAGAGCTGTGTCTTCTGACCTCAAAATCAGTGCTTTTTTCAGTGCCTGAGAATCTTAATATTTCTTATTTGTTTTATGTGAATGTTTGATTCAATAAGCATTTACCAAGTAATTTCTACATACCAGCCACTAATAGTACCTACTTTTCTTTTTTCTTATATATTGTTTCCTTTCATAACATGTAAGCGCCTTCCATATAGTCTTTTGTATCTCAAGTGCCCAGTACTGATAAATACTGCTTAAATAATTCAGTTCTTCCAAAAGTTGTTTTTAATCTGGGAAACTGTGTTTCTCTTTATAGTTCATTTTTGTGAACTAGTGCAAAACAAATAATTTTAAAGGAAGTCATTTAGAAGACAGACTAAAGAAATTTAGGAAGAAAATTTGTTCATAAATCCTTTTCCTTTAACTTTTCCTAGTAGAATGTTGAATCCCTTGGAGTTCTTACATAAGTTAAAATGGACCATAAAAGTGTTTACAAAAATCTCATCTGTAACAATATGTTCTAAATGTCCCCTTCAGCTAAACAAGGAGCAGTGTGACTAACATTTAAAAAAATCAAGATCTGTAAATTGAAACTTCAAGATATTAAAGAATTCATGACTCATGATAGTAATGACATGTACATTCATTTTGTGGATTAGGGTTTTGGATCAAAAGATCACATTACCATCGATGTATTGTTTACTTTGTCAGTAGAGAAGCCAAACAGTGAATTGAGAAGGAAAACAAATGCATGTTTTCTTCTGGAAATGGTTACATAAAAATAATTTAGAGTCACATTGTAACAATAGGCTGTTCAGATTCTTGGGCACAATTTGTTTCCTGCTCTCAGTAAGAAAGATTCAGCACTTCTTGTATAAACAGATTTTTTTTTATTGATCTTTTATTTTTATGTCATCTAGATGTGTTCCTTTCTCTCTCCCAAAGAGTAGTCCCTCATAACACAGAGTTGTTTTTTTTTTTTCAAGAGTGAGGAAGAATAGGGAAAAAAAATTCCGCAAAACTGATTAATAGATAAAAAGACTTGACTTTATTTTCAGTGTTCCACAATCGTGAGGACTTCTTCCCCCACACCCTCCTCTTCAAAGGCATGTAGAGTAGGCTTTTTTCCTATCTCTTATTTTGGATCCTCCTTGTTTTTTATGATTTTATATTTATTTTAAGTTTTTCTGTGGTTGTTCATACCATTTCATTATTGTGGTCATTCATTGTATACTTTGCTTTCTTGGCTCTGCTTACTTCAGTTTGCATCAGTTCATGGTTCTCTGTATTCATCATTTTCATTGTTTTTTTTTATAGCACAGTAATATTCCATCATATTCTTGTACCATAGTTTGTTTAGCCATTGTGACAACAAGGCAATAAACACAACATCTACGATAATTGTGAATATGCCTACGTAGTTCTGCGTTGCAAAGTATGAAAGACTCTCCATATGGAAGGATTAAAACATTTATTCAGATACCGGATAACAAGATCCCATGACCAGGCAATCTTCTGCCACAACTAGTTGGCCCACTTTATCATAACATCAAGAAATGTGAAATACAGTATCACAACATGGAGCCTCGCCATCCTAAAACCTTGCTTACCTGCTGAGGCCTTCCCAAAAACTCACGGTACAGCTACCACAGTCTGCTCAGCTATCACAGGTCGACTGTCTTTACCTCAGCTCTATCACGATGGCCATTAACAGACATAATGGCTCTCTCTCAACATTTCCTGTGACACAACTTCCTTTTCGTCTCACCAAGTTCCTCCCAACACATGAGACTTAGGCTTCCTGTAACATAAGCAGGTCACATGGGTGGGAAAGATCTTCAGATCTAAATTGCTATTACATTTGGCCCCAAGATATTTCTTATCCATTACATAGGACAGTGGGAGTTTTGGGATAACTGGTGTCAATATAACTTTACAACAACGTAACAGGGATAACGCAGGATAAGCATATAAAACAATATCATCATTCCCCCCTGAATGAATGGGGCTTAAAATCTTGGGGTAAGGGGCAAAGATCTCTTTCTTCATAGCTTCTTCTTGCTGAAATTGGATGTAGAGCTGTCCCTGACCCAAGAGATAAAGAGTCCTATTCGAGAGGTCAGTTCTTTAGCAAGCTCGCATCGGGAACTCAATTGATGCCCAGTCCAGGGATGACACATCACAGTCGTGGACAGGTCCAGAGGTGACATCCAAACACGTCAGAGGGTGACATCTGGCTTAAGCGATTAAGCATCGGCAGGTAGATGGTACTAAGCCTGCAGAAAACAAATCTCTCAAACAAATTTAACAGACAAAAATCCAAAAAGAAACAAAGAGACTATCACAGCCTCATTCATGATACAATACATGAGTCAAGGATACAGTTTCATAATAATTTTTTCCTGGGTAAACCACTGTTACAGTGTGATCTATCCCATGTGCCATAATTTCTGTAGCCTTTGGAACGTCATCCAACTTCCACCTTACCCATATTTTAGCTCCCAATTTTATTCTATCAGTAGAATAAAATCTTTCCTTTCTTCTGATAGTTATTTTGGAAGGAGGGTCAGTTTTCACAAGGAGTATTCGCAAAGAATGATGATCAATTGAACTATAATATCAATTGTACAAAATTCTATAGGTTCTTCACCCACATTCTGGAGTGTCACAATAATTTCTCCTTGATAACTAGAATCTATCACTCCATCCGATACATGTATTCCCTGAGCTGCTAATCCTGGTATAGGTAATATCCATCCAAAATGATTCTTAGGGATTCTGATACATTTCCCAGTAGAGATTTTTCTTATCTCTTTTCTATCCAACCAAAAGTCCTCTAAACAATGTAAATCATATCCTCCTGAACCAGGCATTCCTGGATACGGTGGTGGGACATCTTCCCTCACAGTCTAATACTCGATATTTTGGATCTTATGTGTTTGGATTTGGGGTCATCATTCTGGCTAGAGGTGTACTTCCCCCAATGGTCTATTATTCAAATTATATGAAGCAGTGAACAAATTATCCTTCCAGTGTTGATACGAATTATTGTAACTTAACTTTCTTAACTGTTCTTTCAATAATCCATTCATTCTTTCTATCAACCCAAATGCTTGTGGGTAATATGGAATATGATATGTCCACTCCATATTGTTTAATACACAATATCTCTTCATCTCATTACCTTTGAAATATGACCCATTGTCACTTTGAATCTGCATTGGGGTTCCATAGTATAGACTTATAATATCTAGAGTTTTATAGGTATTTTTCTGGGTTGCATTCTTATAAGGACAAGCCACTAGTACACCTGAATAGATGTCAACACAAGTACATATAAATTTGCATCCTTTATCTTGGGGCAGTGGTCCAATATAATCTATATGCCAAATCTGGGCTGGAACTTTTCCCCTTGGTATTTTTCCAGTTACTACCCAAGGAACAGTTTATTCCTTTTCCAATTGACATATATGACATTCCTCTGTTACTTGCTTTAACAATGAATGAGAGATACTAATACCTCAATCTTGTGCCCACCAGTGTGTGGCCTGGACCCCTAAATGTCCGGCTGTTTGGTGAACCCATTTTGCTAGTACTGGATCATCAGTTGGTGTCAGAGTAGGGACAATATGTTCAGTTGCCGTCTTTGCTAGTTGATTAGCATGTGCATTGTACTCACATTCTGGTGTAGTGAGGGCCACGTGAGCATCTACATGAAAAACTGACAAATTAGTAACCAAAGAAGACATGTCCCATATATCTTCCCATAATTCTTTGCCCCAAACTTGTTTATCATGGATTTCTCAGTTTTGATTATTCCACATTGGCATCCATGTAGCTAACCCATTAGCTACTGCCCATGAATAGTGAATATATGACACTGTCCTCCTTTCTCTGTTTTAATAGCTTGATGTTCTGCCATAAGTTCAGCATATTGACTATTTCCGCCTATCCCAGTACTTTCCAAAGTCCACTTAGTACTTATAAGCTACTGTTTTCCAATGTCTTTTATGGCCCAAATATTTTGTTGTCCCATCATTAAATCATGCATGTTTCTTCTGTTCTTCAGTCAGTCCATCATATCTGTCATTCCATTTCACCAAGGATTGTACCCAACTGTTGCCTTGGTTCAGGGAGTTTGTCATTTCCATCAGTGTCTATAGTTGCTATAGATTCATGTAGAGCAAAAACTCCACTTTTGCCTTTTTTCAGTCTATTCTGAATATACCATTTCCATTTAATTATGCTAGCCTCTTGTGCATGTCCAATTCTGTGAGTTGCTGGAGTGCTTATCACCCAAGTCGTAATCGAGATTCCAGGCCTTAATATCACTTCATGGCCCAGAGTCAGTTGTTCAGTCTCTACCAAAGGCCAATATGCAGCTAACAACTGCTTTTCAAAAGGTGTATATTGTATTCCAGATGAAGATAGTTTCCTTGACTAAAATTCTAAAGGTTCTTTTCGGCTTTGTTGTTTTTTCCATAAACTCCAATTTGCATAGTCATCCTGTACAGTCGCTTATAATTTCACTGGGCCACTTTGCATAGGCCATAAATCCAGAGCCAATTGTGTAGCAGCTTTGGCTTCTTCAAAAACTTTACTCTGTTCAAGCCCCCAATCAAATTCATATTTTTTTTCCTGGTAACTTTATATAAGAGTTTCAAAATCTGTTGTCCGTGTGGAATGTGGTATCTCCAATATCCAACAGTCCTATGAAATTTTGGGCCTCTTTCTTATTGGTGGGGATAGGAAAATCTTGAATCTCTTGTCGAGCTTATGAGAGAATTTCTTGCAGTCTTTTATTTCATTGTATATCCCAAAATTTTCCAGTTTGAGGTGGTCCTTGAATCTTTGCAGGGTTAATTTCCCATCCTTTGCTTTTCATATGCTCAGTTAAAAGTATCAAACTATTTTCCACTTCTTTTAGATTTTCTCCCTGTATCATAATATTGTCTATATACACCAGGTAGCTGTAATTCATCCAAATGTTTAGCCACAATCCTGTGACAAATAGTTGGGCTATGCAGATATCCTTGTGGCAAGTGTGTAAAAGTAAACTGTTGGCCCTGCCATGTGAAAGCAAACTGGTCCCCTGTCTGGAGTCTACTGGGATTGTAAAGAAAGCATTGGACAAATCAATAACTGCATACCAAGTCTCATGATATTTCTAGATCCTTTCTATTGAGGTAACCGTATCTGGAACAGCAGCATACAAGGGAAGAGTCACTTTGTTCAATTGTCTATAATCCACTGTCATTCTCCACCTTCCATCTGACTTTCGTACTGGCCATACAGTATTATTTCATCTAGTGGTTGTAGGGACTAACACTCCTGCTTCAACATAAAAGTATTGACAATTTCATCTTGCCCACCTGGCACATGATACTGCTTCAAAGTAATTACTTTAGAAGGTTCAGGTAAAGTGATTGGGTCCATTTTTATTTTTCCCACTAAAACTGTATTAATTCCTATCTTCTTTACTGCAAATTGATATATCTCCTTGGGTAAATTCAGAGTCATACCTTTCAATATATCTATTCCAGTGATGTATTCAGGAATGGGTACAATGACCACAGTATATTCTTTCTTAGGCAATTGTCCAGTTTTCATCATCAGTTTGACTTGTTTGACTGATATTTCAGCCCCTCCTAGTCCTGTGATGGACGAGTTCCATGCTTAAATTTGTCAGGTTTTCCATAAATCAAGGTGGCCTCTGCCCCAGTGTCTGTCAATGCTCTAGTTACAGTATTTGATCCATTTTTCCAATACATAGTCAGATTAATATGGGATATGTTATCCCGTCTGTGTTTCTTTAATCTGAGCTGGGGCTCAGCCTATTTCCTAATCTCCCTGAAGGTGTGACTCACTTTCATACAAAGGTTCAAGATCTGTAGGATTTGTAGGGGCAGTTCTTTCTTCTATATTCCATCTGCTATTAAGCCCCTTATCTTGGTACATTTTGTATAGCTCATTAGTTGGAATACCATCTAATCTTCTAAAATCTACCCCTGTTCTCAACAGAGTAGTAAACATTTCTTTTCTTGTCACGCTATTCTGACGTTGAATTTGCTGGCTATTTACCCTTCTCTCTCGAGGAAATTTATCTTTTCCCCAGTCTCCTAAGTCATTTAACTATGAAATCTTATCCAGCACCTCTGAAGGAGGGTTCCCTACTTCTGCAATTAGCAGAATCAAAATTACATGTTTATAAGTGACAGGGTGCTGTTTTTTTTTAAATTTATTTAATATGTTTAGTTTTCTGCATTGATTTTCAAAAGAGTTTGAATTACGAATTTTCTCACCATTTCTACCCTCTTGCCCACTCCAAGATGGCATATATTCTGGTTGCCCCATTCCCCAGTCAGCCCTCCATTCTGTCACCCCACTCCCCTCCCATCCCCTTTTCCCTTCTTCTCTTGTAGGGCAAGATAAATTTCTGTGCCCCATTGCCTGTGTATCTTATTTCCTAGTTGCATGCAAAAACTTTTTTTTTGAACATCTGTTTTTAAAACTTTGAGTTCCAAATTCTCTCCCCTCTTCCCGCCCCCCAACTCCCAAGAAGGCAAGCAATTGAACATAGGCCACATGCGTATCATTATGTAAAATGCTTCCACAGTACTCACGTTGTGAAAGACTAACTATGTTTTGCTCCTTCCTATCCTATCCCCCTTTATTCAGTTTTCTCCCTTGACCCTGTCCCTGTTGGAAAGTGTTTGTTTTTGATTACCTCCTCCCCTCATCTGCCCTTCCTTCTATTGTCCCCCCTTTTTTATCTTCTTCCTCCTTCTTTCCTGTGGGGTAAGATACCCAATTGAGTGTGTATGGTATTCCCTCCTCAGGTCAAATCTGATGAGAGCAAGATTTACTCATTCCCCCTCACCTGCCCCCTCTTCCCTTCCTACAGAACTGCTTTTTCTTGCCACTTTTATGTGAGATAATTTACCCCATTCTATCTCTCCCTTTCTCCCTCTCTCAATATATTCCTGTCTCATCCCTTAATTTGACTTTGTTTTTTTAGATATCATCCCTTCAGATTCCACTCACCCTGTGCCGTCTATAAACACACACATACACACACACACATATGTGTATATATATATATATATATACACACATACATACACATATACATATATATGTATACACACACACATATATATATACACCTACATATATACATACACACATATTATATGTGTGTGTGTGTGTGTATTATACATACACATATATATATGCATTTCCTTTCAGCTACTCTAATACTGAGGTCTCATGAATCATACACATCATCTTTCCATGTAGGAATGTAAACAAAACAGTCCAGCTTTAGTAAGTCCCTTGTGATTTCTCTTTCTTGTTTACCTTTTCATACTTCTCTTGATTCTTGTTTTTGAAAGTCAAATTTTCTATTCAGCTCTGGTATTTTCACTGAGAAAGCTTGAAAGTCCTCTATTTTATTGAAAGTCCACATTTTGCCTTGGAGCATGATACTCAGTTTTGCTGGGTAGGTGATTCTTGGTTTTAATCCTAGCTCCATTGACCTCCGGAATATTGTATTCCAAGCCCTTCAATCCCTTAATGTAGAAACTGCTAGATCTTGTGTTATCCTAATTGTTTTTCCACAATACTCAAATTGTTTCTTTCTGGCTGCTTGCATTATTTTCTTCTTGATCTGGGAGCTCTGGAATTTGGTGACAATATTCCTAGGAGTTTTCTTTTTGGAATCTTTTTGAGGAGGCAATCTCTGGATTCTTTCAATTTCTATTTTTCCCTCTGGCTCTAGAATATCAGGGCAGTTCTCCTTGGTAATTTCTTAAAAGATGGTGTCTAGGCTCTTTTTTTGATCATGGCTTTCAGGTAGTCCAATAATTTTTAAATTATCTCTCCTGGATCTATTTTCCAGGTCAGTGGTTTTTCCAATGAGATGTTTGACATTGTCTTCCACTTTTTCATTCCTTTGGTTCTGTTTTATAATATCTTGATTTCTCATCAAGTCACTAGCTTCCACTTGCTCCAGTCTAATTTTTAAGGTTGTAATTTCTTCAGTGGTCTTTTGGACCTTCTTTTCCATTTGGCTATTTCTGCCTTCCAAGGCATTCTTCTCCTCATTGACTTTTTGGAGCTCTTTTGCCATTTGAGTTAGTCTATTTTTTAAGGTGTTGTTTTCTTCAGCATTTTTTTCAGTATTTTTTTGGATCTCTTTTAGCAAGTCATTGACTTGTTCTTCATGGTTTTCTCATATCCTTCTCATTTCTCTTCCCAATTTTTCCTCTGCTTTTCTAACTTGCTTTTCCAACTCCTTTTTGAGCTCTTCCATGGCCTGAGACCAGTTCATGTTTTTCTTGGAGGCTTTTGATGTAGGCTGTTTGACTTTGTTGACTTCTTCTGGCTGTATGTTTTGGTCTTCTTTGTCACCAAGGAAAGATTCCAAAGTCTGAGACTGAATCTGAGTCTGTTTTCTCTGCCTGGCCATGTTCCCAGCCAACTTACTTGACCCTTGAGTTTTTCATTGGGGTATGACTGCTTGTAGAGTAGAGAGTAGTTTGTTCCAAGCTTGAGGGGCTGCGCTGCTGTTTTCAGTGGTATTTCTATACAGCCAGCTCTGCCATAACAGCACTCCTCCTCCCCCAAGAACCACCAACTGGGACCTGACTCAGATCTTAAGCAGGCTCTGCACTCCAGCTCTGCTCTGCCACTTAATTCCTCCCACCAGGTGGGCCTGGGGCCAGAAGCAACTGTAGCTATAGTTCTGTAGCTGCACCCCCCCCACTGTCCCCAGGGCAGTGGCCAAACTGGGAACTCCTTTCACTCTGTTCCTCACAGCTTTTCCCACTAACCTTCTCTGTTGTCTTTGGTGTTTGTGGGTTGAGAAGTCTGGTAACTGCCACAGCTCACTGATTCAGGGCGCTAGGGCCTGTTCCACCCAGCTTCTGGTCTGGTTGGTCCTGCCGCTGCCCACGCTGGGCTCTGCTCCATTCTGCTTCTACCTCCATGTGTGATAGACCTCACCCAGCGACCATCCAGGCTGTCCTGGGCTGGAGCCCTGCTTCCCTCTGCTATTTAGAATACTTGCTGTCGTCACACTTTAATATGAAAGTTGACTGTTGAAAGCTAGAGATATATTTTTGGCTCAAAGGAAAGTAAGTTCTCTGACAGTTGGACTCTGATAGTTTGAACACAAATTCTCTGAGGAATTTTTAGAACGTTGTAGAGCTTCCTGTTAAACATTTTCAACAAATTTTGATTTAATATATATGGTAGAGTTTTAAAATGTTCAACACTTTGAAAGATTTTCTCCCTCCTTTGAATGCAAAGAATTAGTCTGTGAAGCAGTATGCTATCATAGAGAGGCTTCATTTGATCTAAGCAAAGAATCACACTCTGAAGTTAGAAATGCTATTTTTTCCTGGCCCTATCATTCTCAGTGCCAAAATTTCTACACAATAAGAAAAATCTATATTCAGTATTTTCTTAATTCTTTTTTTTAAGCAGGCATGGTTCAATTTATTTGTTTATAAAAAGCATCTATGTGGTTGCCATGGCAGCTGCCTTGGTCCTCTGGACAGACACTTGAATGTGAGTCTTTGTGAGATGATCAATGAATTCCTGATAGGGAGACTTAGTGAACACAGTCTCCTTCCACAGGTCTGGGCTTAGGTAGCTGTATGTTTTAGAGATGGCATCAAAAGTAGCTTTAGCTAAGTTGCCCAGAGTAGCCATACAGCCTTTTGCAGACGTGTAGCAGTCATCAATTTCAGCCATCATCGGGAGCTTCTTAGGTACAGGAGCTGAGACAATGCCAATACCTCTAGGAGCAGGGATCAGGCACACCAGAACCAATCCACATCGCCCAGTGACCTTGAAGGGCACTGTGTGAGGCTTGCCAATCTTGTTCCCTCAGTAGCCACTTCTCACAGGAACAATGGACAGCTTGGCCAGAATGATAGCACCACAAATAGCTATAACCACTTCCTTGGAGCACTTGACACCCAGACCAACATGGCCACTGTAGTCACCGGTGGCCACAGAAGCCTTGAACCTAGTAAGTTGTCCAGCTCTAGTTTGTTTCTGAACAGGCATGATCTTCAGAACCTCATCTTTCAATGAAGATCCCAGGAAGAAATCTGTGATCTCACACTTCTTGATAGGGAGCGAGAAAAGATAGATCTCTTCCAAAGACTTGATCTTCATGTCCTTGACTAGGTGGCCCAGCTTAGTGACAGGAACCTACTCCTTGTCTTCAGCCTTTCCTCCCCGAGCTCCGCGGCCATGACCACGGTCTCGACCACGGCCCCGGCCTCAATCTCAGCGCCCACTGCCGAAGCCACCGCAGTAGCCATCCCGACCTCCGACTCTGGGGCCCCCGGGGCCTCCTGCACCTCCTGTAGCACTGGCATCATCCGCCATTTGATGTTCACTAGAAGTAGAAGCTATTTTCTTAATTCTTAAGCACAATGAATCAAAGACAGAGTTTCTGTTTTGACTCTAAATTACAAATTAGTAGTGTAAACCATTTCACTAGCTAAGAAACAAAAACTAGGATGTATGCAAATTCTAATGGCACAGAATGCAACAGTCATATATGATCAAAGTGATATCTAAGAATATTGTCAGGAAGCCTACTGCAGCATATTACTATAGCATTTAAAATTATATTGTAGCTTTTTCCCACAATATATAGTTTCTTAAAACACAGAAATTTAAAAGGGCTTTTAGAGTAGTTGGACAAGATATTTGAAATTTAATCTTTGAATTTTTCTCTTAGATACTCAAATTTATTAGGAGATTAATATTTATGCATTAATATTCAAGGTTTTGAAACAAGCCTTGGCATTTTGTCTGCCCAAGACCCATTAAGCTGGGAATTCAAATTATAAACTCAAAGAAAAATCTTTTTACATACTCAGTGGAGTATGTAAGACAATCAAATATTTCAACCAAAAAAAAATAAGTGTTTTGTAATGTTTCTTAGAAATAAACATTATGCTTTGTCGAAGTAGCCTGTATATTCAATTTTTGTTCAAGTCACTAAGAAGATTAGTGTGTTTTTATTCACTTTTAAAGGTCAGAGAACACAAGAATTCTGTAAATATGAGAGACTTGGCAGCTTCTGTCCTTGGTTTCATTCTTAATTGACTGGGGAACAGTGTTCACTAAGCCAACCTGGTGTTAACAGGAATCACAACTCAACAATCAGACAAGATCAAACAAATTTTTTGGCTCTCCTTGAATGTGCTCCCTCAGAAGTTAAACCAAATTCATCCATAAGTAATCACAACTGACTGATCCAATTGCAGCTATCTGTACTGATGAATTAGCTTTTTGAAAATTAAAAACCAAAAATCAGTACTGCAGCAAACTAATATGATTGGGATACAAATGCAAAAGAAATCTTATTTCCCCTTCCATTTATGTTCAATAGGATTGGAAAAATGCACTCTTTATTGGGAGACTAAAGGAGTTTTTCCCCCCTCCGTGGGATTCCAAGGTAGCATCTGTATTCTACTACTAGATTCTAACAAATCTGAAGTAGCATTGGAAATAATTAAAAAATTAGTTCATGGTCAACAAAAACATATATTATGTGGTTTATGACTGGCATAAGATTTTACAGTATTTAATTTTATTTAGAGAGCTGCTTTATGGTACTGACAATGATGAATTATCAAAATTCAGAGCTTTATAGGTTTTTGGAAGTCACTTAGTTCAGTAATTATATCCATCTCATAAATGAAGAAACTGGATCCAGGAAATTTGGGACATATATAAGGTCACATAGTTGATAAGCACATTAGCACACAGCAGAGATAGAATTTGAATACAGGGCTTCTTCAATGTTAGCACAGTCTCGACTATTTAGGTCTGCTATTTTCATCACTAAAAAGCATTTGAGGTTACAGGGCACATTTTTGGTTCTACTTCATCATTTTTGACTTAGAGTATGTGATCATATTTTAAAAAAATTTTATGTGTATTTCAGCATATTTGATTTTTTTGTAATCGTATGTATTTTATTTTATGTATTTAAAAACTTTATTCTGTGAAAGGATCCATAGGCTTCACTAGATTGCCAAAATGTGTGTAGGGAGTAGGGTGGGAGGGAGGTGTTGTCCATGTCACAAAAAAAAGTAAAGAATTCCTGTTTTAGGGATGGTAGGATTGACTCGGAATCAAAGCTCAGCCCAAACCAAAGAACACATAAAAACATTCAGTGTAGGCCTGATTAAACAAAATTCCTTTTGGGTGGGGTCTGATCAAGGAAAAACTGAAACTTCTAGGATCATACTATAGATCATAAGTAATTTTTTTTAAATTGATACATACTTTTAACATTTTTTCTTTTTAAATTTTGAGTTCCAAATTCTCTGGCTCCGTCCCAACCCCTCTCTCACTAAATAAAAAGGCAGTAAAATATCAGTTATGCATGTGAAATCATACAAAACATGTTTCCACAATTAGTCATACTCCTCTACTACACTTCCTCCCTCCCCCCCAAATAAAGCAAAAATAATGTAATGAAATGAGAAAATACTTCAATTTGCACTCGGAGTTCATCCGTTCTCTGGAGGTGGATAGCATTTTTTCATCATGAGTCTTTAGGAATTGTCTTAGTCTTAATCAGAGTAGCCAAGTGTTTCATAGTTGGTCACGTTACAACATTGCTGTTACTGTGCACAATGATCTCCTAGTTCTTCTCTCTTCACTTTGCATAATTTCATATTAGTCTTGCCATGTTTTTCTGAAACCAACTTCTTGTCATTTCTTATAGCAGAATAATACTCCATCACAGTCATATGCTGCAACTTGTTCAGCCATTCCCCACTCGAGGAACATTCCCTCAATTTCTAATTCTTTGACACCACAAAAAAGTTGCTATAAATATTTTTGTACATATAGATCCTTTTTCCTTTTTCTTTCATCTCTCTAGGGTAAGACCTGGTAGTGGTGTTGCTGGATAAGAGGGTATGCATAGTTTTATAGCCCTTTGGGCATAGTTCTAAATTATCCTCCCAAATGTTTAGACCTGTTCACAACTCTACCAGTAATTCATTAGTGTACCTATTTTCACTCATCCCCTCTAGCATTTGTCATTTCTGATAGGTGTAAGGTGGTACCTCAGAGTTATTTAATTTGCATTTCTCTAATCAATAGCAATTTAGAACATTTTTAATATGACTTTAGATAGCTTTATTTATTCTTCTGAAAACTGCTTGTTCTTATCCTTTAACCATTTATCAGTTGGGGAATGGCTATTATTATTATTATTAATTTGATTTAGTTCCTTATATATTTGAGAATTGGTCTTTATCAGAGAAATTTGCTGTATAATTTTTGATATTGTTTCATTGTTTATGATACCTTTTAGCAAAATATAGTTTCCCTGATTATCTTTTTTAATTAAATTTCTTTTGTTTTTGCGTTGTCTGAGATCATGATTGCTATCTCTGCCATTTTTACTTCAGCTGACGTGTAATAGATTCTGCTTCAACCCTTTATTTTAACTACATGTACATGTCTCTGTGTGTTTCTGTTTCAAGTGTGTCTGTTGTAAACAACATATTGTTGCATTCTGGTTTGTAATCCATTCTGCTAGCCATTGTCTTTTTATGGATGAGCATATCTTCATATTTATGATTACTGTGTATTTTCCTCCATCCTCTTTTCTTCTGTTTATCCTCCTCTCTCTTTTTTAATACCATCCCTCTTCAAAAGTCTGTTTTACTTATGACCACTGCCTCCCCTACATCTCCCCTTTTATCATCTCCCTCCAGACTCTTCCTTTTCCATATCTCTTACCCCCTTCCCATCCTTTTTCCCTATTGGGTAAGATAGATTTCTATTCCCAATTCTCTGTGTGTGTGTGTGTGTGTGTGTGTGTGTGTGTGTGTGTTTGTTTCTGTGTGTTTCTTTTTGTATAATCTCCTTCTCTCTTTGAACCAATTTCAATAATAGTGAAGTTCAAGCATTGCCCACTACTGTCTCATTTCCCCCTCTACTGTAAAAGCTCTTTCTTTTGCACCTTTTTAAAACATTTTATTTTTTCAGTTACATATAAAAATAATTTTAAACATTCATTTAAAAAAATTTCGAGTTTCAAATTCTTCATCCATCCCCTCTCATTGAGAAAGCAATTTGATATAACTTATACATGTGCAGTCATGCAAAACATACTGCCATATTAGTCATGTTGTGAAAGAAAACATAGACCCCCCCCCAAAAAAAAAACTAAAGAAAGTTTTTAAAAAGTATGTTTCCATCAGTTCTTTCTCTGGAGGATTGGAGCATTTTTCATCATAAGTCCTTTGAAATTGTTTTGGTTCATTGTATTGCTCAGAATAGCTAAGTCACTCACAGTTGATCATTGTACAATATTGCCATTACTATGTCAAATGTTCTCCTGGTTTTGTTTACTTCACTTTGCATCATATCATGTAATTCTTTCCAAGTTTCTCTGAAAGCATCTTGCTAGTCTTTTCTTATAGCACAATGGTATTCCATGACAATCATATAATGCAGTTGGTTCAGCCAATTCCCCAGGTCATCCCCTCAGTTTCCAATTCTTTGCCACCACAAAAACTACTGCTATAAATATTTATGTAGATATAGATCCCTTTCCTTTTTTAAAAAAAAATCTCTTTAGGGTACTGATCTAGTAGTAGTTATTGCTGGGGCAAAGAATACCCACAGTTTTATAGCCCTTCCAAATTGTTCTCCCAATTGATTGAATCAGTTCACAACTCCTCCAGCAATGCTTTAGTGTCCCAGTTTTCCCACATCTCCGCCAACATTTGTCATTTTCCTTTTCTGTTATATTAGCCACACTGATAGGTGTAAGGTGATACTTCAGAGGTGTTTTAATATGCAGTTCTCTAATCAGTAGTGAATTAGAGTATTTTTTTAATATGGCTATAGATAATTTTGATTTCTTATTCTGGAAACTGCCTGTTCATATCCTTTGACCATTTATCAGTTGGGGAATTACTTATATTCTTATAAATTTTACTCAGTTCTCTATGTGGGAAATGAGGCCTTTATCAGAGAAACTTGGTATAAAAATTTTTTTGACACTTATGATTACCGTGTATTTCCCTCCATCCTATTTTTTCCTGTTTATCTTTCTTTTTTCTCTCCTTTTACCCTGTCCCTACTCAAAAGTGTTTAACTTCTGACCACTGCCTCCTCCAATTCACCCTCTATTTTTTAACCCCTTCCCATCCTTCTGTGTTGTCTGCCATTCCCTCATCTTCCCCTGTAATGTAAAAGCTCTTTTATGCCTCTTTTATGTGAGATAATTTACCTTAGTCTACCTCTCCCTTTCCCTGTCTCCCAGTGTATCCTTATTTATCATCCCTTAATTCTATTTTTTTAAAAATATCATCCCATCATAGTCAATTCATACTTGTGCCCTCTATCTGTGTATACTCCTGTACCCTGTGCCAGCAAAGGCTCCCCTATAATCTCCTTCTGACTACTTGTTTGACTCACTAACTGTCTGTGGGCTTAGAGCTCCAGAAGCTGCCTCTGCAGAGTCAGTCACCCCTAAGTTCTGCTACTGACTTGCTGGGGCTGGAGCATGGCCTGTGCTGAACTTAGTTCCAAGCAGTGAAACAGACCTTTCCTGCTGACCTTCTAAGTTGTCTTGGGCTGGAAAATTGTTTCCCTCTGTTTTGTTGGTTTTGCCTCTCCAGAATTTGTTTTGAGACATTATTTTAAAGTTATTTGGGGGGGAGAATTTGGGAGAGTCCAGGCAAAACCCTATCTTTACTCTGCAGCTTGACTCCCCTCCCCCGCCCCTCTTAAAAAAGAAAAACTTCCCCCATCTACCTCTGTCTTTCCTCTTCTCCTAGTGCATCCCTCTTTCTCAATATAATTGACTCACATTCATGTCCTGTCATGTCCTAACTACCCTAATAATGATAAGGTTCTTAGGAGCTATGTGTATTATCTTCCCATATAGTAATATAAACAGTTTAACTTTATTGAGTCTCTTCTGATTATTCTTTCATGTTTACCTTTTTATGTTTCTCTTGAGTCTTGTGTTTGAATGTGAGATTTCTCTTCAGCTCTGGTCTTTTCATCAGGAATGCTTGAAAATCCTCTATTTCACTGAATTTCACTATTTCTCCCTGTAAAGGATTATACTGAGTTTTGCTGGGTAGGTTCTTCTTGGTTGTAATCCTAGCTCTTTTCTTTGCCTTCTGGAATATCATATTCTATGCCCTCTAGTCCTTTAACCTGGAAGTTGCTACATCTTGTATGATTCTGACTGTAGTTTCATGACATTTAAATTGTTTTCTTTCTGACTGCTTGTGGTATTTTCTTCTTGACTTGGGACCTCTGGAATTTTGTTATAATATTTCTGAGAGTTTTCATTTTGGGATCTTGTTCAGGAGGTGATCGATATTTCAATTTCTATTTTACTGTCTGGTTCTAGAATGTCAGGTCAATTTTCCTTGACAGTTTCTCAAATGATGATGTCTAGGCTCTCTTTTCTGATCATGGCTTTCAGGTAGTTCAATAATTCTTAAATTTTCTCTCTTGGACCTATTTTATAGGTCATTTTTTTTCTATAGAGCTAATTCACATTTTCTTCCTTTTTTTTTCATTCTTTTGACTTTGTTTTATTGTTCCTTGATGTCTCATGGAGTCATTAACTTTTACTTGCTCAGTTCTAATTCTTGAAGATTTATTTTCTTCAGTGAGATTTTGTGCCTCTTTTTCCATTTGGCTAATTATGCTTCTTTTACAACATTCTTTTCTTCAATGAATTTTTGTGCCTCTCTTACCATTAGGCCAATTTTGTTTTTCAAGGTATTATTTTCTTTAGTATTTTTTGTGCATCTTTTACCAAGGTGTCAATTCCATTTTCATAATTTTCTTGCATCACTCTTATTTCTTTTCCCAATTTTTCCTCTACCACTCTTATCTTTTTCTCTACTCTTTCAGGAATTCTTGTTGGGTTTGGATCTAGTTAGCATTTTCTTTGAGGCTTTGCTTCTAGCTGTTTTCACATTGCTGTTTTCTGAGCTTTCCTTCCTACCACAGTAGGTTTTTATGGCCAAGTTTTGTTTGTTGGTGTTGCCTTTTGTTCATTTTTCCATTTTGTTTCTTGACTTTGGACTTTTTAAAATTGGGCACCGCACACCTGAAGGTGAGGAGGCACTGTGCCGAGCTTTAGGCTTTTTTGTGCTGTTGTCTTCAGAGCTAGTTCTGAGGGTCTGTAAGTTTTTGGTGTTTCCAAGGTGTTGTGATCTGAGGAGAGTTATAGTTTCTACCCAGAAAGGGCCCCTGGCCCCTGCAGCTGCAAGTACTAGGATTCTTCTTGGTTCTGAAACTGACCAGGGTCCTTTCTCTCCTGTAACTGAAAGCTCTAGTCCTCTCTGCCTTGGACTTGTGACCAGGGCCCCCACTCTCTTGTAATAAACAAGTGTTCCTCTCTACCCTGGAACTGCAAACTGGAACTGCATTTGGACAATAGAGTTGCCAATCATCACCAGCTGCCCCCAGTGCCCGCAAATTTCTCTGTTGTCTCTTTCTGACCACTTGTACAACCCCCTTACTGTCTGTGGACCGAATACTTCTGAAGTTGCTGCTGTTGTAAGAAGGCCCACCACTGGTTTGTGCTCTGTACCAGCACCTACCCCTATGTCAGAGATTTGTGTTACTGCCCTCATAAATTGTCTTGGGCTGGAAAAATATCTCATTCTAACCTCTTGTTGCTTCTACTGCTCCAGTGTTTGATTTTAGGAGTTATTTTAATTTGTTTGGAGGAGAATTTAATTGAATTTAGCTGGGTTGCTGCCTCTGTACTCTTATCATCTTGTCTCTGCCCCTCCTACCACTCCAACCTGCCACTTTTGATCTAAATTCCAAGGCTTCAGATTTTTTTTTTGGAGGTTGAGAGAGAGCAAAAAGTATATTCGGTGACTCTCTCTCTCTCTTTCATATGTGTGTATGTAACACATACAGAGAGACCTATATTTAGTCAGTGTTTATGTAGAACATATTTATGTCGAGCCCTTTTCAGGTCTGCTTTCCATCTTTGGTGTCCACCTGTTCCACCTAACTGTCACCTGTGGCTCCAAGAAGCTGTAGCATGCGCAGTGGCCACACCCCAGTAAACTGTTTTGGTAGACAGTCTAAAACAGGTTGAAGGTAACCGAGGAGTCTCAAACCTGTTGGTGTAGGGGGTTGTCTGCCCCAAGCATGTGAAGACTTCCCCTGATGAAATGGGTGGATGAAAACAATTTGTTTCAATGGCCATGAAGGCAGCTGAAGCAAGCATTGTAGAGTGCTTAGAGATTAGTTAGACATCAAAGACACCAAGGTCATCCACTGCATCTTGAGCCACCACTAGTATGTTGTTTCTGTCCTGCCGCTGGACCATGATGATTCAGGAGGAGAGAGTTTGGCTGATGACATCGTGCAACTCTGTTTCACTTAAATCCAATTTATGCACGAATCAAAAGACATCACCCATACCATTTTACCTATCTCGAAGTCCTGTGGCAACAGCCAAGTGACAAAGCAGCAGGTGTGGATACACTGGAAGTTGTAGTCAGAATCCTGCACACATGTGGCCCAGGTCATAAGGTTGTTTTTTCACTGGAAGCAGCAGTGAGATTTGGCAGCTCCCGGAGTGTCTGAGCAGCCTTTTAAGGATCACTCCTGGTATAAGGAAGGGGTTAAAAAGGATGCCCTAAAAATTGTCAGCTTACCCAACCCTGGCCTGATTAACATGGCAGGCAGGGAATCCCACTCTGTGGTCAAAACACACACACACACACACACACACAAAATGTACAGAAACATCTGCAAAGACTATTCCACTCACCGTCAGCACACAGAATGTGTGTATACTTACAGACAACACAAAATGCAGTAGACTTGAAAGATGAACAGCTGTGATTGCAAGAGAACTCAGCAGATACTGCATCCCAATAGCAGCCCTAAGTGAAACAAGGCTGGCAAATGAAGGCCAGCTTACTGAAGTAGGAGCTGGATACACGTTTTTCTGGAATGGCCACAGTGAAAGGGGGAGTGCCTTACAGCTGGTGTAGGTTTTGCAATCAAAACTAATCTAGTCAGCAAGCTTGTATGCCTTCCAGCGTGAGTAAATGACAGGTTCATGACAATGAGATTGCCACGATCATCTCCCACCATGACGAACTCTGATGAAATCACAGAAAAATTGTATGAAGACCTGGAGACCTTTATCGTCAATGTGCCAAAAGAGGACAGGCTTATAATTCTGGGTGACTTTAATGCTAGAGCAGGCTCAGACTACCAGACTTAGGAGGGAGTCCTAGGGAGGAATGGAGTTGGAAACAGCAACAGCAATGGTTACTTGCTACTGAAGACTTGCACATCTCATGACCTTCTCATCACCAACACTGTCTTCTGTTTACTTAAACACAATAAAATTTTGTGGACACTCACAGCAAACATTGGTATTTAATAGATTATGTGTTTGTAAGGAGAAGAGACAGATAGGATGTGAGAGTGATGAAGGCAATGTGTGGTACAGAGTGCTGGACTGATTGTAGACTTATCTTCTCCAAGCTCAATATTCCCATTCAACAAAAGCAGCATCCCCAAGGCAAAATGACTACCAGAAGAATTAATGTCAGCAGATTAGCACTCTTCTCTGAGTGGAACAATTTGTTGCTAACTTGGAGGGAAAGTTGAGCTAACACACATTTGGCAACAGAGCAGAAAAGGAGTGGGCAGCTTTCAGAGATCTGGTGTACAGCACTGTATTTGCTCATCTGGGTCAGAACACTTGCAAACATCAAGATTGGTTTGATGAAAATGATGGGGAAATTCAGAAGCTGCTAAAGGCAAAATGAGAACTCCACAGAGTTTGCCAAAGGATACTTCATCCATCTCTAAGAAGGTGTATTGGTAATTAAGGTGGGACTTTTTTTTTTTAACCATTTTCCCTTTTAGAAGGTGCAAAGCCCCAGGCCCACACTCTTTTGCTAACTAGGTGCTAAACCCCAGGCTCACACCCTTTTGCTGATTAGGTATGAATTCTTTGGGCCCTGAACAGGATATAAAAACTCAAAGGTTAGCATTTTGTCTGGGGCTTTCACTCATGGAGGAGTGTTGATGTGGAGACTCTGGACAGCTGTTAAGAGCCCCCTGGCTTTGAAGAAACCCAGATGTTTTGTTTGGGGGCTCTCAGTCACTGGAAGAGTGGCGTGGGACTCTGGGCAAGGCATAGTTACTACCCCTGGCTTTGCTAACCCAGACCCATTGGTTCCTTGTTAACTATGAATTGTGATTTGGTCTGTTTATATTGTGTATGTTTGTAATTCGTTTGTATTTGCTCTGAAGTTCGGGTTGCTGGCTTTTCGTCCTGAACTAAGTAGATGATATTTGTATGATTGTGAACCCCTTAAAGTTACTTTCCTTAGTAAAGCAGATCAAAGAACCTGTGCTGGCAGCTCTTGTTGCTAGTCTTGTTGGGTCTTACACCTCAACAGCAGCTGCTAGTCGTATTGTTACTACAGAAGGCAGCACTTAATTCCATCAAAAAGTAAAGTAGAAGCTAAGCCTAGAAATATGCAGGTTCTTGGCTCAGTAAGAAGGCAGATAAAGTTCAGTTTTATGCAGATAGTAACAATCCAAAGCACTTTTATGGTGCCCTGAAGGCGATTTATGGACCAAAGACCTATGGTGCATCTCAACTACTCTGTGCTGATGGAGCCACATTGATTAGTGATATGGACAAGATCCTAGAGAGATGGACTGAATACTTCCATGGTGTTCTCAACAGACTATCATAAATCAATGCAGGGGCCATTGACTGTTTAACTCAGGTTGAAGTCAGTCCCTCCCTAGCTGAAGTTCCAATTGAAGACGAGGTTTTGAATGCCACTAGGCTCCTTTCATGTGGCGAAGCACCTGGTGCTGATTCTCATCAAGCTGAGATTTTTAAGGGAGGGCATCCATTGCTCATACAAAAGCATTCTGAAATTTTCCAGGTTATATGGCTAAAGGAGGTTATCCCCCAGGAGTTCAAGGATGCCTCCATTGTCCATTTCTGTAAAGGTAAAGGAAATAGATTTTTCTGTGACAATCATGGGGGGGGGGGGCGGAGAGGGGCGGCGGGAGTGACAGGGTAGTGCCTGTCTCTTAGTTATCACTGGCCAGATTCTTGCCAGAGTCCTCCTTAATAGGCTGATCCTTCATCTGGAAGATGGTCATCTACCTGAGAGCCAGTGTGGCTTCAGATAGGGCTGAGAAATAGTCAATATGGTGTTTGCTGCCCAACAACTCCAGGAGAAATGCCAGGAGCAGAATAGAAATCTGTATACAACAAGGCCTTTGATACTCTCAGTCATGAGGACTTAGGGAAAATTATGTCAAAATTTGATTGCCTGGAGAAGTTCATCAGCATTGTACCTCAGTTTCGTGATGGCATACATGCCTGGGTTCTGAATAATGAGCAATGCTCTCATGCTTGCTCTCATGCTTCCTCAGTCACCAATGGAGTAAAACAAGGCTATGTGCTTCCTCCCAATGCTTTTTAGTGTGATTGTTTCAGCCATGTTGTCAAATGCTTTCAATGAGGACGAGCAGGGCATCAAGGTCAGCTACCACAATGATGGCAAATTCTTCAGCTTGAAAAGGCTACAAGCCAAGACCAAAGTGTAGGGAGTACTGGTGCGTGATTTTCTGTTTGCAGATGATTACGCACTCAGTGCAGCCTCTGAAGCTGAGAGGCAACAAAGTATGGATCAATTCTCTGCTGCTTGTGCTAATTTTGGCCTAACAATTAACACAAAGAAAACACAGGTGCTCCATCAGCTAGCACCACACCATTCCTATGTGGAGCCATCGGTTACAGCAAATGGAGAAGTTTTGAATGCTGTGGATAAGTTCACTTACCTTGGTAGTATATTTTGCAGGGATGTGCATATTGATAATGAGGTTGATGCACTCATTGTCAGAGCTAGTTCAGTGTTTGAGAGACTCCAAAGGAAAGCATAGGAGAGAAGAGGTTTAAGACTGACTACCTGCAGAGCTGTGGTGCTGGCCTCATTGGCATATGCCTATGAAACCTGGATAGTATACCAGCACCATGCCAGGAAATGGCTTCCATTTGAATTGTCTTAGGAATGTACTGAAGATCACCTGGCAGGATAAAATACTGAGGTCCTTTCTTGAACTAAACTGCCAAGCATTCAAACTCTACTTGAGAGAGCACAACTCCAAAGGGCTGGCCCTGTTATTTTAGAATACAAAACGTGCTCTTCCCAAAAAGACTATTTTATGGAGAATTCACACAGAGCAAGTGTTCACATGGTGGTCAGAAGAAGCAATACAGGGGCAGCTAGGTGGCACAGTGAGTAGAGCACTGGCCCCAGAGTCAGAGGACCTGAGTTCAAATCTGGCCTCAAACATTTGACACACTTACTAGTTGTGTGACCTTGGGCAAGTTACTTAACCCCAATTACCCTGCCTTCCCCCCCTAAAAAAAGAAGCAGTAATACAAGGACACTCTCAAAGTCTCTCTTAAGAACTTTGGAATTGATTGTGTGACATGGGGGACACTGGCACAGGACCACTCAGCATGGTGTGCCCACATCAGAGAAGGTGCTTGATCTTTCACGAGCAAAGTAGAATTGAAATAGCTCAATATCCCACCCCCACCCTGGAAGGATGTGCAAGTTCAGAGAATCTACCCCAAATGTTCACATGGACTATTTCTTCGTGACCTGTGGTAGAGCATTCCATGCTTGTATTGGTTTGATCAGGCACAGTCAGACACACTAAAACGACTTTAGCATGGTGATGCCATTTTGGTCCTCTTCAAGAACAAAAGACAACAGCCATGTAGAGCGTCATATATATGTGTGTGTATATATGGAATACATGCATATATAATCACATTGACCTTGGAGTATTCTACAGTCTTCTACATGGTGGTTAGAGTAGAAATTTTTTTGCTTATGGGATATAGAAATCTGACTTATCCTACAGGAAAATAGAAAGGGAAGGGGATACAAGAAGGGGGTGGGGGAGATAGAAGGGAGGGCAGATTGGGGGAAGGAGTAATCAGAATGCACATTCTCTTTGGGTGGGGGGAGGGGAGATATGGGGAGAAAATTTAGAACTCAAAATCTTGTGGAAGTGAATGTTGAAAACAAATAAATTTAAAAAAAAGAAATTCTCTTGCTTAAGTAAAATTGTGTTTTGTATTTTATTTAAAATACAGGAAGCAAAGATAGCTTTAAACATAATTATAAAGTAAAATATACACAAATATTGGAATATATGAAGCATATTTGTATCGTTAGAAATTGTGGGTTTTCCTTATATCCATGTCATGTGTACAGTATGTCTTTGTCATTGAAGATCATAAACTCTCAGTTATCCAGAAGTCAAACCACCAATAAACTTAGTCAGAATTTCTCTATATAATTTTTCTTTATGAAAAAAATAATTAAACTTTAAATATTTTTACTCATACCTTCAGGTATGGAGGACAGAATTGAACTTCAGGTATAGAGGTCTTTGGGGTTGAAGATCATAGGTAGAATCACAAAACAGTCCATTGACTATATTCCTGATAGGGCCATCTGTATTGCCAAGGCCATATTCACAATGGTTGTGATTGTTATGAACATGCCAGCATGGTTCTGAATCACAAAATATAACACACTCCCCATACAGAAGACAGAAGCAAAACATTTATTCAGACACCAGAAAACCCAAACCCAAAATCAGTAAGTCCAATCTATCCAAGTAGCATAGAGGTTAATACACAATATCACAGCAGAGAGCCACTCCACCCCATAACCTTCCCCCTTGCTGGGGCCTTCCCACAAACACACTCATAGCATGGCTAGCTCACCTGCATCTGTTCTGTCCCTCAGCTCTAAGTGCTATGACTATTTCCTGTTCTACGCCTCCAGTTCCTCTCATTCATCAAGCTCCTCCCACCACATGTGACGTAGGCTTCCTGAGACTAAGCAAGTCTATTAATGGTTGGAGAAGATCTTCCAATTTACATTACCATTATACCATCTTTCGTGCTTAAATACAGTATTATTCTCCCAGTTGTCCTGAATGACCTACAAGTTTTAGGAGGGGTCTGAGAGAGGGAGGGGCCAGAATCAGCTCCAGTATAAGCCTTGACAGTTAATATAATGAAGGCAATAGTTAAGGGCTTGATCTTTCACAATTTTAAATTTCCCATTAATTGTAAATATTGGAAACTTTGGGTAGCTGAGATGGATAGAGTGGTAAGGGGAGAGTCTTAGGCAAGAATTAAGGAGCCTACTTCCTCTCCTTTTTTAGGTATGGCTCAAATTCAAAGGCCAGTATAGTCGGGAAGACCTGAGTTCAAATTTGGCCTCAGACACTAGCCATGTGACTTTGGGCAAATCATTTAACCTCTGCCTATAAAATATGTTAACCCCAACTTTAAAATGGAGATAATAAAAACTAAACAGGGTTGTTGTGAAGATCAAATGTGATAACATTTATAGTTTTTAGCACAGTTCCTGGCACAAAGTAAGCTTCTCTATAAATGCTTATTCCCTATTCCCCCAGGGGGAATTCCCCGTTGACTATGAATATTGATTGGATAGAGCAAAACACTGCCTACAAGACTATCTTCCTACAAGGTGTCTTCTATGTATATATCCAAATTATCCAGAATTTCCTTGACAAATAAAACAATAGAGAACTGTGTTCTACAAAAATCCAATCATTGATATTAGATGAGGCTGAATGCAAGCAAGCATAAGCTTATTAGAGATGTTTGCCTCCTGATGATGCAGAATCCAAGTTGAAGGATTTCTTATAGATGGGAAGAGGGAAGAGCCCCCAGATCTTTCTGTTTGCCGATGACATTGAGCAGGTGGCATCAAGACCAGTGCAGATCTTTATGGCTGTTCAAGAGTCTAATGTGACTATCTGCACAGGAAATTAATACAGCCTATCAAAAGGAACATTTTTTTCTTAAAAAACCTCTAGCAGAGTATAGTTTTATGTAATTGATCATCCTAGTTTTCTGTGCTTGAACTAAGTAAGTCTTAACTAATGTGATTGCAACATAAAAAAGGCTGCTGCTTTAAAGAATAGTGCAGTGGTGTAGGGGATCTTAACCTTTCTTATGTTGTGGAGCTCTGCGTCAGGTTCATGAAGCATATTGACCTTTTTTTCAGAATCATGTTTTTAAGTGTATAAAGTAAATACATAATATTATAAAGGAAACCAATTATATTAGGTACAGTTATCAAAGTATAGAAAACCACAGACACTTCCAGAGCCTCTTGAACTTAGAACACCACAGTTTTAGATTTAATCTGACCGGTTTTTTTCCCCCAATACCTGTGGCTTGAGATGTCTATGGCCTATTTTCAGATATAGTTTTTAGGAGAATAGAATTTGATGAGCCAGAAAGCAAAATATGACTCAGCTTTTTTTTTTTTAGCTCTTTTGGTTTTGAGAATTGTCTATGGAATGTTGAGGGAACCTATATCACCAGCAAATGTCAGAAGGCCCAGTGTGATAATGTTACCCCTATCCAGAAGATTTAGAAGTATAGAAGCGCTCAAATTCCTCTTGCCTAATTAGCCCTAATGGAAATACCCACTCCTCATAAATGTTAAGTAAATATTGTTTGCCACAAATGTAAGCAGAGAAAATTGTTGAGAGTAGGTGACTGGAGTGGAGGAGGGGATTTAAATACCTGAAAGTAGGTTATACGCTACAAGTGTTTTGGTAATTTTTTAAAAGATGAAATAGGTTCCTGTACACTACTTATTTACTTGTTCATTTCACACTGCATAATTGGTTTAGATTTAAAATTAGTAGGGACAGGTTGGATGAAGATAAAAGGCTATTTCTTGGAATGGCAAGATGCCTTGGACTGGGATTCAGCTGTGCCTGAGAATATTCTGGGTAGTGACTTTTTTTCTCTAATATGTGGAAATTGGAATTTTCTCACAGCAGTAACTGCTTCTTTAGAGAATGAACCTTACAAATGGGAATAAATGAGCAAAACAACTTGTAAGTGTTTTGTTGCAATGGAAGCTCTTAGAGTGACACATCTGTTAGAGGATCTTGCTTTTCAGAGTGACTGTTAAGTTTTCAGCCTATCTTTGGAACTGTTAAAAGGGAAAGGTAGGTGGTAAAGTGCATAGAGCACTGGGGCTGGAGTCAGGAAGACCTGAGTTCAAATCTAGTCTTAGATACCAAGTAGCCGTATGACTCTGGGCAAATCACTTAACCTTTGTATGCCTCAGTTTCCTCAACTGCAAAATGGGGATAATAATAGCACCAACTTCCAGGTTGTTGTGAGGATCAAATGAAGTAATATTTGTAAAGCACGTAGGACAGAGCCTAGCACATAGTAAACTCTATCTGTTAGCTGCTACTATTATTATCATTATTAGCTTAAAAACCAGGAATTAGGTTTATAATTATAACATTGCGTTACCCTCTTTAAAGAGAAGATGGGGATAGGGAGGGACCATATCTGTGTGATTCATTGGCATAGCATCTTAGTTGCCTGGAGCACTGAGATGTTAAGTGACCTGCTTAGGGTTACATAACTACTAAATGTACGAGGTAGAATTTGATCCCAAATCTGCCTAGATCCAAGGCCATCTGTCTATGGACTGTGCCATAATGTTTCTTCAACTAAAGAGAGCTCTGACTAAAATAATATCATTACTGAAGTGTGGAAAAGGGCTTATTACAAATGTAAAAGCTGTAGAGTATTCACATTTTAAACCACAAAGAAACCATTATTTCCTAAATAGCCTATGTTAAAGTTTATTGAAAACCTGCATCTTTTTTTTTCAGCTATAATATTTATTGTGCAGCTTGCTGGCTTGCTTAATAAGGTAAAATATTAAGACAGACCTTTTAGCAAATTAGGGGAACATGGAATATTTTTTCTGTCAGAGTTATGGATAAAGGAAGAATTTGTGACCAAACAAGAGATAGAGAACATTATAGGATGCAAAATGAATAATTTTTTTTTACATCAAATTAAAAAAATAAAAAATAAAATAAAACCAATACTACCAAGATTAGAAAGGAAGCAAGAAACTGGAGAAAAAAATTTTACATCAGGTTTCTCTGATGAAGGCCTCATTTCTCAAACATATAGAGAATTGATCCAAGTTTATAAGAATATAAATCGTTCCCCAGTTGATAAATGGTCAAATGATACAAAAGGCTGTTTTCAGAAAAAGAAATCAAAGCTATCTAAATCACTATTAAATAGAGAAATACAAAATCAAACAACCCTTAGGTGCCACCTCACACCTATCAGTTTAACTAATATGACAGAAAAGGAAAATGACAAATGTTAGAGGGGACGTGGAAAAGTAGGGACACTAATGCACCGTGCTGGTGGAGTTGCTGAAGTTGTGAACTGATTCAGCAATTCTGGAGAGCAATTTGGAACTGTGCCCAAATGGCTATAAAACTGTGTATACCCTTTGACCCAGCAATAACCACTACTAGATCTATATCCCAAAGAAATTAAAAAAAAAAAAGGAAAGTGACAACCAAGATACTTTCAGAAAACCCTGGTAAGACTTACATGAACTGATGCAAAGTGAAGTGAGCAGAACCAGGAGAACATTTTACATAGTAACAGCAGTATTGTACAACAATTAACTGTGAATAACTTAGCTATTCTGAGTTACACAATGACCCAAAATAATTCCAAAGGATTTTCAATGAAAAATGCTCTCCATCTCCAAAGAAAGAAATGATGGAATCTGAATGCAGATTGAAGCATACTTTTTAAACTTTTTTATTATTCTTGTTTTTTTGATCTGCATTTTCTTTTGCAACATGGGTAATATGGAAATGTTTTGCATGACTGCATATGTATAATCTACCTAAAATTGCTTAAGGAGAGGGGAGGGAAAGGAGGAAGAGAATTTGGAACTCAGAATTTTAAAAAATGAATGTTAAAATTTTTTGTTTACATGTAACAGAAAACTAAAATTGAAAATGCCTTTTAAGACAGAAAAAAGCTTTTTAATGTTTATAGATAACTTTACAATATGAAAGCTATGTATTTAAATATAAATATTTTTAAAGAAAGTAATCTTTGGCTTTTAATAATCAGAATTGACTTCACAGGGTCATGATTTGTAATGTTTTATATTTTGACACCTCACTCTAAATGCTAGTACTTTCCCTTAGAGATTATCTCCAATTTTACTGTTTATATCTTGTATGTGTATAGTCATTTGTGTATTGTCTACTGTTGGGATTTGGGTGGGGGTGGGACGCCGCTTAGGGCTGGGTGGAGGGTGGGGCAGGGACTACAGCTTTCCGGGTATAACGCTTTTCCGGGTAAATCGCTGGGCGGTGCCGGCTTAGGATGAAGCCCGTCCATATAAGGCAATGTTATAGCTCTCGCCACTGGATTGGCTGCAATAGGTTATATAATGTACGGGGATAGGGGAAGAGAGTCAGAGTCGAGCAGTCGCTGTGGAAGATGTACCAATAAAGACCGTGAGCGAGATCCTCTGGCGTTCTGTCTGGTGAATTCCGGTCTGGGTGGAGGCCAGGCCGGCCGGTGACGACCGAAGGCTCGGTGTAGGAGCAGAAGAGGTCCCCCGGGGAGGACTGCCCGCGACCCCCGGCCCAGGAAGAGGCCTAGGGGGAACGCGGCAGGTTGGCGCCCGAACAGGGACCGGCCTAGGACGGCTGGACCGTTGCAGAGTTCCGGAAGAGCCCCGGTGATAGGGGGGACTAGCCCGACTAGGGCGGACCAGACAGCTTCTCCGTGCAGGTAACGGGGGAAAGGCCCGGAGATGGGGCAAGCGCGCAGCCTCCCTTTGCTGCGGCCAGAGGATCGGGACTTATTAACTTTACAGGTCAGAACTGCTTTGTCTAAACGGGGGTTGTCCGCCTCCACGGAGCAGCTAAAGCGGCTCGTGGAAAAGTTGCTGGTGGTGGCTCCGTGGCTCATACACTCGGGGTTTCAGCCGGACCGTTTTCCGGTCTTACAGCAGCAAATGCTGTCTTATCAAAAACAGTGCCCGGGTTTTCTTCTTCCGGAGGACTTTGGCTTGATGGCCGCCATTAGGGGGTTGCTCGACCCCAGGCCTCCTCCGGACACCAGCACGGCAGAGACTCAGACGGAGACCCGGCCGCTCGGTGGGGGCCCGGGAGGGGAGACTGATCTGACTGAGGTGGTGGTAACTGGGCCAAGGCCCGCGGCCTCTGCTCCCCCGTTGTACCCTTGGGAGGATATGCAGGAGGCGGGAAATGAGCGGCCTCAGGCGGAACATACAGGACAATGGCCCCTTTTAGAGACGAAAAGACTAGTCTCGGAGAACTGCTACCACGCTTCAGGCGCAGTTCGACTTTTTGGAGCGGTGGGCGCACCCAGCAAAGATGGCGCCGGTTTCCGGCCGAGGGAGGAGTCGCGGGCGATTCCCTCCTGCGGGGAAGGGGAGGCGCGAGGGAGGGGTGGTGTGCCAGAGGGCCGCCCACTGCCCCGCCCTCCAGAACAGGAACGCAGATCTACTTCCTCTTTTCCCCACTCTGACGGCGAAAGCGAAAGCCGCTATGAGCGGCTCAGCCCGGGGGATAGATCAGGCGGGTACCTTCCTCTGATACCTCGCGCGATCCGCGAAGCTATGCGGTCCGGAGAGGTGGTGGACTCAGAAATCTCTGAGGCATTTCCATTATTTCTGGATAATGGTACCCGAGTTTTTCAGCCCCTGCCGCTGAAGACCATTAGGGAATTTAAGCAGGCGGTGCAGGAGAATGGCCCCGCTTCCCCGTTGGCACAGCGCCTTCTTTCTAATATGACTGTCTCCACAGTCTGGACCCCGCGTGATTTCGATGACCTCGCGTTGGGGGTCCTGAGCCCTGTGGACTACACGGCGTTCCAGGCTATCAAAGAATCGGAGGCTAGAGCGCTCCAAGCGCGCACCGGGGGGCCCCCGGGGCGGGTAGACCTGTTGTTGGGCCGGGGACAATACAGTGATCCCCGGGTACAGGCCACTTTTAGTAACCAGGAGCTGGAGGATGTGCGGGTAGTGCATCAACAGGCATGGCAAAGGCTGGGGCGTACCTCTGCAGGAACCCCAGCTGGCCTGGCCGATATGCGCCAGAAGCCAGGGGAGAGCGCACTTGAGTTTGCCACGCGAGTGCGGAGATACGTGGACAGCACGTTTGCAGGGCCGGGCCGGGAACTCATCATTAAGCAGATCCTCCGAGAGGGGTTCCGGGGGGAGGCGAAGACAGCTCTGGCGGCCTTGCCCCCCCGACGCCACCCCGGACCAAATGATAGAAAAGGTGATGTCCCTCGCTCCTCCCTGTCCCATGGAAGTCTTGGCGACGGCCATAGAACGGGACCGGAGGGATCGCTTGAAAGAGGAGGCCGCGAGAAATGACGCCCTGGTAGAGGCTTTGAACCGCCTCGCGGTCTCCCGGGACTCCGGATCCGACCGTCGGTGCTTTAAATGTGGTCAGCTGGGTCACTTTCGGGCCCAGTGTCCACAAAGCTGCGGGTCGGGACGAGGCACCCCAAATTGCTTCCGCTGCGGAAAGCCTGGCCATATGGCGAAATTTTGCCGCTCCGACCAAAGGAACCCCACCCAGGAGTCGGGAAACGAGCACGGGGGGCCGAGAAAGCGGGCAACTCGCCCCCCCCGGTCCAGTCCTTACGGCCCGAGACTCAACCACCCTTCCCTCGTGGGGGGCAATAGAAATCCCGGTCCAAGGGCCAGCAGGAGTGCTCCTGGCCACGGGGAACCCTTTTCAGTCCCGCTATACCGTTCCCACCCAGGTGCTGGCCCCCGGTGACCCGTTACTGGTAGTTAACCCACACCCTATTCTAGTTGATATTTTTCCAGGTGAGGTCCTCGCTCAGGCAGTGCCGTTCCAGGACACAGAGGCTGATTCTTGCCTTTGGATGGAGAAGATCACAATGGACCGCCCCATGATGATCCTCCTGGTGGAGGGACAGCCAGTGCGGGGTCTCGTAGACACGGGAGCCGATCGCTCCGCGCTGCCCCGCAACCAGTGGCCTCCTCAAATTCCACGCCGACGAGCTGGCAAGCCAGTAAAGGGAGTGGGAGGAGTAGTGGAGGCATGGGAGGCCGCCAGGCCTATGACTTGGAGACGGGACGCGCTTGAGGGCCAGTTTAGCCCTTTGTGCGTTCCCGGTCTCACCTATGCACTATGGGGTCGTGACATCCTTGCACAGCTCGAGGTTACCTTGTCCGGCCCGGATACTTTAAACTCTTGAGGGCCACTGATCGTGACACGGGCACCCCCACACCCCGAATCACTTGGACATCTACCACGCCAGTGTGGGTAGACCAGTGGCCCCTCCCGTTGCAAAAGCTCGTCGTAATGGAGGAGATTGTCCAGGGTCTGCTCCTTCAGGGCCAAATTAGGCCCTCCACTAGCCCTTACAATTCTCCTGCCTTTGTCATTAAAAAACGCGGTGGAAAAGGCCGCTGGAGACTCCTGGTGGACTTGCGGGCCATCAACCGTATTATGTTACCAATGGGGAAGCTCCAGCCCGGGCTTCCTTCTCCCACGGCCATTCCGGCTGGATGGCCTTTGGCCGTGGTGGACATAAAGGACTGCTTTTTCTCCATTCCCCTCCACTATCGCGGCCGAGCTCAGCCGCAACCTTTCCCGGGCCCTGACCGGGACCTGGGATGAGGATTTTTGGGACACGCTGCACAACCTTCGGCGGGAGTACCAGGCCATCAATGGCACTAGGGTCTCCCCATGGGTCCCGCCCAACCTCTCCTCCTGGTGGCCTTCTTGGCTTTCAGGTCCGTGGTTCTCCTGGTGGCCCTACCTGGCTGCTGCGGCGGCCTTCCTCGCCCTGCTTATTGCGGTCCGCGTTCTTTGCGCCCGCATCTCCCTGCTTTCTCGCCGCCAGCGGGTTGGTTACCGCGCCCTGCGGGCCGTAGGTGTGGGGGAGGACCCCTCAGGATGGTTGGATCTTGATTCCGCTTTGTGAGCACTGCCCTATGTTTCCCCTTCTTCCTTTTAATTTTAGTTTAAGGGGTGAATTGTTGGGATTTGGGTGGGGGTGGGACGCCGCTTAGGGCTGGGTGGAGGGTGGGGCAGGGACTACAGCTTTCCGGGTATAACGCTTTTCCGGGTAAATCGCTGGGCGGTGCCGGCTTAGGATGAAGCCCGTCCATATAAGGCAATGTTATAGCTCTCGCCACTGGATTGGCTGCAATAGGTTATATAATGTACGGGGATAGGGGAAGAGAGTCAGAGTCGAGCAGTCGCCGTGGAAGATGTACCAATAAAGACCGTGAGCGAGATCCCCTGGCGTTCTGTCTGGTGAATTCCGGTCTGGGTGGAGGCCAGGCCGGCCGGTGACGACCGAAGGCTCGGTGTAGGAGCAGAAGAGGTCCCCCGGGGAGGACTGCCCGCGACCCCCGGCCCAGGAAGAGGCCTAGGGGGAACGCGGCAGTCTACCTCATTAGTGAGCTTTTTAAACTTAAGAATTGTTAGTGCCTCACACTTAGCAAGTGCTTAATAAATCTGATTCACTTGCCTAAGAGTGGGAACTTGGGAAGATGATGGTGGAGTGAGTAGGTCAGAAAATTCCAAGCTCTCCAGATTTCCTCCACAAACAAGACAAAACAGTGCCTCAGGGTGAACATAGGCAAAAATAAACAAGAATTGGGGCAGAACAGTGGTCCTCCTCAAACAACTGGAGAAGATCTGAAGAAAGAGTGAAGTGTGAACACCTCCAGGCTATCTCCACTGAAACAACAAACAATAAGCCCTGGTAGCTGGGTTGAGAAGTAGTAGTGTCAGTGTCAGCCACAGGAATTCTCAGCCTACAGGTGGAGGTGGGGGTCAGATATCTAAGCAGGGGAAGATTGAAGGAACAAACTTCTGATACCTCAGGATACCTGAGGCTTTAAGGAGCCAGCTATGTTGCCGAGACACAGTCTAGGAAGAAGGAACCAGCACGTAACCAGTGAATGCAGAAGCAATGGGGTGGGATGTGGCTGGCTGTGGGCACTTACAGAAGAGCTGAGTTCTTGCCTTTTGTTCCAGGCCGGAGGGGAGAACTGAAGGTTATGGCCACTGGAGAGTCTCCAGGGAGCAAGAGCATAGTGTGCTGTGGATTGGAAAGGGAAAGGAGTGCAGAGGTTGGCCCAGGACAAAGCTTAAAAAAATAACAGTAAGAAGGGCCTGAGGCCAGAGGCACCATCCTCCACATTCCAGGACTGGAGGTGATTATAATAACAAGCTGCTAAAAATAAAAATAAAAAACCAAAATAAAACAAAACAAAAATGAGCAAGCAGAGGAGAAAGAACCCATTATTATAATATCCCATCATTATAATATAAATGCTCTTTTCTCAATATTATAATATAAGTACTCTTTCCTCATCCCTGCTTTATAGAATCCATTATTTCTTTCATGGTGAAACTCAGACTTCACCTTCTACATGAAGCTCTCCTCATCCCACCACAAATACTAGTGCCCTCCTCCCCTAAATAACTTGTATTTGACTACCTTGTATTTATTTTGTATATGCTTGAGCGTATACGTATTGTTTCCCCCAATAGAGAATAAGTTCTTTGAGAGAAAGGATTGTTTCATTTTTTTTGTCTTTGTAACACCAGCCAGCACTAACCAGGTGTTCTGGAACTTCGAAGGTGCTTAATAAATAAATGCTTGTTAATTGATTGATTTGTAGTAAATGCGATTGATTGTGTAGGGGAAAAAACACATAAAAATGTTTTTATTATCTTACTGTTTTATTCCATAGTTGTGTGCTGCCCATCTCCAAACTCAATCAGAGGCACCAAACCACTACCAGGCAGTATGTAGAGCGTTATTTGCTGAAACAATGGAGTTGCACACATTTCTTAGCAAAATTAAGAGTGCAAAGGAGGTAAGTACTGTTTGATATTTTACTGGAGTTTTGAAGATAAGCATATGTTAACCATGATGAGAATTTTTAAAAATTAATTTATTTTTGGTTTTCAACATTCACTTCCATAAGCTTTTGAGTTTTAAATTTTCTCCACCTCCCTGCCCTTCTCCCTCCGCAAGACAGTATGCGATCTGATATAGGCTCTACTTATACATTCATATTAAACATATTTTCACATTAGTCATGTTGTAAAGAAGAATTAAAACGAATAGGAGGATCCATGAGAGAGAAAAAACAAAACAAAAAAAGAGAGCAAATAGTATGCTTCCACATGATGAGAATTTTTAAAAATTCATTGAATCTGTTGAGCAATGCTTCTCATTCAGAATGCTAAAAATTCTTTGTAAAAGGGATTCATACATAGATGACCACAAAGGTCTCATCCAACTGTAAGCAGTGATAACTGTCACTTAGATAGTACTTTAAGGTTAACAACTATGTAAAGTAGGTAGCACAAATATTGTACTTGTTTTATAGATGACAAAATGAGGCTGGGATATTAAATGACTTAATGACAAGCTGAGGCTACACAGTTACTAAATATTGAAGAGTCTGTGATCCTGTGTCATTTATCTAACTGAATATTTGTTCAGTGCTTTTTTTTAAACCTTTTTACTTTTTTTTCTTCAGGATTTTCTCCTATTTTTAAATATCATAATAGGAATCCCATGTTTACATTGGAACATTTTTTAAAAGTTTTTTTTATGAATATAAGTATACGACCAAATTAGAACTTATTTACCTAATGGATTTTCTATGTTCTTTGCTCTTCATTTTGTCTCTCTCTTGTTTATTTAAAAAAAACCCATTAAGTAATAAGGTAAAACTTAAATCTTATGGTTTATTTTTGTCAGGTTGGTTCAAAAAAACTTTGATGAGTAAAGGAGATTAAAACTAAGAAGCATATAACCCCAGACCTCATTTTAGCCATTTGATTTACTCATGATGCTTCTCTCTCCTTTTTAACATAGATTACTTAGTTATTGTAATTTAATCCTGAGCTGAACATTTAATATTAAAGATACTTATAAAAGTCTAAACAGATGATTCTATTTGTTTGGGAAAGTAAATCATAATCTTCCATTTCTTTTCTGGCTAAAGCACATAATCTAAAATAAAGCAACACTTTGACATTTAGATCCTCTCTGCTCTGGAACCACTGAAAGGGGATTTAGAAAGTTGGATTCAAGCAGCAGTTAATCCAAGATTTCATCCAGTGAAACTTCTTATGATTGTTTAATCACAGACCACTAGGATCTGCATCATGCTGTCATTTTAGAATTCTGTGTTATTCTTTGCCTTTGTTCCTTTTTTCACAAAATAGCACAGAGTTAATAGGGAGCTTAATCTAACCTTTTCATTTTACATCTGAGGAAACTGAGGCTCAAGAGAAATGAATGATAACATCACGCCATTAGTAAGTGGCAGAGGCCCTGTATTGGAACTCATTTCTTCCAGTTCCAAGTTTAGTGGTCTTTTCCACTTAACACCAGGACTTTTAAAAAAGTTGGATAACTTTTGGTTAATTTCTCTTCAGTAAATTCATACCTTGCAGGGGACTAAAATCAAAGGAAATAGAATTATATGACAGATGGAGGGAGAACTTTATATTACACATAGATATAATGGTGAGGTGCTGCTATCTGCAGGAGGACTTGTTTTTTAACATTGGCACTGATAGGCTTTCAAGAATACTAGTTAGGGTTGAGTGAGCCACCAGATGATTCTGTGTATCGTGAGCTAATTGATCAAACAATTCTCAAGGCCCAAGTAAGACCTGGCTTATGGTATTTCCTGAGTCCCTTTGCATAGGTACATGTGGAACCTGCCTAGATCCCTCCATTACCAGCTTTTTATATTAGAGTGTTTTAGCAAGGCAGTAGTCACAACATCAACGATAACTGTGAATGTGCCTGTGTAGTTCTGTATTGCAAAATATAAGAGACTGTATAGAAGGTGGAAGAAGTAAAACGTTTATTCAGACACCAAAGCACCAAATCCCCAAACCAGTAAGTCCGACCCATCCAAGCAGCAACCAAATCCAAAACCAGTAAGCCCACTTTTCATAGCTGCAAGGAACTTAAGACATAATATCACAGCATTGGAGCCTTGCCATCCCATTAGCCTTTCCCCCACTGGGGTCTTCCCACAAACACTCACAAATCCTAGCTCACTCCTTGCCTGTGTCTTTCTCCTCCCACTGTTCCAACTTTCTCTGAGCATTTCTTGTTCCTCTCTTCCAGTTCCACTCATTCAGCAAGTTCCTCCCACCACATGTGACTTAAGCTTCTTGTGACATAAGCAGGTCACATGGGCCCATTACCACTACATAGAGCCACAGCCTGAGTTTCTGTCTAGGGATGTGAATTTTGTGATAACCCATAAATACTATGTCTCTCATCTTATTAAGTTTCTAGTCTATCTCCAAACTTAGTGTAAACCGAAAGGATTTCTCACTCACCTATGTGTATTTTAGTAAAGCATAATTGAAATTGATAAAATACATATGTAACAAAACCAAACCCATTTGTAAAACTCCTAATTAGGCATTTTATATTTCTTTTTTTTTTTTTTGACTTAACTCTTTTATTATTTACCAAAGTAGTTTATTTTTGCATAAGAAAGGAGAGAGCAAAGATGGATAATAGAGAGTCGATTCCAGGGTTAAACAAACCTATGTGTGGAGAGGTGGAGGGGAGGAGAAAAATGCATTGACTTTAAGTTAACAAGCCAGGATGAATTAAATCTCAAGATACAAAAAATCTGGCAGATATGATTGTATAATCACAATCAGTTTTAGAATTACTGAGAAAGCAGAGGTGCCAGAGCTCAAAAGAGAAGATATGTTCTTTATTTCCGAAAGGATATGAGGAATAGTTTGAATTCTCAAAACAATTGGCTAAGAAGCTTGATTTTAAAAATCTTTTTTTTTCTTAATCTTTTAGGAATTTGTTTTTTTTTATTAATTAATTAATTTATTTTTAGTTTACCACACACAGTTCTACATAATTTTGAGTTCCAGATTTTCTCCCCTCCTTCCCCCCTCCCTCCCCAAGACAGCCTGGCATCTCATATAACTACCATGTATAACTTCGCATTGAATTAATTTGTACACTAGTCAAGTTGTGGAGAAGAATTATGACCAATGGAATGAATCATGAGAAAGAAGAGACAGAACCAAAAAAAAAAACAAACCCAAAAACAAAAACAAAAGAGAAGAAAAAAAGGCAAGCATGTAGTGCGCCTCAATCTGTATTCAAACTTCACAGTTCTTTCTCTGGATGAAGATAGCATTCTCCATTGTGAGTCCCCTGGAGTTGTCCTTGCACCTTACGTTGCTGAGAAGAGCGAAGTATGTCAGGATTGGTCCTCACGGAGTCCACATATCTGTGGTTGTGTACAACGTTCTCCTGGCTCTGCTCCGCTCGCTCAGCATTATGTCGTGTAGGTTTTTCCAGGTTGTTACGAAGTCTGCATCATCCCCATTTCTTATGGCACAATAGTATTCCATTACCTTCATATACCACAGCTTGTTCAGCCATTCCCCAATTGATGGGCATCCCTTTGATTTCCAATTCTTGGCTACCACAAAAAGAGCCGCTATAAATATCCTTATACATATGGATCCTTTTCCCGCTTGTGTGATTTCTTTGGGATACAACCGTAGAAGTGGCAATGCTGGGTCAAAGGGTATGAACATTTTTATAGCCCTTTGGGCATAGTTCCAAATTGCTCTCCAAAATGGCTGGATCAGCTCACAACTCCACCAGCAATGTAACAATGTTCCAATTTCCCCACATCCTTTCCAGCATTTATCATTTTCCTGTTTTGTTATTTTAGCCAATCTGACAGGAGAAATGTGGTATCTAAGAGTTGTTTTGATTTGCATTTCTCTAATCAGTAGTGATTTAGAGCATTTTTTCATATGCCTATAGATAGCTTTAATTTCTTCCTCTGAAAACTGCCTGTTCATATCCTTTGACCATTTCTCAATTGGGGAATGGCTCGTGTTCCTATATATTTGGCTCAGTTCCCTGTATATTTTAGAAATGAGGCCTTTATCAGAGATAACTAGTTGCAAAGATTTTCTCCCAATTTTCTGCTTCCCTCCTAATTTTTGTTGCATTGGCTTTTTTTTGTACAAAAACATTTCAATTTGACATAAGCAAAATTATCTATTTTGCATTTTGTAATGCTCTCTATATCTTGTTGGGTCATGAATTCTTTTCTTTTCCATAAATCTGATAAATAGACTATTCCTTGCTCTCCTAAATTACTTATAGTATTGGCCTTTACTCCTAAATCATGAACCCATTTTGACTTTATTTTGGTATATGGTGTAAGATATTGGTCTATGCCCAGTTTCTGCCCTACCATTTTCCAATTTTCCCAACAGTTTTTGTGAAATAATGGCATTTTATATTTCACTTCAGCTCAGAACTGCCTGAACAACTAGTTGTCTATTGGTAACATGGCCAGATTTGTGCCAGATCACTTCATGTTGATGGCCATTCTACAAAAGTGCTGGAGTAATTGCCAATTGCCAGGACTGGCACTCTTTTTCTATAGAGAAAATAAAACTAGTAATGTTGACTTTAATACTTTCAAGCAGCAATGCCCTACCACTCCTAGTAAGGCTGAAATCTTAATCTCTCCTGCTCATTATTCTGTATCTGGTGTTTGCTAGGCACAACAGAATGCCTCTTTAGGGAAAGGCCCAGGTGTCCATTTTCAAAGTATCCCCAATATAGCCTTTAGTGCTTATTTAGGTGTAGGCTTTAGGTATGAGGTAATCTTAAAGGGAGAAAAGGACTCCTTTGGCCCTCACCTTTGGAATGTGGAACAGTCTCTGCAGAAAGTGTGATAGAGTAACTCAGGGAAGGACAAAAAAAGAAGTTGCCTGCATCAATGAGGGCTCAGGAGAGATTGAAATCCGTAATGGAGTCACATGGCAGGGTATATGGGAGAGGCAGGGGAGTGACAGACATGAATGATGGCATGGCAGATTACTGAATTTCTAATGTTCAGCATAATGAAGCACTAAACCAGGCAGCTTTTGCCCAGCTAGTTAGCCAAGAGCAGGAGGGAAGGGAGATGATTTCCTCCTTTCCCCATGTTTTTAAGACAGACCCCTGCATGTTGGGAGAAGTGTTTAGAGTCTGGTGATTTGGGTTTCTGGAAGATGTAGTCTCAAACAATTTTTTTTTCCTTCCTTGGGAAGGATTGAGATTACATCAGGCTCTAGATACGGAGACACAAGTAGTTTCAAGTGATCAAAGAGATGGAAGGGTGACTGGAATGAGTGAGACACTAGAGACTGGGAACCAGGTGTTCAGTGAGGTGCAATACCCTGTGGGGCTACTGCTATAACCATGGGAAAACTGCAGCTACCCCTGCTTTCAGAGGCACAAATAGGACGTTGGTTGCCGACTTATTTTGGCAGAAAAAAGTTCCAGAGTGTGAAGTATGATTTCTCTTCCTTTACTCTCCTTTCTGTCTGAGTAGGATAGAAGCCAATTCTAACATTTATTCTGTTCTGTTAAGTTCTTTTCCCAATTTCTGTTTAAATTTATATTTCTGGCTAGCGTAATGGCAAGCAAAGTGGGACTTTTTGTTTTGCTCTTTTTTCTTTTGGAATTGTAGTTCTTCTCAGCACTAAGGTAATCAAGTGCCTTTGACTGAAACTTGCAAGTGTGTTTGATTAATCAAGAGTCTTTGATGACCTCCTTAAGTCACAAGAAAGCCTAAGTCACATGAGTTTGAATCACATGGTTGTGACAGCCTCTGTGGGCTGACCCAGAAGAAGTGTGTATATATATATATACTCTGAGGTTAGCATTTTGCTTTGGGGGCTCACTCATTGGAAGACTCTTAATGTGATTTGGCCAGATGAGACTGGATAGCTATTAAGGAGCAAACCCCTCCCACCCCCCCTCCAACCCCCCCCCCCCCCCCCCCGCTTTGAAAACTAGGTGTTGGTGCTTCTTTCTCTGGTAACTATGTATGCATTGCTATGGTAAGACAGAAGCCTGAAGCCTGTCTATTGATTTGTGTTATTTTCTCAGTTTGTAATTTCTGTTTGTATTTGCTCTGAAGTTCAGGGTGCTGACTTTTCCCCCTGAACTAAGTGAATGATATATGTATGTTTAATTAAAGTAAGATTGTTAACCCCTTAAATTTGCTTTCCTTAGAAAAGCAGATCAAAGAACTTGTGCTAGCAGCCCTCCTGTGTGCTGGTATTGTTGGCCTTACAGTTCCACAGCAGCTGCTAGTAACATTGTTGATACAGCTAGATACATCCAATTGATTTAATAATGGCTGTTGATCTGTGTACTGTCTTATTTGGGGAACTGCAACAAAGAGGAATAATGTTTGGGTATTAACATATAGGAAGAGAAAAAGGACCATGGCTTAAACACTCTTATCCCCAAGGGTGGGAAGGGAATAAGCATTTATATAACATCCACTATGTGCTAAGTTATAGAGACCCGTCATTGATTAGGCAAACAGTTTGACATGTTATACATATGTAGTCATGCAAAACAGATCCATAATAGTCATGTTATGATAGAAAGTATAGACAAAAAGAACTCAAGAAAAATAAAGTTTTTTTTTTAAAAAGTATGTTTCAATCTGTATTCATACACCATAAGTTCTTTCTCTGGGAATGTATAACATTTTTCAACATAAGCCCGTCAGAGATGTCTTGGATCATTGTGTTACTGAGAATAGTGAAGTCATTCACAGCTGTTCATCGTACAATATTGCTGTTACTTTGTACACATACATTTCACTTTGCATCAGCTCATGAAAGTCTTCCAGGTTTTTCCAAGAGCATCCTGCTCATCATTTCTTTTAGTACAGTAGTATTACATCATAATCACATACCACAGCTTGTTTAGCCATTCCTCAATTAATGGTCATCCCTTCAATTTCCAGTTCTTTACCCCAAGAAAAGAGCTGCTATAAATATTTTTGTACCTATAGGATCTTTTCCTTTTTGTTTTATCTCTCTTTTGGGATACAGACCTAGTAGTAGGCTATTGCTAGGTCAAAGAGTATGCAGGATTTTATAGCCCATTGGGCATAGTTCTAAATTGCTCTACAAAATGGTTGAATCAGTTCACAACTCCACCAACAATGCATTGATGTCTCGTTTTTCCCACATCCCCTCCAACATTTGTCATTTTCCTTTTCTTTCCTATTAGCCAATCTAATAGGTATGAGGTAGTACCTCAGGATTGTTTTAGTTTGCATTTCTCCAATCAACAGTGAGTTAGAGTATTTTTTTTTCATATGGCTGTAGATAGAATCCTGAAGAGAGTAAGGTTCACTCACTCCCCCTCAGCTCCCCGCTCTTCCCCTCCACTGTAAAAGCTTTTTCTTGCCTCTTTTATGTGAGATAATTTACCCCATTCTATATCTCCCTTTCTCCTAGTACATTCCTCTCTCACCCCTTAATTTTATTTTTTTAGATATCATCCCTTTATATTAAACTTATACCTATGTATTCCTTCTAACTACCCTGATAACGAGAAAGGTCTTATGAGTTACAAATATCAGCTTCCCATGTAGGAATGTAAACAGTTTAACTTTATTAAGTCCCGTATGATTTCCCTTTCCTGTTTACCTCTTTATGCTTTTCTTGAGTATTGTGTTTCAAAGTCAGATTTTCTATTTAGCTCTGGTCTTTTCATCAAGAGTGCCTGAACATCCTCTATCTCATTGAAGGTCCATTCTTCCCCTCCCCCCCCACCCCAAAGAATTATACTGTTTTGCTGGGTAGGTGATTCTTGATTGTAATCCTAGCTCCTTTGCTCTCCAGAATATCATATTCCAAGCCCTCTGATCCTTCAGTTTAGAGGGTACTAAATCTTATGTTATCCTGACTGTTTCTCCATGATACTTCAGTTGTTTCTTTGTGGCTGCTTGCTATATACCTGTTGACTCTGGAATTTGGCTGTAATATTCCTGGGAGTTTTTTCCTTTTGGGATCTCTTTCAGGAGGTAATCAGTGGATCCTTTCAATTTCTATTTTACCCTTTGATTCTGGAATATCAGGACAGTTTTCCTTGATACTTTCTTTTTTTAGCAGAAGAAATATAATTCTTTTTTATTAAATTAAAAAAATATTTTAGATTCAAACACCATAACATAAATGCAGAATAGAGAAAAGAAAAAAAAATATCATAAACTTAAATATTGGATACAGAGTAAGGGAAAAAAAGCATTTCATATGCATACCAGAACATAAGAGAGGATTCAAAATATATAATCATAAATTTTCATTTCAAGAAAGCCTGTATAATAAATATTACACATTGTGTTGAGAGCTGTCCGTCTTTTCTTTGCCTCAGTGTGAGTTTTCTTTTGTTCTCTACTGTGTATTTTTAACTTTGTTCTTTTGTCACCCTCTGCCCCCCAAGAAGGCTGCAATTGAGTGCAGTTCTGTTTCTACATGGATATGGATATGTACATATGTATATACACACATATATACATACATATATAGACATATACTTTCCCTATCAAATTCTACTCCTGATCTTTGTTTTTATGTTTGTGCATGTCTCTTGTTTCCTATCCCTCCTGACTCCTCTATTTTACTTCTGCCTGCTACCTTGCCCTTCAATTACTTACTTACTTAGCCTAGCCCCCTCCAAGGATCCCTCCCGTATCCTTCCCTTCCCATAAATCTAATCACTCTTCTGTAGCCCCCTATAACCTATTCCCTCACTCTCCCCTCTGGAGATCCCTCCCTTATCCTCCTGTTCCCATTGATGTAAACACCCTTCTATAACCCCCTTTAACCTATTCTCTCACCCTCCACTCTAGAGATCCCTCCCTTGTCCTCTTCCTATCCCCTTACCATTTTATTTCTTCTGAATTTAGAAAACCTTTATACTCTTCTAAATATATATGTATTGTTCCCTCTTAAATCCATTCCTAATGAAAACAGGTTACTAGAACTACCAGCCCTCCTTCCCCATCTAATTCCTCTCTATCAATTCTTCTTCTTGTACCTCATTTGCATAAAATAATTATTCCTTTAACTGTTTCTAAATAATTTTACTTTTAAAAGTCATATCATACCCAGGTCTATCCCAATCTTTCTTACAAACTACACAATTGCTAATGATAATCTTAGACATATATACGTTTTACAGATATAAAATGTAAGCAGTCTATTCTTATTGAATCCCTTGGAATCAGTCTTTCGTATGTACCTTATGTTTCTCTTGGCTCTTATATGTCAAATCTTCTATTAATTTCAGTTTAAAAAAAGTCTTGAAAATCGGACAGTTGATCAAATATCTGTTTTTTTTTCCATTAGGATTATGCTTAACTTTGCTGGGTATGATATTTTCAGCTGGAGCCCCAGTTCTTTTGCTCTTTGATATATAGTGTTCCAAGACCTGTGGTCCTTTAGTGTTTCCACTGCTAGGTCTTATGTGATTCTAACTGTGGCACCATCATATTTAAGTTGATTTTTTCTTGTTGCTTTTAATATTTTATCCTTAAGCTTCAGAATTTGACTATAATATTCCTGTGAATTTTCCTCATAGGGTTCTTTTCAAGTGGTGGTCAATGGTTTTTTTTTTTTCTATTTCTACTCTCTTCCTTTATTCTAATACTTCAGGACAATTTTCTTTAATTATTTCTTGTATTGTACCAAGATTCTTTTTTTTATCATAACTTTCAGTTAGTCCAATTATTCTTATGTTTTCTTGATCTGTTCTCCAGATAAGTTGTTTTTCTTATATTTTACCTTCTCTTCTATTTTTTCATTCTTCATATTTTGTTTAATTATTTCTTGATCTCTTATAACTCTACTGGCTTTGCCTTGCCTAATTCTGACTTTTAAGGTGTCATTTTCTTCCTTCAGATATTGGTTGACTTTCTTTTTGTAATCTTCTTGGTTTTATTATTATTATTATCATTATCTTTATTATTATTTTCCCTCAGTCTTTTTCATTTGATTTTTAAGGTCTTTTTAAAGTTCTTCTATGAATTCTTTTTGGGCAGGTCACCGTTTGATGTTACTCTTTGGGGTAGAAGAGGATTGCTTTGCTTCAGTATCCTCCTCTGAAGATGAACCTGATCTTTTCTATACCCATAATAACTTTCTGTGGTTGAATTTTTCTCCTTTGCCTGTGCATTTTTTTTTGTAGTAATAGCTTAATTTTTTTAATCATTTCTAGCCCTGGGGTATGGGGGATGCTGCCTCTTGCCCCAGATCTTCAGTTCTCCCCTCTAGCCTGGAATCAAAGCCAAACCTCTAGCCTCCTGTAAGGGTCCACAGCCATGGGCTTTTTGCCCCACTGCTTCTGCACTCACCTGGCATGTGCTGGTTCTTTCTCTCCCCTACAGCTCTTTGCAGCACAGCTGGGTCTAGCATTCCTTATCAGCAGAGGTTCCCTTGATCTTCCCAGGCTCAGAAACCTGACTCCCTTTACTATCCCGGGGGCAAAAGTTCCTGTGACTGGGGCTGAGGCAGCCTCCCAAACCAACTAACCTCAGGGCTTGCCTCCTGTTTTTAAGTGATCCCTAGTCTGGAATATTTACTTTTCACAGAGACCCAACCTCATCTTGGGATTTTTCTTCTGATTTTCTCTGATTGTCCAGGAAGACCCCTATTGTGCCTCTATTCTTACTTATTTTTGCTTGTACTTTGTTCACCTTAAGGTGCTATTTTATCTCTTTTGTGGGGGAAAATCTTGAGAACTTGGAATTTTCTGATCTATTCTACCATCTTCCCAGAATCCTCTCAGGAAATATAATTCTTAAATAACCCAGTCAATTTGCTATTTGGAATTTCTAAATTCTTTGCAGGAAGTACTCCTTAGAAGCATGATCATGATCAGATACAATCTCTGCTGACCTCTAGGGGGGATGGGTTTCTTTGTCTTTCCAGATCATGTAGTTGAGAAAACAGATGCTACCAGACTGTTGAACTGCAATTTCCTAATTGCCTCCCATTGCCGGTGTTCCTTCTGTGCATTAGTGAAGAAATTCTGGGTCTTGCATGTAGTTGGCAGCATTTTAGCATTTTTAAGTTTTCAAGGTGTTGTTATCTTGTCTGATTCAAATCACAATACATAGTTACCAGAGAAGCAACAATATCTGTTTGGTTTATCAAAGTTGGGGGGGGGCAGTTACAACAGCCTGCCCAGAGTCTCAACATTCCTTCCATGAGTGATCCCCGCCTTGATACTTTCTTGAAGGATATCTAGGCTCCTTTTCTGATCATGGCTTTCAGGTACTCCAGTAATTTTTAAGTTATCTTTCGTGGATCTATTTGTTATTTTTCTAGTGAGATATTTCACATTGTCTTCTATTATTCATTCTTTCAGTTTTATTTTATTGTTTCTTGATTTCTCATAAAGTCATTAGCTTCCATTTGCTCCATTCTAATTTTTAAGTAATTATTTTCTTCAGTGAGCTTTTGGACCTCCTTTTCCATTTGGCCAATTTTGCATTTTAAGGAGTTCTTCTCTTCAGTGGATTTTTGTGCCTCTTTTACCATTTGACCTATTCTGTTTTTTTAGGTGTTATTTTCTTTAGTATTTTATGATCTAAGGAGAGGTGTGTTTACTCCTCTCCTGGTCTGTGCTCTAGTCTGTGTGTGATCACAAGCACTCTTTTCTGCCCTAGAACTGTGAGGAGGGTCTCCCCTCCACTGTGGCCACAAGCTCTGCTATAATAATGTTCCTTCTCACCATGGGACTGCCAGCCAAGGCTGTGGCACAGGTCTGAGTATGGACAAAGCAACAGAGTGCTAGCAAAAAGACCCTTATAATCTTCTTCTGACCAGTCGTTCAACCCCCTTCCCGTGTGACAATGAGCCACTTCCAGACTTTTTACCACTCTAACTCACTGAATTTTAAAAAACACTCTTTTTCCTTTTTTGTTTCTTCAGAGAATGATCATGTCTATGTTGGCAAATAAATGTCTGAAGAGAAGATTCGGCATTTTTTTATAGAAGTTATTGTATAGAAATTCTTTTTACCTTTATTCTATATAAGGTATATAGTCTATATACCTTTATACCTTATTCTAATGTTTCCCTAGATATTTATCAGGAACACCTCTCCAGTAAAAGTTGCAAGTGAAGTTTGAAGCAGTGGTCAATATAGTGTTGGAAATATTTTCACCACAATAAACATTTTTCCCTAGTTGGCACATAAAATATTTTGAAGTGAAAATAAGATCATTCATAGCATTTCATAAAGCATTTAGGAAATAAAATGTGTTGATAAAGTCCTTGAGAGGTCTTATTCTTTTAGTATGTCCACAAATTGTCTTATTTAATATTGAATTTACATGAATGATATATAGGGACTCTGAAATCTGAAACAAATATGAAACCATTGTCGTATTTATTTTAAAATTTACTGATTAAAAAAAATTTGCTGATGAAAGAGTCCTTGACACACGGGTCTTAACATTAAAGCTCCATTTCAGTGGTTTATAGAATGGTTCTTGGCTTTTTGAAAGGCACGCCAATAGACCATGAGCTCTTATATGTTCTAGAAAGGGTTTTAGTACTAATGAGCATGGCAGTGGAGTACATTTTTGTCCTTTGAGACCACAGATATTTTCAGAGAGACACATCACCAGACTGGTGGGAATGTGATAAAATTTTTTTTTTTGGCCATGGCAGCCCTCAGAGATCATCTGCTAAGTAACAGAAGGGTTATGATCTTCATCGTTGCTCACCACATTACAGACCCTCAGTGTATAGAAATATATTGTTGTTCAGTCATTTCAGTTGTGTCTGACTCCTCATGACCCTGTTTGGGGTTTTCTTGCCAGGAGGGGTTTGCCATTTCCTTCTCCAGCTCATTTTACAGAGGAGGGACTAGGGCAAACAGGGTTAAGTGACTTGCCTGTGATCACACAGCTAATAAGTGTCTGAGGCCAGATTTGAACTCAGGTCTTCATAATTCCAAGCCTGATGCTTTATCCAGTATGCCACCTAGCCGCCCCTAAAAATATGTATGATATCTATTTTAAAGGAAATGTTAGGTAATTACTATAATGGAAAGAATGCTGATCTTGAAGATCTGGAGACTTGCCTTCTAATCTTCAGTCTACTGCTAACTTGAGTAAGTCAGTGACCTCTCTGGGCATCAGTTTCCTCATATGTAAAATGTTCTAATTGAACATAAACATGTTTTAAAATTCTTGCCAGTTGAAACATTCTCAGAGTTTGTCTTATGGATCCAATTTTATTTTTGTTTCATTGGAATTCACTAAAGTTTCCTACCAGATACCAACTCTAAAGATTTCTTACATTGTTACTTTGTGAATGTTGTTTCTAAATAGTTTTCATCTTTTGTATAGGTATTTGGTCAATATGTAATATCTTTCTCTAGAAACACGTGACTGACGTTTTAAGAAGTGACTGAAGAAGCTAGGATCAATAGCAATTTTTTACTAATATTAATAACGTCTTTGAATCTACATGAGTGAGGAATATGGTACTATTGATGAAATGTCATAGACTATTCTCTATCAAAATTTGTTGGATAGTTTTGTCTTAAATCACAATTGCTGAAATGAAGCTACTATTTATGTACTGAGGGTAGAGTCTATGCAAAGTGCCTTGTTTACATGATTTTGTTGTAGATAAGTGAGAGCTCAATAAATAACTCATTAGCTAAGTTGGAAGACTTATTGCTTATCATAGCATCCTCATCTTTCCTTCCAGAATTGTAATGTTAATGGATTCTAGGCTCCTTTTGTATGAACTTTATAGGCGTCTTCTGACAGTTCTGTTTAATTGAGAAACTAATGTTCCCAAGCACAATTGGGGTCTTTCTCCCTGTTAGACTGTAAGTTCCTTGAGGGCAGGGACTGACTTTTGTCTTCATTTGTATCCCTAATACTTAGTCCAGTGAGTGCCTGTTAGGTGCTTCATAAATGCTATTTGGATTATTGACTGATTTCCTTGGTTATTACAGTACTTGAAAAATAATGAAGTTAAATCACTGCTGAACATTCTGACTTCTTAATAAACATGTTCACATCATAGAATTGTAGTGTTTTAGAGCATATAAGAGTTCTCAAGAAGTAAGGAAAGAACTTTCAGCAAAGGCTCATTAAACAAATTTATATGATGCTTAAAGTTTTTCAAAGCTCATAGGATAAATTTTCTTATGTGATTCTCACAACAATCCTTTAAAGTAAAGAGTATTATTATCCTCACTTTAAAGATGAAGAAATAGAGGCTGAGGGACGTTAAGTGACTTAGTCAATGTCACACACCTAGGAAGTGTCTGAGGCAGAATTCCAGTGGTGGGATTCAAATGAATGAACAGAGCAGAGGCACTGGCCCTGTTGCTGATGTGGTGGGCACAGGCCTTGCCCCTGCTAATAACTGGTTTGGCATACCCTACCTAAAATTAGGTGAACTGATGTGAACCAGCTGAATCCCACCACTGCAGAATTCCAACAAAGTTCCTCCTTACTTTGTCTAGTACTCTGCCCTCTTACTCCTAGGAAGCCACCGTGCTTCCTTAGTGTGTACAAAGTTCAATGCCAAGCTCTCTGGCTACAAAGAAGATGTATGACGTGTACATGGTTTAGTACAGAGCACAGTAACTATGATGACCAGGAAAAATTTAATGTGGGATCTCAGGGACATAGATTTAGGGCTAGAATGGATCTTAGAACCCATGTAATCCAACCCCCATTTTAAAAGAGATGAAGATGAGGATAGATAGCTTGACAGCTCATGGGATGGCATGAAAATTGAAGATGGAATGCGTAGTTAGGGGAATTGTAAGCCAATTGGCATGAAATGTAGAGTACATGAAGGGAAGTTGGATGAAATAAATCTGGAATGGTAGGTTGGAGCTGTGTTATGGAGTTTTAAATGTCAGGCTGAGGAAACTGTCATCTATAAAATTAGAAGAGCTGGACTAGATCAATTCTTAAGCATTTTAGTATTATGGATCTCTTTAGCCTTCTGATGAAGCCTATTGGACCCAGCTCATTCAAGGCACAGGAGGTCAGCAAATGAAAATGCTTGGAATCTGGAGATGGAGTGCTTTGTATGAGGAACAGAAAGGAGTCTAGTGCCACTCAGTTGCAGAGTATGTAGAAGTTTATCTGATCCTAAAGACAGTAGGGAACTACTGGAATTTACTAGGTTAGGGGAGTGACAGTCAGACTTATGTTTTAGAAAAGTCATTTTAGGGAAGCCAAGATGGTGAATAAAAGGCAGAGACTCACCTGAGCTCTCCCAAATTCCCTTCCAAACAACTTTGAGTAACACCTCAAAATGAATTCTGGAGTGGCAGAACCCACAAAAGGAGAAAGTGAAACAATTTTCCAGCCCAAGACAACTTGGAAGGTCAGCAGGAAAGGTCTGTCATGCAGAGGTAAGAGTGGAGCTCCCCCTGCACCAGTGAAGGCAGAAGAACTTGGGGCAACTGAGTCAGCTTTGGTAACAGTGACTTCTGGAGCTCTCAGCCCACAGATGGTAAGGGGATCAGACAGCTGGTTAGAGGGATATTATAGGGGTCCCTTTGTTGGCACTGGGTGCAGGACTCTGTAGTATTGCCTGTCTGCAGATCTGAGTTACAGTCTCCCAGGGTGATGAGGAGTACTAGCACACTAGAGCTTGTGGCCACAAGGGAGCCAGGACCCTGGTCACAATTCAAGGGTAGAAAAAGAGTTTATTGTTGCTCATAGACCAGAGCAAAGGCTAGGAGAGCAGTGATCATACCTCTCAGATCATACCACCTTGGAAGAACTGAAAACTTATAGACCCCCAGAACTAGCTCTGAGAATAGCAGCAAGAAAGTATTAAAGCTTGGGATAATGTCCCTGCTTCCCCTCAGAGCAGAGCTCCACTTTAACATAGAGTTAAAAGTCAAGAAATAGGCTGGGAGAATGAGCAGACAACAAAAAAGGAATCTAACCATAGAAAATTAATATGGTGACTGGGAAGACCAAAATGCAAACTCAGAAGGAGAAAACAAAGTCAAAATTGCTACATCTAAAGCCTCAAAGAAAAAAGTGTAAATTGGTCTCAGGGACAAAAAGAATACCTAGAGGAGCACTCAAAACAGATTTTAAAAATCAAATAAGAGAGGTAGAAGAAAAGTTGGGAAAAGAAATGATCAAGAAAGTCATGAAAAAAGTCAACAGCTTGGTAAAGGAGGCGCGTGCGCACGCGCACACACACACACACACACACACACACACCCTGAAAAAAATAACACCTTAAAAAACAGAATAGGCCAAATGGTAAAAGAGGCACAAAAATCCACTGAAGAGGAAAACTCCTTAAAAAAGCAAAATTGGCCAAATGGGAAAAGGGGTACAAAAGCTTACTGAAGAAAAAAATAGAATTGGGCAAGTGGAAGCTAATGACTCCATGAGACATCAGCAAACAATAAAACCAAATCAAAAGAAGGAAAAATGGAAGAAAATGTGAAATAACTCATTGGAAAAATAACTGACCTGGAAATAGATCCAGGAGAGATTATTTAAGAATTATTGAACTACCCGAAAGTCATGATCCGAAAAGAGAGCCTAGATGTCATTGCTCAAGAAATTATCAAGGAAAACTGCCATGATAGTCTAGGACCTGAGGGTAAAACAGAAATTGTAAGAATCTAGCATGCATTGCCTGAAAGAGATCCCAAAATGAAAACTCCCAGGAATATTATAACCAAATTTCAGAGGTCCCAGGTCAAAGAGAAAATACTGCAAGCAACCAGAAAGAAACAATTCAAATATTATGAAGCCACAGTCAGAACCTCACGAGATATAGCAACTTCCAGGTTAAAGGATTGGAGGGCTTTGGAATATGATATTCCAAAAAGCAAAGAAAAAAGCTGGGATTACAACCAAAAAGAACCTACCCACCAAAACTGAGTATAATCCTTCAGGGAGAGAAATGAACATTCAGTGAAATAGAAGATTTTCAAGCATTTCTGATGAAGAGACCAGAGCTGAAGAGAAAATTTGACTTTTAAACACAAGACTCAAGAGAAGCATAAAAAGGTAAAGAGGAAAGAGAAGTCAAAAAGGATTCAATAAAGTTAAACTCTTTACATTCCTGTATGGGAAGATGACACATGTGACTCTTAACAACTTTCTCATTATTAGGACAGTTAGAAAAGAATATACATAGAGAGGACATGGGTATGAGTTGAATAAGATTGATTAGAGAAATGTAAATTAAAACAATTCTGAGGTACTACCTCAGACCTATTAGATTACCTAATAGGATAGAAAAGGAAAATTACAAAATGTTGGAGGGGATGTGGGAAAATTGAGACACTATTGGTGAAGTTGTATACTGATTCATCCATTCTGGAGAGCAATTTGGAACTATACCCAATGGGCTATAAAACCATGTTTACATACCCTTTGATCCAGCAATACCACTACTCAGTCTGTATCCCAAAGAGACAAACAAAAAGGAAAAGGAGCTATATGTACAGAAATAGTTATAGCAGCTCTTTTTGTGGTTGCAAAGAATTAGAAGTTGAGGGGATGCCCATCAACTGGGGACTGGCTGAACAAGTTGTGGTATATGATTGTGATGGAATAGCATTGCATTATAAGAAATGATGAGCAAGATGCTCTTAGAAAAACTTGGAAAGATTTATATAAATTGATGCAAGGTGAAATGAGCAGAACCAGGAGAACATTGTACACAGTAACAGTGATATTGAACAATGATCAACTGCGAATGACTTAGTTATTCTCAGCAATACATTGATCCAAAACAGTTCTGAAGGACTTACGATGAAAAGGGTTGGTCCATCTCCAGAGAAAGAACTAATAGAGTCTGACTGCAGATCAAAGCATACTTTTTAAACTTTATTTTTCTTGGGGTTTTTTTTTGGTCTGTGTTTATCTTTCACAACATGACTAATATGGAAATATGTTTTTCATGACTTTACATGAATAAACTATATCCAATTGCCTGTCTTCTTAATGAGAGGGGAGAGAAAAGAAGGAGAGAGAATTTGGAACTTAGAATTTTAAAAAATGTTAAAAATTGTTTTTACATGTAATTGGGGAAAAATAAAATACTAAATAAATATTTTTTAAAAAAGGAAAATCATTTTGGTAGATGTGCAGTGTATGGATTAGAGGAGAGAAACTTTGGGTAGTGAGACCAGTTAGGAGGTTGTTGCAGTGGTTTAAGCCAGATGTAATGAAGGCCTGAACTAAGGTGCTGGCAGTGTGTATGGCAAAGGAATTGAAATTAAGAGATAATATGGAAGTAGAAACAAGATTCGACAAATGATTGGTTATATGTGGTAAGGAAGTGTGAGAAATGGCAGTATGGCCTGAGCTTTTGAACTGGGGTGATTGGAAGGATGGCTACCTTTGTCTTTTTAAAATTCAACTTTGGCAGCAATATTTATTGTTCCGTATAATTGCATTTATCTACTAAACATTTCTCTCAGTGCCTCATCATGATATGGAGGTAAACCTGGATTGTCAAAGTTTGTAACAATGAAGTGCAAGCTTTGGCAGGTCTTGCAAATGCAAAGACTACTAAGAGCCTAATTACAGACTATATCTAGGAGTGGGGAACCTGCGGCCTCAAGGCCATGTGTGGTACCCTAGGTCCTCAAGTGCAAACCTTTCACTGAATCCAAACTTCACAGAACAAATCCTTTTATTAAGGGTTAAAGGTTTTTTTAAAAATATGCCATTTGTCTGGAGAGCAACTTAACTTAGTTTTGGAAAGGGTTGACACTGGGTTGGTTGCAGAATGATGAAATTTTTGACCATAGAAACTCTTAAGTATCTACTAATTTGTAAAGGAATTGTAGTCTGTGTCATTGGAGGGACTTTCCATGCATATCCATCATACATTCTTGAGGAGGTATTTAAGTGTATAAACCAAGAGTGAGGGTGCCACACAAAGCCTCTGGACTTGCACAAACTGGATCTGATCCTGGGGGCTGACCCTAAGAGGGTAATTTTTTTTCTTTTAGTCTTATCAGTCTCATTTGGAATTGCAAGAAAATTTCCTAATATACCTGTGGCTATATCTCTTGTCTAGGTGTCACAAGGTATGAGCAAAAGGTCCGTACCTCTTGTGAAGGTATTCAAGGTACTAAGTGCTGGGAAGACTACTGATCCTAGGATCCCTCAATGACTACCTTGCCTGTAAGGCACCCAGTCCTTGTATATACATGTTATCTCCCCATTTGGAATGTAAGTTTTTGTATTCCCACCTTCCAGCATAGTATATAGCATATGATAGCTGCTTAAGAAGCCCTTAAGTCTGTCTTGGTTGAGAACAGCCTTTGGAAGCACCAAGAAAAATACTCAGTGGAATGGTTCATTCATCTCAGAATTAGAGAGTTAAAGCAGTCTGCTTGCAGAATTCAGGGGACTATTGGACTTACAGTTTAAAGGGACCTTAATTAGCTAGGATAAGCCTTTCATTTCACAGATGAGAAACTGAGGTCCTCATTTATTAAGTGACTCATTCATTTACACAAAGTTAGTTAAGTGGCAAAGATGGGATTTGAATCCAGCATTTCTGACCCTAAATCTAGTATTCTTTCCAGGATAGCACACTCTTTTGAAAGTTTAATAAAAGCCGTATAGTCTTTTCAAGCAACCTAGTTTGGCTACTTGCCCGTTGTGTGTCTTTTGGGGTTAATAAGAATTTTTTGTGGCTTGTCTCTTGAATTGAGAGCTTTGCTATATTGTTATTTATTGCAGCCACAGAGTGAGTTTAGCCTTCCCACAGACAGACTTGTTTCTTCTTTCTGATAAAGATGGGTAATTCTCCTCATTTTATGATTCATGGAAATGGAGCTCCTTTGTAATAGTTTTGGTTTGTTTTAAACACTAGATGTTTAGTGGTTGTACTTGTACCTGGTATCAAGAAAGACCTGGCTTTGGATCACAGCTCTTTGACTCACTAGCTATGTGACCTTTGGCTAGTCACTTGATGAGCCTAATGAATTAATCTGTCAAACATTGATGATGATACTTAGGATCATTTAGAGCTGGAAGGAATATTAGAGGACATTGAGTCCAACCTCCTCATTTTAAAGATAAAATGATGATACTGGGACCCGGAAAAAAATGAAAAAACTTGCCCAAGGTCACACAGTAATCAGAACAATCAAAATCTAAATTCAGGGCAGCTAGCTCTGTGACCCTGGTGAGTCACCTGTTAGCTATTATTATTTTTCTCAGCAGGTACCATACTGCCCCTCACAGGATTATTGTGAGGAAAGTGCTTTTTAAGCTAACTTAAAGTGCTATATAAATGTGAATTATTATTATTATTATTATTAATTGAGAAGACTAGATGGCCTAGATATAGAAGGGTTTAGAATGGTAAAAATTAGTCTCCATCTTTGGAATTAATTCATGCCTAATGCCTGCTAGATAGATGCTGAAAGGCCTTACTTATTTGAATGAGGGCCATCCTCAAGAGATATAGGAGTATCCCTTCATTGGTAGAATTACTGGGGGCTCTCCTTTCTTTCTCATGGTTCTCTCATTTTTCCTTCTATATCCCATTATTTGCTTCTACATTTTTCTCTTTTTTTTTCTCCTCCTCACATTTTTTTTCTTTTCTTTCTCCCATGGTGGACCTCATCCATTTCCTTAGGTTCAAGGATCACTCTTCTGAAAATTATCTTTAAATCTACATCTCTATCTCTTCTGAACTCTGGACCTTACTGGTTTGAAGTAATATCTGTTTATTCTAAAAGTATTTCAGCAGGTTTTTGACCTGTTTATGTGTGCTCTGGGTCTGGTTGCACTTTAACTCATACTCATACCCCAAATCACTGGTCATGGTAAGAAAGTGGCAGTATTCCTTACTCCCCATTGCTAAAATCCAAACTCTTCTCTAACCTTCATGCAGCAATCTCTCCTCTTTTCAGGTTCATATCATCTGTATATATCACCCAGTGAAGGTTCTGATGGCTTTTTTTCTACCACCGCCTAGGACATTCTTCTTTCTTCAATGAATTTAATGCCTGGTTCACAGTCTTTCTCTTCTTCACAATCCTTGCCCTCATGCTAGGGAATTTCAGCATACATATTGATAATCTCTCAAACACCCTAACTTCCGTGTTCCTCAACTTACTCATTTCTATTCTTCCACTGCATTTTACCAACCACAGAGATGGCCATACCCTTAATCTTGCTATCACCCACAAGTATTCCACTTTTATGTTAAGATTTCCGAATTTCTTTATTTGATCATACTCTGTTGTTATTCTCCCTTTCCCTCTGCCCTGTAACCCCAAACCATATTTTTCATTCTCACCATGACCTCCTATCCCCCAGTCCTTCAGTGCTTTACTGGGCCATCACCCCTGCATTAGCTACCTTCTTGTCTTATTCCTTTCTTGATCCCTTAGTGAACCAATCCAACTCTACATTGTACTATTCTCTTGAATCTTTTACTCCTTTTCCTATTGCCAATCTTGGTAATCTATTTCCTGTGGATACAATTATCGTCTCTAAGTAAATGATTCTCATATCTGTTTATCCAACCCAAACCTCTCTTCTGACCTCTAGTCTAAACATAGATATCCCCCAGCCCTCTCTCACTCAAATAAAAGTCAACTGCATCATGTCATCATTTCCCTGATGCCATGGTCCTCTTTCGAAAACAAAGGGCAAACACAACCTGTGAGTAGCCTAGGTGCCTGAGTGGGAACCCAGCTAGTTGGGTATCTCAGCTCAGCCTCTCCCTCTCCCTCTTCCTCTCCTTTCCTCTCCAAACGGAGGTGAATTTTGATGGATAGAAGCTGGCCACTTAACTTGGGGTTTACTAGCTAGATATCTTTCTTCCTTCCTTCCTTCCTTCCTTCCTTCCTTCCTTCCTTCCTCTCTCTCTCTCTCTCTCTCTCTCTCTCTCTCTCTCTCTCTCTCCCCCCCTTTCTCTCTCTCCCTCTCTCTCTCCCCCCGCCCCGCGCCACACACACACACACACACACACTCCTCATTTCTAATCTATTGCCACAACCTGTCAGTTTCCTCTTTGAAATGTTTCTCTAATATACACCCTTTTCTCTTCTGACATTGCCACCACTCTGGTACAAGTCCTCATTACCTCTTTCAATACCCTGATGATGAGTCTACCTGCTTCAAGTCTCTCCCCATTCCAGTCCATCCTTCATTCAGCTACCAAAGTAATTTTCCTAACCTGCAGCTCTTACCATCTCATCCTGCTACTCAGTAAATTACAATGACTCCCTGTTGCCCCAAGATGAAATACAAAGTATTCTGTTTGGCATTCAGAGCCCTTCACACCCTATCCCTCTCTTACCATTAGAATCCTCTTATGCCCTGCTCCGCTCTTTAAGATGTATTCTTTGATCCATTGACACTGGCCTCCTTGCTGTTTCATGAATAGGATTCTCCATTTCTTGGCTTTGGGCATTTTCTCTGACTGTCCCCCATGCCTGGAATTCTCTAGCTTCCCTGGTTTCCTTTTAAGTCCCAACTAAAATTCCATCTTTTAAAGGAAGCCTTTCCCAACCCCTCTTAATTATAGTGTCATCTTTCTTAATTATTTCCATATCTATGCTGTACATAGCTTCTTTTGACATATTTTTGTTGCCTCCCCATTAGATTGTGAGCTTCTTGAGGACAAGGACTGTCTTTTGCCTCTTTGTATCCCCAGGGCTTAGCACAATGCCTAGCACATAGCAAGTACTTAATAAATGTTTATTTATTGATTGATCCTTGATAGCTTCACCTTTCTTTTGGTTCTTATTATGGCAGTGGGCTACTGTGCATGCTGCTTTACACAGGTACTGAAATGTTTTTATATTTTTTGTCAAATACTGTGGGAGAATATGTTCATTCGTGATGGATGCAGCTGATACCAGCTTTTAAAAATTATTTTGTTTTGGTATTAATTAGTCTGCTAGTCAGCTTCTTGATTTCAAGCTTAAAAAGGACCTTTTGGAATTCCAATCTAAGTATATTTGTCATCTACTTCATTATTAGTGTAATTTCTGGCATTTGCTTTATATTCTTTGGATTTTAATACTTTCTTGATTTCATAGACTATTTCATTTAATCTGGACTTAGAAATGTAGTTATTTATTAAGATTTCCTTGCACTGAATAACCTTTGAGCTGAGGGTTGTGTTGACAAAAAGCATTATAAAACCCTTTTCTAATATTATAAGATGTTTCCATTGTTGTTAGACACCCTCTCTGTTAGTCTAATTATTATGTTACCATATTTAAGTAGGCTATCAGTTTCAGAATTACAGAATTTCTTTTTTCTAGCCAGAAGGCCAAAAGGATAAAGAAAAATGTGTTATTCGACTCTAGTGTTCAGCAAGTAGTAAATTCTTGAGGGGAATTTTACTTCAGGTCAGCATAAAAAACGTGGTGGTTTCATAATGTAAACATCCACTTAAGGACAGAACCAAACCAAATTCTTGTGAACTTATACTTAAAATGTACATATTATTTAACTATAAAATTATATCTGATTGGTTGATTATTAGTAATGAAGAGCCATAATTTTATTGTTTATGATATTCCTACTCTCCTTCTGAATTTAGTACTTTTAGCTGTTTACTTTTTAAGTGACCACTCAGGTATTTTCTAGGTTATTGGCTCTGGAGTTAGAGGACATCGATTCACATTCTGACTGTGATGCTTATTGCCTGTGTGACCATGGAAAAGTCACAATCTCCTCAGGCCTTTGTTTTCACATCTCTAAAATGAGGTGGTTGGAATAAATGGCCTGTGAGGTCTTCTTTGGTTCTAGATCTATAATCTTATGATCCTGCTTATACTTCACATTTCTTTGATTGCATCCTTTGTGGTTTGGCTGACCAAGTTTATTGAGTACCTTTATTTATCAGCTACCCATATTGAGTTACACTTAAGGAAGATTTGATTTAAATTTCCTATCAAGAAGGGGCAGTTTATCCTATGATCTCATTGATACTGTTATTTTCTCCATGGGCACAAATTGTAACTCATTTGTATCATCTTATCCTGTATGATTTTTGTCCTTATCCTTGACATTCTTGTGCATTTTTCTGGTAGATCTTCCGTGAAGTATCTGCCTACTCTTCTGGAAGCCTTTATGTAGGCCTTTTTACATTTTATTAGTACCAGTGCAGCTCTTTCTTACTGTCCTTTGCTTCAGCCTACTTGGCACCTAACCTACATCTCTCCATTGATCTTTGAGTCACCCACAATGTTCATCCTTTTGAGATTTTGATTTTTTTTATTTAAACCATAGTTTAATTGAATAACATTTGTGTTAACAAGACAGGGTTTTGAGACTAGGGGTTATTAAGAATACTGTCCAGTTTCCCAGACATAGTCAGTGCTTGGCCAGATTACATTTAGTTCTGCCCATGTTTATCTGAGGACCTTTGCTCATTGGCTATCTAGATTTCTTTACAATTAGGATATCCAAACTCTAATTAGGAAAGTTCAATTTGATTATTTTGTTTCTATAAGTATCTGCTATAAATTTAACATAGAAGACCTTCATAACTGAGAGGCAAGTGGTACATTCCATTTTTAGTATAATATGGCATTTTAAATTTTGCAGTACTCTTGGTAGACATTATCACATTTTACCATTCTACATTAATGAAGTGATGCACTATAATTTTTCTGACTAATTTTATAGCTCACAGGAAAAAATGATTTATTTTATTTATGGAAGCATTAACTTCACAAAATGTACCATACATGAATTTACAAAAAAATCATGGCTAAATTTTAGGAATTAAAAAAAAACTCCATTTGGACAGTTATCACCAATAAACTCAGACATTTCAATTATCTTTTTTAGGTAAACAATTACTATTATTATCATCAAGGCAATGTGTATTCAACTATTTCTGCTAATGCTAAAATTGCTTTTCTTTCAAATAAATAGGTCTCAAAGCTTAGAATTTTTAGTTATTTAGTAAAATTTTACCTTTCTTGTTTATTTGTAGCCTATAAAAGAACATTGACCTTTCCTGCTTTTTTTCTGCCCTCATATTATTTTTAAATTTAGATAGAATTAGTACAAATAAGGAAAGCAATTTCCCCCTCTGGCTGTAAGGAAAAGAAGCAATTGTTATTAAAAGATGTACCTTCACTTGTGTAGAGCTTAAGTAACTTCAGCTGGTTTGACCTTATTTAAAACTTTTGAATCAGCAAACTTAAATTTCCTGAATGATTCACTTTCATCCCTGCAATTTATTAAAGTAGATAATTATGGAGGAATGGTTTTTTCATGCCTTAAGTCTTAACCAAACTTATCTGAGCATTGAGATATAACTTATGTATTAGGACTTAAGTTCCTTAGGAGTATAGATTCTCATTCTCTCTCTCTCTCTCTCTCTCTCTCTCTCTCTCTCTCTCTCTCTCTCTCTCCCTCCCTCCCTCCTTGCCTCTCTCTTTTTCTCTCTCTCTCTCACTCTTCCCCCCCCTTCCTCTCTTTCCTCCCTCCCCCCCCAACAATTTCATTTTTCTCTTTATATCCCTAGTGCCTAGCACATGGCAGGCACTTAATGAATGTTTATTGATTTGTAAAGACAGTAGGTTGCCTTTTGTAGCCTAGATCTAAAACTTTTCTAGGGACTCAAACTAAAATGCATTATCTGAAATATTACTTAATTAGAAATAATGAGATTTCTTTCATGATTAATACTATCTTTATATAACACACACACACACACACACACACATAATTTTTAAAAACTTCCTCTACTTGTGTCCTTTTTTGGATGTCTTATCCAAAAACATAGCTGGAGAGAACCTAGCTATGCAATCAGAATGTAGACTCCAGCTTTATCCTCTCAAGCTGGAAAGATTTAAAGCAGACTTAAAGATTTGAATGTATATCTTCCAAGGACCAGCCTAGCTAAGTTTAAGGAGATTTATCGCCAAAAGTTTGGAAGCCAGGTGATTTTTTTTTATTTTTTTGCTATAGTAAACCATTAAGATCAAGGGAGGTTGTGATTAGCCCCGCAGTGATGAAATCACAGATACTTGAAGTATTGAAGCACATTCCAGTATTATAATAATTGTTATATAGGGCTTCGCAAAACTTTTTTGTTTTAAACAGTGGTTCTGATACTTGGAAAGGTTTTAAACTGTTGAAGGGTTTGTGGTAGGGCAGAGTTTGAATGTAGTCAATAATATGTTATCTGCAGTAGAAATTATCTAATGATCATTATTTTTGTTTTGCCTAGTCTTTCTTTGCCTAGCATTTTTATGGATAATTTAAATTCTAAAGAGTTGGTTATTTGGTTGTTAAGTATTTCTTTGTTGACTAAAACTGGAAGTCTTGCAACCCATTCTCTTACCGATCACTTGCCAAAACCAGCAGCATGTCCTAAGTTCATTGTTGTTATAAGAGTTTGAAATCAAATTGAGTCATTGATATCTGTTCTGAATATAGGCTATTACTTAAAATCACTGAACAGCCTCAAGTGGATAAAACCTTCAAAGAGTTCTCTCATTTAAATATTTAAAATATATCTTTTACTAGACTATTCCTCCATGAATTGTCAAACTATATTATCAAAGTCAGATAGAAATCTTTTCTTGTTGCCAGACTGGATTTAGGTCCTGCCAATCTTGCAAATTCATCACTTGTAAAACAAAGTGTTTACCACCAGATGTCTGTAAGAATGCCATTTGTTGAATTTTAATTAGATCATCTGTTATTCTGAATTTTCTAGGGCCTCTTTCAGTCTTCATTTAGTCTCTTCTCTGAATTACTGGTCTCATTGTAAATGTTGGTGCCTTTAAAGGAATGCTTTGATTTTTTTTTTCATCTCATTAAAAACAACTGATTCTAGGCTCACTCTTTTTTGCTTTTAGTCATATCTGCTACAGTGATTCTGAGTGGGTTTAAGATATAATCTGTGAACATTTTTAGCTCTAAAATTATATGATTATTTGATGATTGTTTTATTGTGGTGTAGCTTGTTGACTAGAAAGGGAAAAGAAGTGAGGATGAGTAAAGGAAAAAAAAATATTCTCTTTCCGTTAGGTACAAGGAAGATCTTGCCCACCCTGCTAAAGGGAAGCAGAATTCTTCCCATAACTCCTGTCATACTATGCCCTTTTCTTATGATTAATTGATTGAGAGAGACCAGGAAAATGTCTGTTTCCAGAACAAGTAGGAGGCTATTACAATATTTTAGGGGAGAGACAATGAGATTTTGAACTAAGGTGGTAGCTACATGATTGAAAAGGAGGTAGAATTAAGAGATGCTGTAGAATTAGAACAATATGGACAGACAGTTACAGGGGATGTAATTGCTGTCTATTTTTCTGGTAGAATATTTAAATTTGTATCAAATTTAGCTAGATAGTAACTTTATGGTTTATAATTTTAATATTTTTGAGCCCTTTAATATAGATATGATTTTTTATTTATATTTTATTATATATTTAAAATTTTTATTCTATCCAAGAAATGCATATTATAAAGAAGTTTTGGGCAAATGCAAATTGTACCCTTGAATCAGGTAATACTTCTATAGCCAATAAAAAGATCTATGAATATTCATTTATTAGTCTAGCATTTTAGAGGTAGCGTGACATAGAAGATAGAGAGACAGCTTCAGAATCATGTAGACCTTGGCCAGCTAGGTGGCTCAGTGAGTCAGGAAGACCTGAGTTTGAATCTGGCCTCAGACACTTGACACACTTACTAGCTGTGTGACCTTGGGCAAGTCACTTAACCCCAATTGCCCTGCCTTCCCCCCCTCCCAAAAAAAAGAATCATGAAGATCTTGGTTTAAGTCCCATCTCTGATGTGTACTGGCCCTGTGACCCTGGACAAGTCACTTAAGCACCCAGTGCTCCAGGCAACTCTCCAGGAATAAGTTGTAGAGAAGGCGCAGACCTATATTAGTAGAGGAAGTTTGGGGATTTTGTTGACTGCGTGATGTATATGAGTTAGCCTTGTGATATGGCAGCCAAATAAGCTAATACAATCTTAGTGTATATTCAATGGAGAGGTAGAGTGTCCAGGAATAAAGAATGAGTCATTTTATACTCTGTCTTGGTCAGACCATCTGGAATAGTGTGTTTAGTACTACAGTTTAGGAAAGACATTGATAAGCTGAATAGAATCCAGAGAAAATCAACCAGGCTAGTAAAGGACCTCAAGTCCATGTTATATGAGGATTGATTGAAGGAATCAAGGATGGAAATGCTTAATCTTGCAAGAGAAAAGCTTTGGGGAAGGAGAACAAGCTAGCTATTCTCAAATGTTAGTGGAAAATCTTTTGTTCCATTTAACTCCAAAGGCTAGAATCAAAAAGTTGTAAAGAAGCAAACTTAGACCTGCTATTGGGAAAAACCTACTACATACTAGAGGTATTAAAATATTGAATGGACTCCAAGGGATTGCTAGCAGTTCTCCTTTACTTGACGTTTACAAGAAAAGAATGACCTCTTGTAAAGTATGTTGTAGAATGGACATTCTCCTTTAAACCTTCTATATTTTCCCATTTGTGTTGAAAGAACCATTATTGACCCTCCAGTCACCCAGGTTTGCAACCTTAAAGCATCCTTTATTTCCTTTCACCACTCCCTCCACTTAACTTACAAGATCCAATCTGTTTCCATATTCTATGGATTCTTCTTTCACAGCATCTCTCATTTCTACCTCCTTTTCTCTCACATAGCCACAAACTTAGTTCAAAATATCGTTACCTCTCACCTAGAATATTGTAATAGCCTCCTACTTGATCTGGAAACAGATATTTTCCTGGTCTCTCTCAATCAGTTGATCAGCAAGTGTTTGTTAAATGCCTTGAGCTAGGACTGTGCTAGGTACAAAGGGTGTAGAAGGGGGTGACCTCTGTGGTCCTTTCTAACCAACACAGAATTTCTGTGAGTCTGGGTAGCTTTTTTTTCCCCTTCTTTTTGTTTTGTTCCAAAGGGACAGCTCACATATCGTTTTCACCAATATAAATGAATTCAAATTGCTCTGAACAATTTATTTGCACAAGTAATTTTTAAAAGATTCTAGTAAGCAAAAACTTTGGCACACAAAGAAATTATAATTACTAGTTGGAGGATGTGTCTGAAAAATAGACAGTGAATTGCCATGTGGTTTCTCCTAGATAGAACTTCTCACCATATTCCAAGCAGCTGTCATTTGCTTAGGCAAAAATCAACAATATCATGTTAGAAAGGCAAGGATATAATTGCTAGGATATAATTTTCCAGCATCAGGCCAATAACTCTGTAACTACTTTCCAAGACTGATTTAATTTTATTGCTGAGCAGAAGTCTGAGACTTCTAATCATGTGTATGAAGGTCTTTGTTTTGATTCAGTATGTTAAATTTAAAAAAAATATTTTCTTTTCATTCATTGGTGAGCTCAAATGAATCAGAATTATAATTATATGAAGGCCTAGTGGGACAGGGATTTTCTAGATATTTTCTTATTAATAACATTTTTTATGTTTTGTAAAGGGGTAAAAAAGTATTTATATTTGAAATTCACAAACCATTTTTATGACAAAGAAAACTTGACACTTGAAATAGCTTAGATCAGTAAGATTTATTTCCTTAATTTTTTCTTTTACTCAAAGGAATTCTAGGAGATGGGAAGAAAATCTTTCTTTACAATGGTAGAAGAATAGTTTATGTTTTCATTTTAGTTGTTTATGTTATCTGTGGTCCAGGGGGTCTGGATATGCATGGACCAGTAGTGTTCACAAGTTATTCACTTTTTGTCCTGTGCTTCGACTGAATTTCCTGGGTCTCTCCAGAAAATCTTTACCTTTACCTTCAATGCTCAAGCACTCAAGTTAATGCATTGAATCTGAGAAAGGCTTTATGTACCCCAACAAAAACTGTCTATACATAAAAAAATACATAACTGATTTGATAAATAGTCAAAATAGCCTTTTCCCGTTCTGGTGATCTTGCACTTTCCTAGGAACCTATGCAATCACCTCCAGACTTATATATCTCCTCTGGTTGAGAGATTGCCCTATGGAGTAGGGAAAGTTTTGGGGATTGCTTGGAGAAAGTTAGCCCTTGACTCCATTTGTCCCTAATTCTCACAGTCTCTGCCAATTCTAAAATTCTATGATTCAGGGCAAGGAAAATACATGTCCCCATCAAAATAATTATCAACAGTACCAGATTAAAAAAGATATTATAAATTCACTTAGAAATATATCTTTCCTCTGTTTTTTGTCCTCCAGCAAAACTGCTTCCATAAACTCTAACCTTTTATGCTTTCTGTTGTCCCGTTATGAACCTAAAAGACACTAAAGACCATTAGGTTTGATCATTGGTACAGTATAGGCATCTAAGAAATTTGTATGTCCTCACGATATTTTCGGGCACTAACAATGTTTCTGGGACGTCAATGCAAGTTATGCATCACTGGCTATTTATGTAAGGTTCTGTGGGAGCAGCATTTTGGGGTCTGTCAACAATGATGAAAATAGCATTTATATCACACTTTAGGGTTTCCAAAGTGACTTCCAAATGTTGTCCCATTTTATCCTCACAAAATCTGGGAAGAGAAGTATTACTATTATCCCCATTTTACAGATGAGGAAACTGAGGCAGACAGAGACTGGGTGACTTGGCCAAGATCAATAGCTTATTAAGTATCTGATGCTGCATTTGAGCTCAGGTCTTTTCAGAGTAGTCATGAATATTTTCATCATCCAGTTTTCATCAATTTAGAGCTCAATTTGTGAATATAGAAAAGCAGTATGGTTATTGGTTCATTTTTACCTAACTGATTTTCTCAAAACATATATATTTCACCCTTTTTATTTTTGTTGGTGGAATTTTGTTCATCTAGGTCAGCAGATCTCAAAGTGTGGTTCATGAACCACAGGATCCCTGAGCCCCTTTCAGGGGCTCCACAGGGTCAAAACTATTTGCACAGTAATAGTAATATGTTTTTTTGACCATTAAAATACTCCTCACACATCTGTGTGAAATTATATTTTCTTCATATACTTCAGCCAAAACAACATATTGCAACAGATTGAATGCAGGAGCAGATAGGAGTATCCAGCTGTCTTCTGCTAAGTAAGATTTTAAGGAATTTTTTTTAAAAAATATGTAAAACAGTACAACTCTTTTCACTAATTTTTTTGGGAAATATATTTTGTAAAATGTTATTTATTTTAATAGCTATTAGTTATTTTTAAATTAATACCCAAATATTTTTAAATTTGTCAGTTTTAATTTATAATATGGTAATTATTGATAGATATAACCCACATAAACAGAAGCATTTTTAGGTCCTCCGTAATTTTTAAGGGTATAAATTTGTCCTGAACCCCAAAAGTTTGTGAACCTCTGATATAAGGCAGACTTTTCCCATCTAAAGCTGAAGTCTGTTTTTCACCTTACAGAGTTTTTCCTTTCCCCCTCAACACCCACAAACATTCTTTAATGAAGAGGAATCACAAAAAGTTCTTTATTAGAAATAATAAGTTCTGATGTTATGGGGTTGGTAAGAATGTTTTTCTCTGGAGTCCTGCAAATTCAATCAAAAGGGCAAAAAGCAGTGGGGCGGGTGGGGGGAACTACCTAAAATATGCTACGCAAACTAACTAGATACCATAAATAATAGGCACAGTGTTGAAAAATAGCAGTAAAGATGTCCATAAATCCATAGAAGACAACAATCCAAGAAAGGAACCAGCAATTAATACCCAGGGCCTCAGATGCCTGAGAATAAATGCACAAAGTATGAGTAACAGGCAAAGTAAAATAAAGATTAACTAACATAAGGAGACAAATTTGACTTCAATTTCAATTTCACTGACAGTGGTGGGCTGAGATTGATGACCACAGTAAATGACTTTGGAAAGGTGGCCTTTTCGCAAATAGAACAATTTAGGCAGAAGGGAATCAGAAAGGTGGTATGTGTGTCATTGTATATTAAGAAAATACACTCATGAGGAAATTAAGGAATCAAAGGTTGGAAACATTTTGTTACAGCTCTAATGAAGCAATATTGTTATGTTATATGACAATAATGTTGCATTATATATGCAGTCTATCTGGACATAAAAGAAACAGATCGTAAGATTGAGATCATGATATAGTAGTGATGAGGAACTTCACATGTTTAGACAGTTCCCAGCTCTTTCCTGTCTCTGTGTCTCCATATGCCAAAAGCAAGGAAGGCAGGTAATAAATTCTTGATTTGCCTTAATGATAATGTCATTCTTCTGAAGGTAAAGAAAGCAACAAAGGGTTATCTCTAGTTTGGATTATTCTTTTAGCAATAAGGAAGAACTAGATGATAGGAAATTTAGTGAGAAGAGGCTACTCTTTCTTAAAATTTATGATAATAAAGGAAAACTAAGACTTCTGACCAAGACGGCTGCCTGAGTAGGAAGCAGACATCCCCTAATACCTACTCCCTGAAGTTCACATTAAACTGAATAATGATCAAGGAATCCATTCTAGTGATTCTTGACAGCTCAGTGGGTAAATACTTTTTGACTCATCCTTCTCCCTATAGTGGGAGCTAAGGGATTGCTCCATCATTGTAAAGCCCTTTTAGCAACAAGCACATGTATCTAACGAGGTGGCATGGGAGAGACAGGAAGACTTGAGTTCAAATTCAGGCTCAGACCCTTACTAGCTGTGGAACCTTGGGTAAGTCACTTAACACCTGCTTGCCTCAGTTTCTTTTTCTGCAAAATGGGAATAATAATAGCACCTACCTCCTAGGATTGTTAAGGATCAAATGAGATCATTTTAAATTGCTTTGCACAATGCCTGGCACTTAGTGCTGTATAAGTGTTAAAAACATGTATATTTGAAGTGTCCATCAGAGCTCAGTTAGTTTCATGGTACTGTACTCTAAGGTCCTTGATTGGTTGATAACTTTATTGATATGGACTTGTTAGTAGTGATAAAAATTCAGTTATCACATGAGAATATTTTATTGACAAAAATTACTTGAAAGCTATGAATCAAGATGACTTCCTGAAGTATTGACATAGAAACTTATATGGGTTGTTGTTCAGTCATTTCAATCATGTCCAACTCTTCATGACTGTATTTGGTGTTTGCTTGCAAAGATACTTGAATAGTTTGCCATTTCTTTCTCCAGCTCATTTTACATATGAGGAAACTGAGGCAAACAGGATTAAGTGACTTGCCCAGGGTCATACAGCTAGTAAGTGTCTGAAGCCAGATTTGAACTCAGGAAGCTGAGTCTTCCTTACTCTAGGCCTGACCCTGTATCCACTGTGTCACTTAGCTGTCCCAGAAACCTTATAGGTTATGATCAAAATCACAAGACTGAAAAAAGTTCTGCAGTTTTCTAGGCTATTCCTTTGACTTTAAGAGAAATTTCAAGCCATTTAAATATTGATTGTCATTTTCTAGAGACTGGAGAAGAAGTCATAGTTATGATTTCTTTGAAGAAATCAATGTGGGGGGGTGGAGCCAAGATGGTGGCTGGAAAACAGGGACTTGCTTAAGCTCTCCCCCAAATCCCTCCAAATACCTTTAAAAAGTGGCCCTGAACAAACTCTAGAGCTATAGAACCCAGGAAATAACAGGGGGAAACAAGTCTCCGGCCCAAGACAGCCTGGGAAGGGTCACTGGGAAGGGTCTATCGCACCTTGCTGGGAGCATGGCGCAGCCCAACATGGGCTGTGCCAGGGCTGACCAGACTCAGGGAGTCAGGTGGAACAGGTCTTAGGGCCCTGAATCATTGAGCTGTGGCAGTTACCAGACTTCTTAACTCAGAAACAACAAAGACAACAGAGCAGGTTTGTGGGAAAACTTCTGGATCTAGGTGAGAGAAGTGTGTGGTCTGGCCCCAGCCCTGGGGGGGCAGGGGTGGTGGCACAGTGGCAACAGCAGGAAGCTCCAGTAGCTCCTTCCAAAGCTCCAGTGCCAGCTGCTTTCAGAGCCACTGGCCCACATGGAAGGAGGAATCAAGTGGTGGATCAGAGCAGGAGTGCAGGGAGCACTTTGCTGGCGCAGAGGCAGCATTCTCTTGCTTGGCCCTGCTTGGATCTAGGTTGTGGTCCTGGTTGGTGGTTCTTGGGGGAAGAGGAGCGCTGGTGTGACAGAGCTTGCAATGAAGTAACTCTGAAAACAACAGTGCAAGGCCCCTAAAGCTTGGGACAAACTATTCTCCACACTAAAGGTAGACAAAAAGCTCAAGGGTCAAGTAGTTGGCTGGGAACATGAGCAGGCAGCACAAAAGGGCTCAGACTCAGACTACAGAATCTTTTTTTGGTGACAAAGAAGACCAAAACATACAGCCTGAAGAAGTCAACAAAGTCAAAGAGCCTACCTACATCAAAAGCCTCCAAGAAAAATATGAATTGGTCTCAGGCCATGGAAGAGCTCAAAAAGGATTTGGGAAAGCAAGTAAGAGAAGTAGAGGAAAAATTGGGAAGAGAAATGAGAGTGATGCAAGAAAATCATGAAAAACAAGTCAATGACTTGCTGAAGGAGACCCCCCCAAAATACTGAAGAAAATAACACCTTAATAAACAGACTAACCCAAATAGCAAAAGAGCACCAAAAAGCCAGTGAGAAGAAGAATGCCTTGAAAGGCAGAATTAGCCAAATGGAAAAGGAGGCCCAAAAGACCACTGAAGAAAATACTAGCTTAAAAATTAAAATGGAGCAAGTGGAAGCTACTGACTTTATGAGAAATCAAGAATATAAAACAGAACCAAAAGAATGAAAAAATGGAAGACAATTTAAAATATCTCATTGGAAAAAACACTGACCTGGAGAATAAATCCAGGAGAAACAGTTTAAAAATTACTGGACTGCCTGAAAGCCATGACCAAAAAAAGAGCCTAGATATCACCTTTCAAGAAATTATCAAGGAGAACTGTCCTGATATTCTAGAGCCAGAGGGTAAAATAGAAATTGAAAGAATCCACCTATTGCCTCTTGAAAAAGATCCCCAAAAGAAAACTCCTAGGAATATTGTAGCCAAATTCCAGAGTTCCCAGATCAAGAAGAAAATATTGCAAGCAGCCAGCAAGAAACAATTTGAGTATTGTGGAAATACAATCAAGACAACACAAGATCTAGCAGCTTCTACATTAAGGGATTGAAGGGCTTGGAATATGATATTCCAGAGGTCAATAGAGCTAGGATTAAAACCAAGAATCACCTACCCAGCAAAACTGAGTATAATACTCCAAGGCAAAATGTGGATTTTCAATAAAATAGAGGACTTTCAAGCTTTCTCAGTGAAAAGACCAGAGCTGAATAGAAAATTTGACTTTCAAACACAAGAATCAAGAGAAGCATGAAAAGGTAAACAGGAGAGAGAAATCTTAAGGGACTTACTAAAGTTACATGATTTTGTTTACATTCCTACATGGAAAGATGATATTTGTAACTCATGAGACCTTTCTCAGTATTAGGGTAGTTGAAGGGAATATACATATATATCTAGACAGAGGGCACAGAGTGAGTTGAACGTGAAGGGATGATATCTAAAAAAAAAGAAGAAGAATAACAATAAAATTAAGGGGTGAGAGAGGAATATATTGGGAGGAGAAAGGGAGAGATTGAATAGGGTAAATTATCTCACATAAAAGTGGCAAGAAAAAGCAGTTCTATTGGTAGGGAAGAGTGGGCAGCTGAAAGGGAATGAGCAAATCTTGCTCTCATCGGATTTGACTTGAGGAGGGAATATGATACACACTCAATTGGATATCTTAGCCTACAGGAAAGTTGGAGGGAAGGGGATAAGAGAGGGGGCATGACAGAAGGGAGGGCAGATTGGGGGAGGAGGTAATCAAAAGCAAATACTTTTGAAAAGTGACAGGGTCAAGGGAGAAAATTGAATAAAGGGAGACAGGATAGGATGGAGGGAAATATAGTTAGTCACAACATGACTATTATGGAAGTGTTTTGCATAAATGATACATGTGTGACCTGTGTTGAATTGCTTGCCTTCTCAAGGAGGGTGGGTGGGGAGGGAAGAAGGGAGAGAATTTGGAGGTCAAAGTTCTAAAAACAAATGCTTGAAAAAAAAAAGTTGTTTTTACATGCAACTAGGAAATCAGATACATAGGCAATGGGGTATAGAAGTGTATCTTGCCGTACAAGAAAGTAAGGGGAAGGGGGATTGGGGTAAGTGGGGTGATATGCCATCTTGGGGGTGGGGGGAGGGTAGAAATGGGGAGAAAATCTGTAACTCGAAATCTTGTGGAAATCAATGTTGAAAACCAAAAAATTAAATAATAAAAATTTAAAAAAAGAAATAAATAGATATTTTAATTTTTACAAAGTGGCTCAAATTTTCTTCAGTAGTTTTGCTTAACTCGTGTCTTTTTCTTTCTTAATTGACAGAATCTCAAGAAGATTCAGGAAATGGAAAAGAGTGATGAATCTAGTACAGACCTAGATGAGCTGAAAAATGCCGACTGGGTAAGATTCCTTTAAAATGATTATTTTTTCTATTCTGTTTATTTTTTAGGAAAGACCTGCTATGATTTAATTTCATGTTTTAAAGATTTTCTATGGTGGTAGTATGGTCTGACAATACTAGATGAACTCAGAATACTTTGATGCTCAGAAATATAACCACTACATTTTTAAAATTTAGTTTCCAGTTTTATAAAAGGATCTCAGTTTTTAGCCTTTTAAAAAAAACACATGCAGTCATTAAATAGCACAATAGTGCTACAGTGAAAGTCTGAGTTTAAGTTCTGTTTTTAGCATAACAAGAATTAAAAGTAGAATTTAAGCTAATATTCCCTAAGAATTAAGGAATTTGTTATTCAAGTCCCTGAAGTAAAGTTTTTCTTTCCCTCCTTTTTTTTTAGGAATCCAAATTGTGGAAATGTTGGTACTTTTTACTAATGTTAATGAATTGCTCACTTTTTTTTTTTTTACATATACCAATATTTTAGTAGTGTCAGTTAGGTACCATGAACCATGACTCTGCTAAGTGCTTTACAGTTATCTAATTTGATCTTCAAAAGAGCCCTGAGAGGTAGGTGTTGTTATCATCCCCTTTTTACAGATGAGGAAACCAAGGTAAACAATGGCTAAGTGATTGGCCTAGAGTCGGGAAGCTAATTCTTCTCTGAGGTCAGATTTGAACTCAAACCTTCCTGACTTCAGGTCTGGTTCTCTATCGACTACACCATTTAGCTGCCTCAAAAATATGGGACTTAGAGGTTTGCCCCTTATTTCCTTTGTGACCCTGGGCAATTTACTTAACTTTTCCGATCCTTACTTTCCTCATCTATAAAATGAGAGAATTAGATTGGATGATCTCTAAGATCCCACTGTCTCTGAATCCTATGATCATGTGATCTTTGTTTTAATTACATAAACAGAAACTCCAGGGACTCAGAATTATGTGAATAGCCTAAGTCATGGGTTCCAAGGGCTCCAGGAGTTAGATCTGGAGGGTTCTTAGAGATACCCTACGCCAACCTAATCATCTTATAAATGAAGAAGCTGGGGCTCTGTAATGTTAATGGTAGGAAGCTCTTCCCTGTCCATTGACAGGCCTGTGTGACCTGGCCCAGCTCACAGCTGTAATCCATCCTGAGTCACATAGAGCCCATTGGGGGAGGGACTTGCCTAAGGAGGAGCTTGCTTAGGGGAGGCTTACTTATAGGAAGGCTTTCACACCTTTTGGTACTAAGGTAATTAGGCACTGAGTCATGAGGGTTGTGATGCCTTCTGGTTCTGAACCTATTAGCCAACAGTGTACATATACTGTAAGTTGGTATTTTGCTTTGGGGGTTTGCTTATGAGAAGGATCTTTTGATTCCCTGGTTGAGACTACGAGTAGCCCTATGTTCAGACCCCCACCCCCTCCAACTGCTCAGAGGTAAAGGCTCTCTCTTAGTACAGTGGTGTATGTAAAGTGTATAGCCATATTGCTTTGATTCAGGCAGTCAGAGCCCTGTCTGTTGATCTTAATGCCAATTTCTCTGCTTGTATTTTCTCTGACATTCAGGGTGCCGACCCTTCCCTTGAACTAGTGAATGCAGTTAAAAGTAGGATTGTTAACTCCTTTTTGAGCAGTCTTTCCTAGAAAAGCAGATCAAAGAACCTGTGCTAGCAGGCCATCCTGGGTGTGCTGGGGTGCTTGCTACTACAGGCTCAGAAGGATTAAATGGCTTTCCCAAGGTCATATAACTAGTAAGTAGAAGAGCCAGGGTAGAATTTAGTTCTTACTATTCCAGTGTTCTTTCCAATGGATGAATAAATGGAAAAGCATTTATTAATTCATAAAAAGAAATTAAAGAGTGTGTTTTAAAGAACTGCAGCTGCTACTTTCAAGTATGTTACAAAAGAAACTACCTAGTCTCCTCTCACACAAATCCTTGCCTTGATAAAAGAATAATTTGTAATAATCATAGGTAGCTGGATGGTTCAATAGATAGAGCATCAGGCCTGGAGTCAGGAAGACCTGAGTTCAAATGTGGCTTCAGACACTTAGTAGCTGTGTGACCCTAGACAAGTCACTTAACTTCAATTTGCTTCAATTTCCTCATCTGTAAAATGATAGCACCTACTTTGCAAGGTTGTTGTGAGGATCAAATAAGATATAATTGTAAAGTGCTTAGCACAATGCCTGGATCATAGTAAGTGCTATGTGTTAGCTAATATTATTATTATTGTTACCATCATCAAGTGATGAATGAATGAGTGAATGAGAAATCATTTATTCATCATTTATTATGCTAAGCCCTTAGAAGACAAATACAAAAACCCAAACATTTCCTGCTCTTAAGGAACTTTGATTCTAATAGAGGAGGCAACACACATAGGAGAGTGGTAGCCAGGGAGAATCACTTTGATCAGGAAAGTTATGAAGAAAGTGAGAGAGGTAATAGGGAGTGGACTGACAAAACCCATCCAGAAATAATAACAAAGTTGATTTAATCATGGTTCCAAAATTTGAAGAGGTTTAAGGAAGAGAGAGCAATGGGAAGAAAGTTTTAAGCAATTGGTGAGGCTATGAAGGAGAGAGCCTGAAAGGAGAGAGTGAACTGAAGCATGATGGCTGAGACTTTCTTGAAATAGTGGTCCTTAAGAGGCAATCAGCAATCAAGACAGTGGGGCTCCAGGGTAGAAGTTCCACCATTACAAATGTTAACTCTGGTAGATCTGGTAGAAGTGCCCAAGACAATATAATTTAAGAACTGGTCTGACCACTAATAAGAGAAGCATTAGTTTATTCTAAAGGAAACTGCATTTTACTTCAGATTTTTTTCTCCTTGTAAGTCCTTTAAATATTTAATTACTAGAGGAGATAGTAAAATAAAATGAAAATGAACAGAAGAAGAAAAGGAAATAAGAATGAAAAGGCATTGGAACATTTTGAATGGGAAAATAATTTTAAAATATTTGTCCAGACCTTGCTTAAAATTATAAATAGTATCTACCTAAAACCATCGACAAGCATTATCTGTAACGGGGATAAGCTAGATGCATTCCCAATAAGATCAGGGGTGAAACAAGGATGTCCATTATCACCCCTGTTATTCAATTTGGTACTAGAAACTTTAGCTGTAGCAATAAGAGGAGAAAAAGAAATCGAAGGAATTAGAATAGGAAAAGAAGAAACTAAATTATCACTTTTTGCAGATGATATGATGATTTATCTAGAGAATCCTAGAGAATCAAGTAAAAAACTACTTGAAATAATAAACAACTTTAGCAAAGTTGCAGGATATAAAATAAACCCACATAAATCCTCAGCATTCCTATACATTACTGACAAAGCCCAACAGCAAGAGATAGAAACAGAAATTCCATTCAAAGTTACTATAGATACTATAAAATATTTGGGAGTCTATTTGCCAAGACAAACCCAGGGCCTATATGAGCATAACTATGACACGCTTTTCATGCAAATAAAATCAGATCTAATTAAATGGAAAAATATCAGTTGCTCGTGGTTAGGCCGAGCTAATATAATAAAAATGACAATTTTACCTAAATTAATCTATCTATTCAGTGCCATACCAATCGAACTACCAAAAAATTATTTTACTGAGCTGGACAAAATAAGAACAAAATTCATCTGGAAAAACAAGAGGTCTAGAATATCTAGGGTATTAATGAAAAGAAATGCTAGAGAAGGTGGCCTTGCCATACCAGATATTAAGCTGTACTACAGAGCAGCAGTCATCAAAACTGCCTGGTACTGGTTAAGAAATAGGGGTGTGGATCAGTGGAATAGGATAGGTACACAAGTAGGAGAAATCAACAAGTTTAGCAATCTACTCTTTGATAAACCCAAAGAGGCCAGCTTCTGGGCTAATAATTCACTATTTCACAAAAACTGTTGGGAAAATTGGAAAATGGTAGGGCAGAAACTGGGCATAGACCAATATCTCACACCATACACCAAAATAAAGTCAAAATGGGTTCATGATTTAGGAGTAAAAGCTGATACTATAAGGAATTTGGGAAAGCAAGGAATAGTTTACTTATCAGATTTATGGAAAAGTAAAGAATTCATGACCCAACAAGAGATAGAGAGCATTACAAAATGCAAAATAGATAATTTTGATTATGTTAAATTGAAAGGTTTTTGTACAAAAAAAGCCAATGCAACAAGAATTAGGAAGGAAGCAGAAAATTGGGAGAAAATCTTTGCAACTAGTTTCTCTGATAAAGGCCTCATTTCTAAAATATGCAGGGAACTGAGCCAAATATATAGGAATACAAGCCATTCCCCAATTGAGAAATGATCAAAGGATATGAACAGGCAGTTTTCAGAGGAAGAAATTAAAGCTATCTGTAGGCATATGAAAAAATGCTCTGGATCACTACTGATTAGAGAAATGCAAATCAAAACAACTCTCAGATACCACATCTCTCCTGTCAGATTGGCTAAAATAACAAAACAGGAGGATGACAAATGCTGGAGAGGATGTGGGAAAATTGGAACATTGTTACATTGCTGGTGGAGTTGTGAGCTGATCCAGCCATTTTGGAGAGCAATTTGGAACTATGCCCAAAGGGCTATAGAAATGTTCATACCCTTTGACCCAGCAATACCACTTCTAGGGTTGTATCCCAAAGAAATCACACAAGCAGGAAAAGGACCCATATGTACAAGGATATTTATAGCAGCTCTTTTTGTGGTAGCCAAGAAATGGAAATCAAAGGGATGCCCATCAATTGGGGAATGGCTGAACAAGCTGTGGTACATGAAGGTAATGGAATACTATTGTGCCATAAGAAATGGGGATGATACGGACTTCGTAACAATCTGGAAAACCTACACGATATAATGCTGAGCGAGCGGAGCAGAGCCAGGAGAACATTGTACACAAGCACGGATATATGGATTCTGTGAGGACCGACCCTGACATACTTCGCTCTTCTCAGCAATGTAAGGTGCAAGGACAACTCCAGGGGACTCACGATGGAGAATGCTATCTTCATCCAGAGAAAGAACTGTGAAGTTTGAATGCAGATTGAGGCACACTTTATGCTCACCTTTTTTCTTCTCTTTTGTTTTTGTTTTTGGGGTTTTTTTTTTGGTTCTGTCTCTTCTTTCTCCTGATTCATTCCATTGGTCATAATTCTTCTCCACAACTTGACTAGTGTACAAATTAATTCAATGCGAAGTTATACATGGTAGTTATATGAGATTCCATGCCATCTTGGGGAGGGAGGGGGAGGGAGGGGAGAAATTCTGGATCTCAAAATTATGTAGAACCATGTGTTGTAAACTAAAAATAAAAAAAAATTAAAAAAAATAAAATAAAATTTAAAAAAATGAAAACAAAAAAAAATATTTGTCCAGGAAACTATGTAGAATGATAAAGATTAAAAGACCAATACAGTGTCACAGATTGAAGTGTTGAAAGTGAACTCAGAGGCCATCTGGTCCCAAAAGTACCTGAATAAGAAATTATTTATACAGCATAGCTGACAAATGGTCATCCATCTTTTGTCCCAGGAGTCCCTAGCGATAGGGAACTTACTATGGCCTGAGGTAGCCCATTTACTTTTGCGTAGTTCTAATTCTTAAAGAGTCTTTTCTTACGTTAAGAGACACATACCTCTTCATATTGTTCTGGTTCTGCCTTTTAGGTCCAAGTGGAACAAGTCTGTTTTCTTTTTCACAAGAAAGTACAATAACATTTATGCCTCACTTTTCATAATTAATGCATTCTTAAATTGAATGTACTTCTAAAAGAGTTGAATTTAAATTTTCATAAATTGTATAATGCTGTGTGACCTTACCACTTAAAAGACTATTGTGAGTATAAATTCTTTTTAAAAATTAAGATGTGTTTTGTAAATTAAATTTTAATTTATCTCATTTTCTTCAAGCAAGCTTCACTTATACTATTATAATCAGTATCAAAATCTGTGACACATTTCAGCACACTATAAAGAGTAATATTACTGATATATCACAGTGTTACTATTTAAAACGTCTTTGAAAAAAGTCTTCAGAGGTTAATTCCATGTTTACTAAAGATTTGAAAGTATATCTGAATTTATATTCAAATAAATTTAGGTAACTGCTCTATTTGGTCATTTCAGTGAGCTTTATAGTTTTTCACTTAAATATTGCATCAATTTTAATTTTATTTGAATATAAACTATCACACCTTAGGTAGTAATATAATAACTATAATGCTTTAAATTGTTGTGCTTTTTACAGCGTAAAATGAGATTTCACAAACATTATCTCATTTAATTTTTGCAATCATGAGAGGAAGGCAGAATACAGATATTATCTCACCTTCCTCAATTCTCCCCCACCCCCAGCCCATTTGTTTAAGGAAGAAGAAGCAGACTCAGTTTCTTTGTTCTTCTGAAAAAAAAATAGGTGGAGATAGGTAGGGGTAAGGGAATGGAATAATATTTGAGTCCTGCCTACCTGACAGGGTTGTTATAAAGATCAAATGATCTGTTTGTGATGTTGTTTTAAATTTTGTAAATTTTGTGACATTTGTGAAATCACTTTTTATAAATTGCAGAGCACTATGCAAATTTAACTTTTGATTACAAGTCAAAAGACTTAGGTTTTGGTATTGGCTCTGTCACTTAGCTATGTGGTTAGGATGGAAACCTAACATTTTGACTCCTAGTTGACTCTTCTTTCCGTTACCATACTGCGTCTTAGGCAAATTCCCCCATTTATGAGCATTGTGTCCGTTCTGTTGTCCCATGTCTTTTCTTGTGTACAAGTTGTCAGTATTATTTAACTTGGAAAATTGATTGTGATTTACCACTTGTGATGGCAAGGCGAAGGAATTAAAATTTTTCTATTAGCTGGGAAAATGAGTTAAACTCAGGTTTTTAAAAGAGAGGTCAGCCTCAACACCTCACACACCTTCAAGTTCTATCATTTCCTTTTGTGGGCTGCTGGAAGTCCAAGAATTTTTGTAGTTTATATTGCTTGGACATTTCAAAAGGAAACACCGACATATGTTCATTGGTGTTGCTTTTTCTCTTCAGGCTCGATTCTGGGTACAGGTGATGAGGGATTTGCGGAATGGTGTAAAACTGAAGAAGGTTCAAGAGCGACAGTATAATCCTTTGCCAATTGAGTATCAGCTCACACCTTACGAGATGTTAATGGATGATATTCGTTGCAAACGCTACACGTTGAGGAAGGTAATGGTAAGTAACAAAAGGGTTTGTAATAAAATCTAATGGTTATTCTTTTTCTATCCCTATTTGTTATTTGAAAATGACTATATGAATCATGTCTTTTTTATGTAGTTTGCTACTTTTTACTAAGAACTGCATCCATCCATTGTTTGGTAAAATATATGGTCCAAATGTGAGTTTAGTTTCCTTTATTATCTAGTTATTTTAATATTCCTCATGTTCTACTGCTTTCTGACCATGGAGATTCTGTTTTACTTCCATATTTTTTATCTGTCAATCTATCAACAAGCATTTTTTGAGTGTCTGCTGGATGTTAGACACTATGCTAATTATTGGAAACACAGAGACAAAAGCAGGTGAGTCCCAGTGCTCAGGAATCTTGCATTCAGCATGTTCACAGACAAGTAAAATACAGAATATACTCAAAATGTTCTGTGAGCCCATCAATTTGGGTGTTTCCTACAATGATGCAGAATATCCTGTTAATGCTTTACCATATGTGGATGGATTGTAATCCCTGTCAAATAACTTCAAAATTATTCTGCATTTTTGTTTCCTGAATGAACTAACAATTGTGGGAATCTGGAAAGACTTCTTGAAGGAGGAGGCATTTAAGCTGAGCCTTAGTGTTTCCTAGAATTGGCAAGAAAAGGGGGAGCAGTAGAAGAATGATCAGCAGTTTGTTCAAATTCATGGCAGCAAGAGATGGAAGATTGTGGACAGGGAACAGCAAATTAAGTGTGAGGAAGAGAAATCTGTAATCTGCCTGGAAGATAAATCAGAGCCATAGTAAAACAGTTTGCATTTTATCCCAGGCACCAGGAAAACATTGTAGCTTTTTTAGTCTGGAATGAGACAAGAATGAATGCTTGGAGACAGAGACACAGTGCAAAGAGATAGGAATGTGTGCTTTCTGAATCAAAACTCCCTTTGACAACCACGCGGAAAATGAATAAAAGAGAAGAGATTAGGTGCAGGAAGACTAATTAGGAGGCTGTTGCCTCCTTGTCTAGCTGCAAGCAAGATACTGAGGGCCGTAAACTCAGGTTGATGACTATGTGAGAGGTGAAAACGGGATGGATACAAAAGATGTTATGGAGGTAAAATTAACAGGACTTAACCACTAACTGGATACGGATGTAAGAGAGAATGAAGAGTTGAGGGTGACTGAAGTGTGTGTGTGTGTGTGTGTGTGTGTGTGTGTGTATGTATGTATGTTGAATTTGAGATTCCTGTGAGATCTCTAGGTTGATGTCCAGCAAGCAGTTGGAGATAAGGGATTGTAGTTAGGAGAGACATGAGAACTGGATATATTGCTTTGGGATTCATCTGCATAGAGATGAAATTTGAATCCATAAGAAATGGTAAGATCACCAAGAGAAAGAATGTGGAGAGAGAAGAGGACAATGCCCAAACAGAGCAAAGGAGTCAGGATAATCCTGCAGAAGATTGGTGTGACAGACAAGAGAACCATGACAAAGCAGTGAGTGTCATGAAAACTCAGGGAGAAAAAACTGTCCAGAAGAGAGTGGTCAGTAGTGTCAAATGCTGCATAGAACTAAGGGCTCAGAAAAGGCTTTTGAATTCAGTAGATATTGAAGAGGGTGGTTTCAGTTTGACTGTGTAGACCCAAGGCCCGTTTTCAAAGTACTGAGAAAGTAAACGAGTGGGAGGTGAGAAAGTGGAGGCACTGCTTAATGGGAGAGGTGTTCTGTTTTTCTAGGAGTTTGGTAATTAAAAGAGATAATAGTTATAGGACTATGGCTTCAGGGGATGAGAGGAGTCCGGTGAAGATGTTCTTAAGCATAGGGGCTTGAGAGGAGCCAATAGATAAGGATTGGTTGAAAATTAGGGAAAGAGTTTTATTTAACATTCATTATGTCTTCCTTCTTTAAAAAAATAAAATGCTAGAAAATTCAAAATTATATTTGGTCAGATTTAAATTAATACCTTATTTCTTTGATGTAATAAGGTTCCTAAGAAATAGTCATCTACCCTATGTTACACAATAACCAGGATCTTCTCTGTGCTACCCATTAACTAGGATATTTGAAAGATCTTATTATATCCAAAGCTTTGGTTGTCTCTTGCTGATTTCCTACCTTTCAGTGTTCTCTGTTACAGTAGAGAATGGGCAGCTAGGTGGTACAGTGGATAGAGCACCGGGCCTGGAGTCAGGAAGACCTAAAATGCAAATCCAGCCTCAGACACTTAGTAGCTGTTTGACCCTGAGCAAGTCACTTAACAGTGTTTGCCTCAGTTTCCTCATCTGTAAAATGAGCTGGAGAAGGAAATGGCAAACCACTCCAGTATCTTTGCCAAGAAAGCCCCAAAAGAGGTAACGAAGAGTTGGACATGACTGAAACCAGTGAACAACAACAATAAAACAGTAGAGAATGCTTTTATGTTCTCTTCTAATGGACATATACAACTGCTTAAGACAAACTTTCTTGCTCTGTTGAAAAAAATTATGTTGTCCCAAAAGAAGAAAGAGTGTAGGAATCTTTGGGTACACATTAAGATTGAGCTAGTTGGCAGTTAGCAGCAGCATTTTCCCTACCTGCTGGATCTCTCCTGTAAATCACCACAACCAAGAAAAAGGTGCATCTAGTCAGTGCATACCACATTGCTCACAATTAGAGAGAGGAAGATCTGCATTCAGGTGCTGCCTCCAATACTTTCTAGGTTTATAACCCTGGACAATCTACTTTCTAGGTATATAACCCTGGACAATCTACTTAACCCTTCTGTGCCTCGGTTTCCTGTCACTAAAATTGGCTTTATGGCTTCTGAAATCCCTTCCATCTCTAAATCTGTAATCCTGTAATCTCCTTTTCAGACTTCTAGTGAAGTAAAGAGGAAACCTAATCCCAATGCTTATATATTCATAGTGTTGTATGTCTTAATAAACCAAAGGAGACTTTGCAGCCTTTGAGATAATTAAAATCAATAAACCAAACATTTCAAAACCTATCCAAAAATAACCAGATAAGTCTTAGGAAAGTAGTTTAGTGGTATCACCATACCACAAAATCAGTACTCTAAAGCGTGGGAAGACACAAGAAACACCCTTTTGTGACTCTTTCTGTTCAGGAAATAACATGATTGGAGGCAATAATGTTTTAGAATATCATCAAACTCCAGTCTTGAGACCTACTCCACCTGAAGTCTAAGGTAAATTTAACAGTGTAATGAAACAATCATTTGTTAAGCAAGCATTAATTAAGTCCTCATTGTGCCTAGGCACAATGCTAAATTCTAAATAAAAAAGTGCCTGCTCTCAAGGAGTTTTCATTCTGTGGAGGCAAAGGACACTTAGGCCTCTATATGCAAAATAGTTACAAAATAAATACTATGTAATCTCTAGGAGGGTAAATACAAGTTCCTGAGCGGATCAGGAAAGTCAACAAGCATTTATAAAGCATTTTTGATGTGCCAAACACTGTGCAAAACACTGAGGATACTAAGAAAGACAAAAACAACCCCTGATCTCTAGGAGCTCACAGTCTAATGGATGAGGTAACATGTAAACAATTATGTACACACAAAATGTGTACATACACACACACACACATATACACATACATATAATTGCAGCAGCAAAGCACTAGCAGAGATAGGGAGTAAGAAAGGCCTCTTGCAGAAGAAAACATTTGAGGGGAATCTTGAAGGAAACCAGAAAACAGAGATGATGAAGGAGAGAATTCTAAGACCCCTAGGGAAAGTGTGTGTGGAGCCATGAGATGGAATAGTTTATGTGAATTATATCAAGTAGGCCGGTATCACTTGATTATAGTCTACTTGGAGGGGAGGGGATAAGGAAAAGCAGGAAGGAGCCAGGTTATGAAGAGCCTTAAAAGGAAACAGAAAATTTTATATTTGCTCCTGTGAGGTAAGAGGGAGGCACTAGAGTTTAGTGAATGGGGGTTGGGGTAGGGAGAGAAGGTAAAGAGTGACACACAATCAGACCGGTACTTTAGGAAGATGACTTTGTTAGCTGAATGTTGGATGGACTTTAGTGGGGAGAGACTTGAGGAAGGAGGACTAAACAGCAGGTATTACAGTAGTCCAGATTTGAGGTAATGAAGGCTTGTACCAGATGAGTAGAGGTGGGATGTATACCAGAAATGTCAGGAAGGTAGACTCAACAGGGATTGGCAACTGTTTGGATGGGAAGGGGAAGGGGGGAGATGGGGGTAGGATGGGATGAGAGAGTGAAAAATCAAGGATGGCACTTGGTTTGAGAGCCTGGATGACTTGGGAGAAAGGTGGTGCCATCAGAAGTACTTTGGAAGTTGGGAAGAAGTGAGTGTGTGAGGGAAAAGACAATGAGATCTATTTTAAATATGAGGAGTTTAAGGTGTCTATAAGACATCCAGTCTGAGATGTCCAATAGGCAATTGGTGAAACAAGATCAGAAGTCAGGAAAGAGGTTAAGGCTAGATAAATAGATCTGAGAAGCACATAGTTCTCAGTCATTTCATCAATAAACATTCAATTAGTCAATAAACGTTCATTTATTAAATGTCGGTTATGTGGGGGGATGACAGGGCAGAAAGGAGATCTTTACCCCATTTGCAGAAATTTATAGTATTACAAACTGAAGAAAGACTAAATCTCTAATTGAAGCATAATCTTTTGATGTGCATTTCCTAATTATGATGGTAGAGTGGTTTACTTGTTTTTATATATGCTGAAATATCCTATTGGGTTTTTTGGAGGGTGCAGCTCCCTAGAATTATTTAAAGACTTTTTAAAATCGGCATGCAAACAGCACTCAGACCCCTCTATCACTCTCTCCCTTCCCTGGGAGTGAAAGATTTTATTGCTTTAATGCAGGGGAAGAATGATATTTCACTGACCAAAAAACTGCCTGATACTTTTAACCCCATCACTCCACTGAAACTATAGTCATTTGCCAGCTTCTTGTTTCTCTCTCCTTTCTTTCTGCATCTCTGCTCTTGAGAACCTCAGGTAACTAGTTATGCTTCCTTAACTCTGACTAAATGATGTGACTGCATCTACAAGTCCTCAAAGCAAGAGTCAAGACATCTTTACCAAGTTCATTCCATTCTACCACTTAATTTTGACATAAGTTGAATCTAGAGGTCACAGACTCATATCCCAAATTTTTGTTATTAAAAACAAAAAAACCAAAAAGCTCATAAGGCTTTGGCCAGGACTAAATGATTTTGCATTCCAATGTTAAAATCAGTGTCAGAAATCAAGAATATTTTTGACTTTATCAAAAATAGAATGACTCCAGTTATGGGATAAAATCTCCATTATTACTTTGATTTATTGACTTTTCATGACCATGAATATTAGATAGACAATATAAAAAGCTTCCATATTTCTATTTACATATACAGTAAAAAGAAAATAAACATCAATATGTAATTAAGCAGTACTAATTTAATGATCATATAATCTTGGTAATTTTTAAAATGTTCTTCTCCTAACTGAAATATTTTCTCTTGAGGCTTTGGATTTGACATCGCACTTAAATCTTATAAAGTTTGGCATGTGCCAAAGCAAGGATGTATTTGTTCCTTTCCAAAGCATAGCCATATTAGTAAATGTAGCTTAAATAGAATCAAGTCAAAGAATAGAGATATATTCCAGTTAGATCCCCCAAATGTCATATGTCATATATCTTGCTCTTCTTAATTTCAAAGAATTTTAAATATATAATCTCTTTAAAAACTATCAAATACTGGATTTATTTCTGTAAATCTTAACTTTCAATTGATAATGAATATATTTTAAAGGTTTTGTCATAGTCTCAATACTTAAGAGGCAAAACAAAAAGATGCCAAATATTTACAAAAATGGAATATTTGTAATGTGAGGACTGGGGATTTAATCACATCACTTGAAATTCATAAGTCCTATTTTATTTCATTTAACTACTTTTAAAACTCTTTGTAAATTAAAAAAAAACTACATTTGAAACTATCATTCACTATTTTTATTTAATAAAACCTGGTACTTAGACTAAAGCGAGCTTCATCCAGGGAAGTAAATATTTTACAACTGCCTCAATTTTTAATTATTGGTTCACATTGGTTCACTGTTGCTTAGATTTTCTAGTATCCAATATGACTATAGTATCCTTACTTCATAGACAAGTATCTGTAGCACCAGCCCTGAAACATTCCAATGCAAAATGTTTCAAGCTTTTGTGTGGGGGATGGACATTCTTTTTACATTCTACCCTATGAGATTATTGTACATTTTGCTGGTATCTTTATAATTTGAGTCACATAACTACCCTCATGTTATGGTATTGATTTACATTGAACACAAATTATAAATATGAAATAATAAAAGGGAAAATTTAAATAAAAGAAATGGTGGATTCAGTCTTTTTCAGTGGTTTTTTTTTTACACCTTGTGTTTTTGAGGGGGAGTTGATAGTTTGCTTAAATAAGTCAGGTTGGAATTGTATCTTCTTCTCACCCTTATCCTTTCTTCTAACTTGTTATTAATTTTGACCTTTGCTTTCCTAGTCCATAATTTGATTCCACAGAGACAGCTGATTCTGAAATAATTATTAACATTGGTAATATGTTCTATTAAAATATAATTAGTTTTTTGAGGGTTGGTTGGGGTTGTGTGTGTGTATGTGTGGTGATGTTAGATACTTGTGTTACTCCGTGTTAAGTTCTGGGCACCACATTTTAGAAAAATTGTTGCTCAGCTGGAGAGCTTTAGTAGAAGCAACCAGGAAGGTAAAGGGCTTAGAAATCATACCATATGGGCATCAATTTAAACAATGGAGGAAGTTTAGCCTGGACAAGAAAAACTTCAGGGGACTGTGTAACTGCTTGAAAATTTTGTAATAGGATCATAGAGCTAGAAAAGACCTTAGAGAGATCTTCTAGTTTAGGCCTGTTTTATGACTAAGGAAAAAGCCACAAAGAGATTAGCACAAGAGTCATACCGTTCACGTAAAAAGCAAATAGGAGAAGCAAAGAAACTATATTTGTACAATTTCACATATTCAAAAAACATCTATAATTTGAATTTTTTACTAAATATAGGCCTTTTCCCATATATCTTTGAATCGCAAAGGATTTTGTTTTTAAAATATTGCCTCCCATTAAAAATAAATAAATAAATAAAAATATTGCCTCCCACAAAAAAGTATTTCTTAGTTCCTTTCTCCCTTCACTCCATTTTCATTCCTTTCAGGAGGAGGAATACTGGGAGAAATTTTAGTGATGTAAAATAAAAACAAACAGTATCAATAAAATTTACTTTAACAAAGCATATTCAATTACATTGCTCTTTGAAAGCGAAAAGTTTTGTACTATTAAGGAATTAAATAAAATTTATTTTTAAAATAATCATTTCATCATTTTTTCCCTTAAGTTCTATTTTGTGGATGTTTTCTAGTGTTGACAATGTGTTATTCCAGTAGTACATGTATATTATATAAAAATATGTATATATTAGGGTTGTATGCTTAAAAATTTTTTAGTGGTGGGGAGGTAGGATTTAAAAAGTTAGGGATGACTGGTTTCTTCAAGAAGTGATGAAGAACTGAACTAAGATGTGGAAAGTAGAAATATTACAAGAGATATTATGGAGGCAGAATTGATAAGACTTGGCAACTGATAGGATGCAGGAGTTGAAGGAGGATAAAGAGTCAGGGTGACTTCAAGGTTGCAGACTTGGGTGAATAGAAAGTTAGCAGTATTCTTAACTCAAATGGAGAAATTGGGAGGAAAGATGAGTTTTGTTTTAAATATGTTGAGTTTGGAATGCCTTTGACATGCTGAGGTACATTTTTTTGAACTTGAAGGTGGTGAATGCTTAAGTGAATAAAAGTGAATAAAAATAACATCCTTGTTTCTCTTCTACTCTAAATAGGCTTATGTTTTTCTGCTCATGGATTGGTTATAGTAACTCATGCCAGTTTTTGAGTAGTATTAACTTTATTCTGTGAAATACAGAAATCTTTTTCAACATTTACTCTATAATTTTTAGTTGGAATTCTCTTGCTAAATTATAAATAATGAAAAAAATGGCTATTCAAGGCAAGGACTGTTTATATTGCCTTCCATCAATGTTAATATATGTTTATTTTGCAACTAAATATTTTCATAAGCAGTAAGCATGAATCCTATTTTTCAAACATGCCCCAATACCATATGCTACACTTTTCTGTTTGTATTTATTTCATCCCAAGAGTTCAGCTATAAGGCTTGTACTGTGGTATATGTAACGTAAAGAGAAAAAATATATTTGCTGTCAGAAGATCTGTGTTGAAATTTCAGCTGTCACTATGTGACCTTGAGCATTTATTCTTTAAAAATGTATTTAATGGCACTAGGTTCTGTGTTAGGTCCTGGGTCTGCAAAGACAAAAACAAAACATGCCTGCTTTTAAGGAACTTACCTTCTATGGGGAAGGAGAATGGACAGAGAAGCACAAAATATATAGAAAGTAAGTAAAAGGTAATTTTTAGAGGGGAGGGGAGTCTTAATTCGAGGGAGGGGGAAATCAGGGCTTCTTATATGGGAGGTGATTCTTGAGCTGAGCTTGAGGAAAAAAGGTATTCTTTGAGACAGAGATGAGGAAAGATTCTGGGCATGAAGAGTAACTTTTACAAAGATGGGAGATGAATGTTGTGTTCAGAGAATATCAAATAGGCAAATTTGGCTGAAAGGTTGAATGTGTGGAGGAGGGCAGTGTGAAATAAGCCTAGGAAGGTAGGTGGGAGCCATGTTATGAAAAGCTTCAGATGTCAAATAGAGAAATGTGTTTTTATCCTAGAGGCAATTGGGAACCACTGAAGCTTGAACTGGATTGTCATATGATATGATCAGTTAATAAGCTGATAATAAAGAAATATATATTAAATACCTGCTATGTACCACGCAACATGTCAAGCACTTGGGATGCAAAAAGGAGCAGAAGATAGTCCCCGACCTCAAGGAGCTTACAATCTAATGGAGGAGACAAACAAGTTATATAAAGGATAAAAAGAAATAAGAAAAGGAAGGCACTAGAATTAAGAGGGGCTGAAGAAAGTCTTCTTGTAGAAGATGGGATTTTAGTTGGGACTTAAAGGAAGCCAGAGAAGACAGGAGGCAGAGATGAGGTATAGAGTATTCCAGGCATGGGGAAGAGTCAGATAAAATGCCCAGAGCTCAAAGATGGAGTGGATCAGACCTCTGGTGTGGTCTGAAGAAGTAAGATTTAATGACATGCTCTGAAGGCTCTAAATCTTGTGATTCTATGATGATGCCTGGTTTTCTGTAAGTTTGTGGTTGTACGACTAGGTCTGATTATGTAGATAAGTAATGAATCCCCTGAAGTGGTTGCATTATTCAAATTCCTATTCATATTTCTGTTAGTCTGGAACCAATTGCCATATTTTATATAATTCTAACTTGTAATAGTGCAAATTCATATACACGCATCCACTTCATGGAATTCCTAATTTGTACTAATGGAGGCATAACTAAGAATCCTCTGAAGTGCTTACATTATTCGAATTCATACTATGTATTTCAGTTGGGCTAGAATCAATTACCATATTTTACATAGGTTTATCTTCAAAATGACCATTTCAGCGGATTCATTATTCTCACTAATTAGGACCTAGCTATTTTCTAATGCTCTGGGGAATTCATTCTTCTAACCCCTACTTGTGTTGACCAGCAGGTAAAGTCCTCAGAGAATAGCTAGGTCCAAAAGGAATATTTAATGAAAAAGTATAGAATGGACCAAAGGTACAATAATATCCTCCCCAAACTATGGCACACTCTCCTCTCTACACACTTAGTCCCTGGGAGGGTGAACTCTAACTTATAGTTGTTGCAAACATTGCCTGCCCCATCCATAGGGTAAGTCCTTTCATTCCTTTGAAGAATTCTCGTCAAGTTCACTTCTGGATTTGGTGTAGCCCATGGACAAATGGCTCCCAGTCTCATAAGACATGGTATCTTGGGTTGGTTTTCTGCTGTTCTAAATCTGACAGGTTATTGTTCAGGACTGCCCCCACCCCACCCTACCCCCTGGACTTGGCTATTGCTACTAATGGCTCCACTTGAGAGGAGATTTTTGATGCCTTTTACTTTTCAGTGCTCATAAGGTCATAATCTCATTCATTCCTTCTTGGATAGTCATTTACCTTTATTCAGGAAAAAAATAAACACGAGTTAGAAGAAACAGAGGTGTCGTGCATTCACAAATACATGGTGGCCTGGTAGGGAAATAAAGTGGGCAGCAGCAAGTCACTCCTGTGGGCAGCCCTCTGTCTTTCCTTACCTCTGCCCTGAAGCCAGCTTTTCTTCCTCCTCACTGGAAAGCTGCAGGTTCCTTTGAGCCTTTTGTATATGCCCCCACTGCTGGCTCTGCAGCCAATTAAAAGGCTTTTCATTCCCTCACAGTAATGTAACAGGAAACAATAGGAGGATATTTGCTCAGCTCTGAAGTGGGAAGAGAAAGGTCCCCAATCTCATACATTTCCAGGCTCAGACTCACCAAGCCTCCCTGTTTGGGTACTGATGGCAGACAAGGCAAGTCAAGTAATCAAAAATTTAATACGCTCTTACTATGTACTAGGACTTTCAATAAGTACAGGAGAGACAAAGAAAAGCAAAAACAGTCCCTGCCCTCAAGGAGCTCACAGTCTAATGGGTGAGTTAACATGTAAACAACTATATACCAACAAGATATATGAAGGATAATTTGAAGATGATCGCACAAGGAAGGTATTAGCATTACGGGACATTGGGAAAGACATCTCGCTTTCACTGAGAAATCCAGGGAAGCCAGGAAACAGAGAAAAAGGGGGAGAGAATTTGAGGCCTGGGGGGACCCACAGTGAAAGTGCATGTGGAGCCAAGAGATGGAGTATATTTTGTGAGTTACATGAAGAAGACCAGTCCCACTGAATCATAGACTTTATAGAGGGAAGTAAGATATAAGAAGACTGGAAAGGCAGGAAGGGACCAGGTTATGAAGGGCTTTAAAAACCAAACAAGATTTTATTTGATCCTGGAGGTAATAGGGAAGCACTAGAATTCATAGAATGGTGGGGTAGGGGTGAGGGAAAATGATGTGATTAGACATGTATGTTAGTTAGATTACTTTGATAGTGGAGTAAAAGATGGCTGGAGTAAGGCAGGGAGGCCAACGAGTAGACTTTTGCAATAGTCCAGCTATGAATTAATGAAGACTCACACCAGGTGTCAGTGTGAGGAGAGAAGGGAGAAGATATAGGAGTTGTTAGGAAGGTAAACTCAACAGGACTTGGCAATTGATTGAATAGGGTGATGGGAAAGAGGATGAGAATGTGGAGTTGAGGATGATACCAAATTGTGAGCCTGGCGACTCAAGATAATGGGATGCTTTCAAAAGTAATAGGGAAGTTCAAAAGAAGTGAAGGTTTAGGTGGGAAAGATAATGAATTCCTTTTTGGACATATTAAGATGTAAATGGGACATCCAATTTGAGGTATCCAGTGGACACCTCATGCAGCTAGGTGAAATGGATAGACTGCCAGGCCTAGAGTCAGGAAAACTCATCTTCCTGAATTCAAGTCTGTTCTGAGACACTTACTAGCTGTGTAAACCCTGGGCAAGTCATTTAATTTTGTTTGCCTCAGTTTCCTTATCCATAAAATGAGCTAGAGAAGGAAATGGCAAACCACTCCAGTATCTCTGCCAAGAAAACCCCAAATCAGGTCACATAGAGCTGGACACGACTGAAAAATGGTTGAACAACAATAACACGTGAGATTGGAGGTCAAAAAGGAGGTTAGGTCTGGACAGAGAGATATGAAAATCATCTGCATTGAGATAATAGAATCCTTGGGTGCTGATGAGATCACCAAGTGAAATAATATAGAGGGAGAAGGACCAAAGAGCAAACCTTGGGAGATTCTCATGTGTGGTTGTAACCTGAATGAAGATCCAGCAAACAATATGGAGAAGGAATAGTCAGAGAGGTAAGAAGAGAACCAGGAGAAAACAATGTCAGGAAAATCAAGAGAGAAGAACGTATTAAGGAAAAGATCGTTAAGTAAATAGTGTCATTGGTGTCAGAAACTGCAGAGAGGTAAAGGAGAATTTTGTGCAGGCTCTAAGGACTCATTGGCAAGTACCTCATTATACTAATATCAATCTCAGTACTGTATTCTCTTCTGTAGAGAAGATTATATATAAGAAGAATATATTAATGTTTTCCCCATACTTTATGGTAAGACTTTTAACAAAGTTGAAACAAATGACTTAAATGATTTTTAAAGTTTTAATGCCCTTTGAAAAGAAAAAAAAAATAGTTTTCCAATGACTGGAGATTTCTTTTTCTTTTTTTCAATTAGCAAGCATTTTTTTACTTCCTGTGTCTTCCTCCCCCTAAAGTAAAACAAAATCCTTGTTAATAATTATGCATAGTCGGGGGCGGAGCCAAGATGGCGGCTGGTAAGCACAGACTAGAGTGAGCTCCGTACCCAAGTCCCTCCAAAAACCTATAAAAATGGCTCTGAACCAATTCTAGAACGGCAGAACCCACAGAACAGCAGAGGGAAGCAGGGCTCCAGCCCAGGACAGCCCGGATGGTCTCTGGGTGAGCTCTATTCCACACGGAGCTGGGAGCTGGGAGCTGGGAGCTGGGAACGGAGTGGAGCAGAGCCCAGCCTGAGCGGCGTGGACGATCCAGACCGGAAGCCGGGCGGAGGGGGCCCTAGCGCCCTGAATATGTGAGCTGCGGCAGTTACCAGACCCCTCGACCCACAAACACCAAAGACTGCGGAGAAGGTTAGTGGGAAAAGCTGCGGGAGTGGAAGGAGTTCGCGGTTCGGCTTCCAGCCCCGGGGGCAGCGGAGGTGGGGCAGCTACAGCTGTTGTTACTTCCGGCTCCAGGTCCACCTGGTGGGAGGAATTAAGTGGCGGATCGCAGCAGGGGTGCACAGCCTGCCGAAGATCTGAGCCCAGTCTGGACTGGGGGTCCTTGGGGAAGGAGGAGTGCGGCTCTGACAGAGCTGGCACCTCCCCCCCAAACGTAGAACATAGAACTCTGTAATCTACAAGCAGTCATACCCCACTGAAAAACTCAAGGGTCAAGTTAGTTAGTTGGGAATATGGCCAGGACGCGAAAACGCGCCCAGATTCAGTCTCAGACTTTGGATTCTTTCTTTGGTGACAAAGAAGACCAAAACATACAGCCTAAAGAAGACAACAAAGTCATAGAGCCTACAACCAAAGCCTCCAAGAAAAACATGAACTGGCCCCAGACCATAGAAGAACTCAAAAAGGATTTGGAAAAGCAAGTTAGAGAAGTAGAGGAAAAATTGGGAAGAGAAATAAGAAGGATGCGAGAAAACCATGAAAAACAAGTCAATGACTTGCTAAAGGAGACCCAAAAAAATACTGAAAAATACACTGAAGAAAACAACACCTTAAAAAATAGACTAACTCAAATGGCAAAAGAACTCCAAAAAGCCAATGAGGAGAAGAATTCCTTGAAAGGCAGAATTAGCCAAATGGAAAAGGAGGTCCAAAAGACCACTGAAGAAAATACTACTTTAAAAATTAGATTGGAGCAAGTGGAAGCTAGTGAATTTATGAGAAATCAGGATATTATAAAACAGAACCAGAGGAATGAAAAAATGGAAGACAATGTGAAATATCTCCTTGGAAAAACCACTGACCTGGAAAATAGATCCAGGAGAGATAATTTAAAAATTATTGGACTACCTGAAAGCCATGATCAAAAAAAGAGCCTAGATACCATCTTACAGGAAATTATCAAGGAGAACTGCCCTGATATTCTAGAGCCACAGGGCAAAATAGAAATTGAAAGAATCCATCGATCGCCTCTGCAAATAGATCCCAAAAAGAAATCTCCTAGGAATATTGTTGCCAAATTCCAGAGCTCCCAGATCAAGGAGAAAATACTGCAAGCAGCCAGAAAGAAACAATTTGAGTATTGTGGAAACCCAATCAGAATAACCCAAGATCTGGCAGCTTCTACATTAAGAGATCGAAGGGCTTGGAATGCGATATTCCGGAGGTCAATGGAGCTAGGATTAAAACCTAGAATCACCTACCCAGCAAAACTGAGTATCATGTTCCAAGGCAAAATATGGACTTTCAATAAAATAGAGGACTTTCAAGCTTTCTCAGTGAAAAGACCAGAACTGAATAGAAAATTTGACTTTCAAACACAAGAATCAAGAGAAGCATGAAAAGGTAATCAAGAAACGGAAATTGCAAGGGACTTACTAAAGTTGAACTGTTTTGTTTACATTCCTACATGGAAAGATGATGAGTATGATTCATGAGACCTCAGTATTAGGGTAGTTGAAGGGAATATGCATATATATATATATGCATATATATATATGTTTAAGTATATATATAAGTGAATGTGTATGTATGTATGTATCTATGTGTATATGTATGTATGTGTATGTATGTGTATATATATATGTAAAAGAGAGAGAGCAGACACAGGGTGAGTTGAGGATGAAGGGAAGATATCTAAAAGAAATAAAATGAAATTAAGGGATGAGAGAGTAACATACTGAGAGAGGGAGATAGGGAGAGATAGAATGGGGTGGATTATCTCGCATAAAGGTGGCAAGAGGAAGCAGTTCTATGGGAGGAGGGGAGAGGGCAGGTGAGGGGGGAATGAGTGAACCTTGCTCTCATCAGATTTGGCCTGAGGGGGAATACCATACTTACTCAGTTGGGTATCTTACCCCACAGGAAAGAAGAGGGAGGAAGATAAAAAAAAAATAAAAGGTGGGGGGATGACGGAGTGGAGGACAGATGGGGGTGGAGGTAATCAAAACAAACACTTTGGAAAGGGGACAGGGTCAAGGGAGAAAATTCAATAAAGCGGGATGGGTGGGGAAGGAGCAAAATGTAGTTAGCCTTTCACAACATGAGTATTGTGGAAGGGTTATACATAATAATACATGTGTGGCCTAGGTTGAATTGCTCAACTTCTTAGGGAGGGTGGGTGGGAAGGGAAGAGGGAAGGGAATTTGGAACTCAAAGTTTTAAAATCAGATGTTCAAAAACAAAAAAACTTTTTGTATGCAACTAAAAAATAAGATACACAGGCAATGGGGCGTAGAAATTTATCTTGCCCTACAAGAAAGGAAGAGAAAAGGGGATGAGAGGGGAGGGGGGTGATAGAGGGGAGGGCTGACTGGGGAACAGGGCAACCAGAATATACGCCATCTTGGAGTGGAGGGGGAGGGCAGAAATGGGGAGAAAATTTGTAATTCAAACTGTTGTGAAAATCAATGCTGAAAACCAAATATGTTAAAGAAATAAATTGCATTTAAAAAAAAAAAATAATAATTATGCATAGTCAAGTAAAACAAATTCCCATATTGACCCAGTGTAATGGCAAGCAAAGTAGGACTTTTTGTTGTCTTTTGTTTTGGAGTGCTTATCAGCACTAAGGAAATTAAGTGCTTTTGATTGAGTCTTGCCTTTGTTTGTAGGAAGGCCCACACCCTTTTGCTTAGGTTAGGTTAGGTCATGAGCGGCGTGAAACCCTCGAGAGGTGTGAAGCACTCTGATCCTGAAGAAATATATATATACTCTGAGGTTAGCATTTTGTTTGGGGCTCACTCATTGGAAGAGTGTTGGTGTGGAGACTCTGGGTAGCTAAGGAGCCCCCTGGCTTTGAAAACCCAGATGTTGGTGCTTCTCTCTCTGGTAACTATGTATGTATAGCTTTGGTCAGACAGCTAGAAGCCTGTCTGTTGATTTGTGTTATTTGCTCTGTTTGTATTTTCTCTGTTTGTAATTTCTGTTTGTATTTGCTCCGAATTTCAAGGTGCTGGCTTTCCCCCCTGAACTAAGTGAATGATATATGTATATTTGATTAAAGTGAGATTGTAAACTCCTTTAAGTTGCTTTCCTTACAAAGGCAGATCAAAGAATCAGTGCTGGCAGCCCTCTTGTATACTGGTATTATTGGCCTTACACAAACTCGGTAGCTGCTAGCAACATTGTTGTTACACAGAGTAATAGCACAACTTGGCCAGTGCTCCAAAGAGATCAAAGAAAGATGAAGAAATCCTATAGTTATAGAAATATTTATAGCAACTTTTTGTAATGACAAAGAACTGAAAATACTGAAAATTTTTACCTGTAGAATAAATGGCAACTTGTCTGGGACTACATAGAGAGAATTCATTTTAGTTTCATTATAAAGCTCAGTAATCATAATATTAGATTTTAGATCTCAGATCATTTCAAACTGTGGAAGATAATAACATATATAGCTTTAGCTTTTATATAAACTAATACATACATATGCATATATATTATATGTGCTGATTATAATTTACGAATTAATCATTTCATGTAACACATTAATTCTAGTTGTATTTTTTGAAATTTAGGGTAATTTTCTTTTTTCTGAAATATCATGTTAATTTTATTCTTTTCCTAATTTTTCTGAGCTTTCATTTATTTTGAGATTGTTGCACCTAAAATATGCACATGGTTTGACTCTACATTTTTTCTTGCATTTTTGCAGTTGATCTGTGTTGGCTTTAATTCTGTTTTTCACTGTAGTAAGCTGATTATTAGTTGATTCTATTGATTAGTTCAGACTTTTATATTATAATTATATATAGGTCACTTTCTTTTTTTAACCCCTCTTCATCATTTTAGTGTCTCCTAATTTCTTTAATTTCATTTAAAATTTTTACTTTTTTTAAGCTCTTCATTTGTCTCAAAAATTTTTTTTTGCCAAGGTTAATTTTTGTATAATTTCTTTAAATGTGTCATCTATTGGTTTTACGGTGTCTTTCAATGTATTTTACATTGCTTCTGCTATTTCAGTCAGTTCTTTTGCTTTGTAGGATTTTGTTGTGTTTTCTTCTTGGCTTTGCTTATTTTCTTTTTGGTTGTTTTTTAGTGTGTGCATATGCATATGTGTGCCCTCTGTGTGCACATATATGTACCATTTTCCATTTCTTTGGCCTTTTCATTTGGTTTTCTTAACTAGAAAGCCCAAATTCTCTTTTTCCTTTAGAAATCAGATCAAAGTTTAGTAAGTCTTGCTATCATCTCATGAATCTATATTTGCAGAGACAGTGTTATACGGTGGAAAGAGTACTGAAATCATAGGAGATTTGACATATGCTTTATAAACCTGGTTCTCCTTCACCCGGATAACCATAGGCAAATCATTTTTACATGTCATCTATAAAATAGGGATAATTCTGTTGCTTCCCTTACAGTGCTGTTGTCAGGAAACACTATATAAATATAAATTATCCCTGTTGCTTCAACCAGGAATTCCTGGCTTTTCATTGCTTTCCTTTATACTTCAGATTTTTTTCAGCGTGACTTATTCTCCATGTATGAAAATAATGCTCCTGAGCATTAGCAGAGCATAATAGATTTCTTTAAACAATACCCATAATTCCATTTGCCTTTGTGACCAATGGTATATATTTTGAGAGATAGTTGGGTCGAGGATTTGACCTGTGCACATCAAGCAAAGTGAAGCTAATTCATTTATACTTAGCTTCATTCCCACAGCTTTGTCAATGAAGCTACTGTGCAGTAAACATCTAGCTATAAGACAATGTTATTTTTGTCTTACATTTATCCTGCATCTAATTTTTTGTGGAATTAATATGATAATTCAATACTGTGTTAAAATGTATGTGTCTAACAAAATTTTCCAAAATGATAGGACCAGGATTAATTCCAAAACATCTTCCCTTTTAAATAGTCCTCTCTGGAATCAGCCATTAGAGAAACCAAAATTTTTAGTTATCAGTATAAAATGGGTACTTATGATTTGTTCATTCGTGAAGAAAGATTGTACCTGAGTATGGTGTTTTTCTTCTATATCCTATACATAGATTGCAGTTAGATTCAGAACTCTTTATTGGTTGACCTGTAGTCATATGCTTCTCTTAGAAAGTATTAACTCCTAAACATAGCTAAAATAGATTTTCTTTTTTCTCTTCTTTTAGGTGAATGGTGATATTCCTCCTCGGTTAAAAAAAAGTGCTCATGAAATCATCCTGGACTTCATTCGATCACGACCTCCCTTGAATCCAGTATGTATTTTGACATGATTTTTACTAGTGGTAGTTGAATGGAGGTAGTGTAGCGAAATTTCCTCTAGAGTCTCATCTGTGGAATTCAATAGGTCTGTATACTTAATTAAGCATTAAACCTCATTGACCGAAATCACTAACAGAAAATGGCTCCATAAACAAAAATATATGTTTTACTTATATCATTAGGATTTAGAGGCTAATAACCTAAGCTGTACTAGATTCACTTCACTTAAGGTACACTGGCACAAGGATGCCAATGATTGTGAGAGTCGTCAAAGGTTTGATTGATCATTTCAAGCTGTTATCCTGTGTCTCCCCTATCCTTTTCAGCTAAAATCCTTAAGTGAGCCATCTACACTGATGCCTCCACTTCCTTTCTTTCACTCTTTTCTAAGTCCTCTGCAATCTGACTTTCTACCTCATCATTTAGCTTTTCTCTCCAAAGTTACCAGTGAACTCTTAATTGTCTAATCTAGTAGCTTCTTCATGATCCTCATCCTTCTTAAACTAGGCAGTATTTGACACTGTTGATTACCTACTCCAGTCAGTTCTCTCCTCTTCTCTAACCATTCCTTCTCAGGTCTTTGTTGTTGCATTTTTTCCCAGGTCCCATGCACCAATTATAGTTGTCCTTTAAACTTCTGTCCAGGTCCCTCTATTTTTATTTCTATATACTCCTTTTTTTCCTTCAAGTTATGATTCCCCCCCCCCGCACCAAACACAACAGTATGTTTCTTCAGTTACTTTAGGTTAATTTTTTTTAAGGTAACCCTATTCCTACTGGCTCACTTCCTCTCCCCCCCTCCCCCAACCTCTTCCCTTTCCCTAACATTTGTCATCCCTTTCCTTTTTAAGTTTTATTAGTTCCCTTTTCTTTCCTTTTTTTAATCTGGCTATTTAATTCTTCCCTTTCTTTTTCCCCCCTCTCAGTGAAATAAGATCTCCCTTTCTCTCCTTCCCTTCAACTTATCCTATTTATTATTAGTTTTGAAAATTTCACTTTTTGTGTCCTTTTCCAGAAAGGATTTCTCTCCCTCACTCTTTTTACTATGCATTCCCCCTTGCTATCTTCTCTAGACCCTCATTCACTAGTCCATGGACCCTTTACTTCTCTGGTTCCTTTCTTTTCTCTGTCAAAATTTATGATGTACTCATTCTGAGCTCTCCGTTTTAATCAGTTTCTTCTGTTGTCTTGTTTAGCTTGCCCTCTAACCCCATTTTCCATTGTGCCTCACTCCCATAAAAATACAAATTCATACAGGTGATTCATACAAGAGGACACTGTCCAGTGCTCTTCTTCACAACCTCTGAGTCAGAAATCCTTGGTTTCCTTTAAGAATCAGCTCAAGTTGCACCTCCTCTGGGAAGCGTTTCCTGGTCCTCTCAGTTACTAGTGCCGTCCCCTCTAAGGTTACTTTCAATCTCCTCTGTAGTGATCACATATATTTTTAGTGTTCTGATTTCTTCCCCATTAAAGTGGTAGTCCTTTGAAGAGAGGAACTATTTTTTCTTTGTATATTGTTTCCCCAGCCTTAGCACAATGTCTACACATAGTTAAGCGCTTAGTAAATGCTTATAGCCTGATTGACGTGCAGAACACATGCTTTAGGAAACAGTGAAATTTTCTATTGTTATATAAGCTCAACAAAAGAAAACTTTTAGTATTCTCAAGAAGAAATGCTCTGGCCCACCAGGATGCTTCTTTGACTCTTTCTAAACAACATCTCTCCTAATAGCACCTTTGAGTCCACATCATCATTCTTTGGAACACAAGAAGCTACCTCCTCCTGATGTTGTACAGCAGCAAAATCCTCGTTGCCCTCCGTTCTTGCTTATAAAGCAAGATAATAATAATAATTCACGTTTATTATTTAGCACTCTAAGGTGTGCAGTCCAGCAACACTTACAAACAGTATTTCACCGTTCCTCACCACCACACCGTTTAGTGAGGTGCTGTTATTATTATCAATATTCCCATTTAATAGATGAGGAAATTTACTTTTAGCTCTCACAGAGCTTAAATGACTTGCTAAGGGTTACATAGAGGTTTGACCCTCTTAATCCAGCGCTTTAGTATTATGTCTCAGCCCTTAGTCCTTCTTTGTAAATATCTCTCTTGACAAACTGTTGGATTGCCTTAAACTTCACAATGTTGAAGTGGTTTACCGCTTCCTTCTCTAGCTCATTTTACAGATTAGGAAATGGAGGCAAACAGGGTGAAGTGACTTGCCCAGCATCACACAGATAGTAAATGTCTGAGGCTAGATTTGATCTCAGGTCTTCTTGATTCCAGGCCTGGTACTCTATTCACTGAGCCACCTGCCCAAATAATGAATTAGGAAAGCCTAGATTATAGTTCAAGTGTTAGGGACCTTTTCACTATAGAAAGTAAAACCGAATAGCATTCTTCAAGGTATGAAACACCTTCCACATATACTTTTTGCTATCTTCTCATTGATAGCCTCCATGATTTCATTAAGTTTCTTGAATCAATTTTTTAACCATCCCCAACTGTTTATACTTTTTGCCTTTAAACTACCTCTATTTTATTTCTATTTACTTTTGGTAGATTTTCCCAAAAATGTTATCCTTTCTAGTGACTATAGTTTATCTTTGGCAAAACTAGTAACCAAAAATTAATTTTTATGAGTAGAGCAGTAAAAAAAATTGTCAATTTACTACTGCTTTAGGACACTTAATATTTTATTATAGCTTCCCATCTTATTGACAACTGCTAATGTCTTCCCTACTCTGTATTCATTTTGTATTGTATATATACTTTATTTGTTTATACTTTATTATATATATATACATATATATGTACATACATGTACGTACATACATACATATATACATATATATACATACACACACGTGTGTGTGTGTATATATATACGTGTATATATATATATATAGAGATATATAGATATATATATAGATAGATAGATATATATGTTGTTTCCCTGGTAGGATATAAACTTCTTAAGTACAAAGATTATTTCGCTTTTCTCTGTGTATTCCCAGTGCTTAGCATAGTGTAGGGTATATAGTAGGAAATTAATAAATGTTTTTTATCGAACATATGACATTCCTTTTTTTCAGGGTATTGAAAAATATTTTTATCAATTCATTATAATTTAACTTTACAATAATGCGTTGTATGAAATTACTTTTAAAGCAAATTACTTACATCCATAACTATTAATTCTCTTTATTTTTAAAGGCCTCAGCCAGAAAACTGAAACCAACTCCACCACGGCCACGGAGTCTTCATGAAAGAATATTGGAGGAAATCAAAGCAGAAAGAAAATTACGCCCAGTTTCACCAGAGGAGATTAGGCGTAGTAGGCTAGGTGAGTCTATTGTTCATCCCGTTCTTCTTTTTAAAAACCCTAGATTGCGTAAAAATCTATCATGCAGACACACCCTCCCCCCAAAAAAGTCCAGATTGGACAAAAATGCACCGTGAAATTGTTAATTCTTCCCACTTCCCTTTCCCCCAAATAGTTCACATCTGAAACAATCAAGTTATCAAGTTAATAAATAGAAAACTTTACTTTCCCTTGACCCACATGAGAGGGAATATAGCCTAGTGGAAATCTTGGCTCTCCTACTGACATGTTGTGTCACCTTGGGCAAGTCACTAAACCTCTTCAAGGCTTTTTTGTCCCTCATCTGTAAAGTTTAAAAAATATAGAGAGATATAGATCTATATGTTTCCTGTCCATTTCATAGGGTCACATGAAACCCAGATGAGTTATTATTGTATGTAAAAGGGCTTTGTAGACTGTAAAATAGTTTATAAAGGTGGTATTATTATGTTGTTTTTACCCAACCTCTCATTTCATCAGTATAGAGAGCTCCCTGTGATGAACTTCTTCTGGCAGTGTAGCTCAGCACCTTCTTCCATCTTACAGCCTTACAGAGTTGACTAGGGCACTGAGAGGTGCAGCAACTTGTTGGACATCACACAGTCAGGATGTGTTAGAGACAGGACTTGACTGTCTTTTTGAATCCAAAGCCAGCCCTTTACCCACTATGCCAGAATGCCTCTCACCATTACTATTATGTTCTGGAAATAGGAGTTATAGAGATTAAATTCATGCTTCTCTTACTTCAGATACTAGTTCAAGCATGTCATAATGTTAGATGAAGCAAGGCTTAAGTTGTTTCATATCATTCAAGATCATTTAACTGTTTACAAAGCTCGAGATATATACTTAAGGTCCTTTTCAATTTATGGAATTTATTACTACATATGTATTTTAAAGATATTAAGGTACATCATTCATTTGTATTTTAACAGCTTAATTAAACTGCATGGTAAGAATTTAGGAAATAAGAGATAAAATGCTTAATTCTTGGAATGGAAATAACTAAAAGAACAAAGAGAATACTTTTGTGTGCTGGAGCTTAGGAGTATTCTGGAACCTGTCTTTTTGGAGCAGAGGGATGTCTTCATTCATAATAGCTAGAAAAAGGGAAACAACAGACCAAATACCTGACAGTTTCTCTTTTATTAGACAAAACCGCTAAAAATACAATTTTAACAAAAGGCAAGTAATATTTAGAAGTGCCCATGAATGACACAGAATACAAATGAACATAGGAATTTCTTCTCTAGGAGCCACAAATAATGCCCTCACTCGGCATTTATCCCTCTTCTAGTGAACCAGTGAGGGGAAGAGGGAACCAAATGTGTTAAAGTGGAAAAGTTAGTAGGTGAAAAGTCTGGAGACCTTGACTCTTGCCTCAGCTTTTCCACTGATGCACTTTATTGTCTTCTGCAAATCACTTGGACTTTCAGGTCTCAGGTTCCTTCACAGTCAACTCAGCAAATGTGGTACTAACATTCATATAGCAGTACTTCCTCAGCATAGCAACTACCATCCCTACACCTTTCCTCATGGCCCTTGGCCAGCTTCTTGCAGCATAACACATCCCCAAGCAACCACCTCCAAGGTTCTAGTCACCACGATACTATCGGGGCCCACCTTTGCCCCAATCCTTTTTTTTGGCATTAGGGCTGTCCTCTGTACTCCTGCTCTACCCTCCCTCTCTGTGCTAGTTTCTGTTGTTTCTCCTCTATCTGTGTTTGTGGAATTGATTTTTTTTCCAAAGAAAAAGACTTTATATTAATGCCTCTTAAATTTCATCTTATTAGAATCATCCCATTGTTCTAACCTCTCAAGATCTCTTTGGAGCTTTACTCTGCCCTCCAGTAGGTTAGCTGCAAGCTTCATGTCATCCACAAATTTTGTAAGCATGTTGTCTGTCCCTTTATCCAAATCACTGATAAAGATGTTAAACAGCTAAACACATGTTGTTAGGACACACTACTGAATTCCTTGTTACTAGCTGACATTTACATGACTACTCTTTGTTTCCAGCCATTCCTTTTCCGCTTTTTTACATATTACCCTCCTCTGTGAACTCTGTTATTCAACTATGCTGGCCTCCTTGCCATTCCTCACACATAACGTTCCATTTCCAATCTTTTTGCTTTTGTATTGTCTTTTTGTCATTCCTGGAGTATTGTTCCTTCTCAAATACCATTTTCTTAACCAGCTATTCAGTTCTCAAATTTTTCATTCTCTTGGAAATCCCTTTCTTTAAGTGGATAGCAGTAATGAAAATACCACTTTTGCCTCCTCAGTTCATTAGTTTTGTGAATGAAAAAGATAAATTATCCAAATAATATTTCCTGCCTATACAAGTGTCTATCAAAAAAGTTCTTTTATGTGTATATCTTGGACAGTTTTCTGAAAATACATAATCAACTGGACCTAAAATTCAATTCGGAGATTAAGCTTGCTTGTATTTCAGAAATTATATACTGCTCTCAGTGATTTCAAACTTATAGACACCCTTTTTTCAGAAGGTCATTAATAAATTGTAATATGGTAATGGAAGGGCAGTTAGGATACTGAAGGGACTAGAGACCTTGCCATACAAGGAAGGATTCGTTGAAGGAGCTAGATCTTTGTAGCCTTGAAAGATAGGCTTTGAGAAATGGTACATAATAGCTAGGGATGTCATCTACAAGAGGAATAAGGCTCAGTATATAGTGTCCCCAAGATACTAAAAGAGAAATAAAGGCCTCTAGTGCTTTGGGTTGATCCTCTCTTCAGGATTTTTGGGAAAACATGGACAAAAATGGCACAGACCAAAAAAACAGAGGGTAGTAATCAGTATCAGGGAGAAGTAGGGGAGTGTCAAAACTGAAGGAAGGAAGACTTTTTTTCCAGAGCAAACGTTTAACCTTCTGTTAAAACATATCCAAGTCTGTGATATTAAACTCCAATCGTGGTGGCTATACATTCTTTAATTGTGAAGAGTTTCTTTTGAAAATCTCTTCAGTTTTTTTCATCTCTTTGTTGTCCTTTCATTTTCATCCTTAAATACCCTTGAGGTGATTTTGCTCAGTTGGCTCTCTCACTAAGCTTTCTTAAAACTTCTTTTTACCTTCTTTTGCTACTTTCTACTTTATTGGGAAATACTGTTAAGGATCTTTTTTATCATTCTCCATAAGATTTTACAAACAAGTTTATATTCTAAGCCCATTTTGCCTTTGACTCTTATATCTCTGCTTGACAATAAAGTCAAATATTTGCTAACTAAGGCACCTTTTAGGCTCTTTTGGCTTCCCCATATAACAGTTCATTTACATTTGTTGAATTTCTGTATGAAATTACTGTAGTCAATATCTATGTTCTTCCATTAATACTCCATTTTTGTCATCAATAATTTGTTTCAATAGGTCAAGATAGAGTTGTTTTAATTGTATGCCATATTTTTTCTTTCTTTTTTTTAGCTTTATACTAGACAGCCAAAGATGGAATAACTTACATCATTAAAAAGTAATTTCCTTTCTGTTAAAATATAAATTGATTTCATGTTTTGCAATATCATTAGCTACCTATCATCTTCTGATGACAAAACCTGATTTTTTTTTCTCAAAGAAAGTATTTACAATAATAGGTGTGAGGCTTTTGTGTAGTTTACAAGTCTTGACCTCTGTTATAACTTATTACTGATCTATCACAGCATGCTGAGTTTTAAGAAACAAAGTTTCTTAAAGGTCTCCTTTTATGTTGCATTTTGACTTCTAATCTTATTGGAGTCTATAGGAAAAGAATATGAGGTATTTCAAAAGATTAAGAATTGCTTTGGAAATAATAAACTTGCTGTCCATTTTGGAAGCAATGTAATTTTAAGATGAGTTTTGAGTTGGGGTTTTTTTTCCTACTGGTAATTAGGTTTTTCTTAGTAGCCAAATGAAAAAGTTCATTTAGCAACATCAAAAAGGATGGAGTGGGCAGAGCCAAGATGGTGGAGAAAAGCCAGAAGTTGCCTGAGCTCTCCCCAGTTTCCCTTGGAAACAATGTTAAATCAAGCCTCTAAATGTATTCTGGAGCCACAGGACCTACAAAAAGATGGAGTGAAACAGTTTTCCAGCTTGGGTTAACTTATAAGGACTTCAGGAAAGGTCTGTCTCACTTGGATCAAAGGGGTGCATAGCCCAGCATAAATGGTATCCAGGCAGGCCAGTGGGAAGCTCTTAGCCACAGCACAGATCAGCAACCAAGGTCCCTCGTTCCTGGCTCAGCAGGCTAGTGGCACAGCAGGCCAGCTGTGAGGCCTCTAGCCCCAGAACCCTGGCACAACAGGCAGGACTAGGCTGGACCACCCCAATGCAGTGGGTAAGCCACCAGCACCTGAGGCCCCATTGCAGAAAGCCAATGACCAGACCTGTAGCTCCCAGCACAAAAAGTTTGGGACAGTGCCCCCTGTGCATTAGGAGCAGAACTCAACTTTAAAAGTCATGAAATAGACTTTAAAAATTAGCAAAAAACGAAAAGAGCCCTGACCATAGAAAGCTACTATGGTGACAAGGAAGATCAAAACACAAACTCACAAGAGGACAACAATGTCAAAATAACGACATGGGAAGCCTCAAAAGGGAGTATGAATTGATATCAGACAAAGCAAAAGCAAAAATAGATCTAATTAAAAGAGATAAGGAAGGAAACTGCATCTTACTAAAAGGTACCATAGGCAATGAAGTAATATCAATACTAAACATATGTACACCAAGTGGGATAGCATCCAGATTCTTAGAGGAAAAGTTAAGTGAATTACAGGAAGAAATAGACAACAAAACTCAAATAGTGGAGTACCTCAACCTGCCCCTCTCAGAACTAGATAAGTCAAAACACAAAATAAACATGAAAGAAGGGGGTGAATAGAGTTTTAGAAAAGATAGATAGGGTAGACCTCTGGATAAAATTGAATGGGGAAATATACTTTTTTCTCAGTGGTATATAGCACCTACACAGAAATTGACCATGTATTGGGGCATTAAAAACCTCACATTCAAATGCAGAAAGGCAGAACTATTAAATGCATCCTTTTCAGATGATGATGATGCAGTAAAAATAATGTGTAATAAAGGGCCATGGAAAGATAAGTTAAAAATTAATTGGAAACTAAATAATCTAATCCTAAAGAATGAATGGATCAAACAACAAATCATAGAAACAATTAATAATTTCTTCAAAGAGAACAACAATAATGAGACAACATACCAAAATTTATGGAATGCATTTAAATCAGTTCTTAGGGGAAATTTTATATCTCTAAATGCTTACAGGAATAAAATAGAGAAAGAGCAGATCACTGAATTGAGCATGTAACTAAAAAGACTAGAAAAAAGAACAAATTAAAAATTCACATTTAAATACCAAATCAGAAATTCTGAAAATCAAAGGAGAGATTAATAAAATTGAAAGTAAGAAAACTATTGAATTAATAAGTAAAACTAAGAACTGGTTTTATGAAAAAAGAACAATAAAACAGATAAACTTTTGGTTAATTTGATTTGTTTTTTAAAAAGAAGAAAACCAGATGATCAGTATCAAAAATGAAAAGGGTGAAGTCACCACCAACGAAGAGGAAATTAAAGCAATAATTAGGAACTATTTTGCCCAACTGTGTGCCAAAAAATCTGACAATGTGAGTGAAATGGATGAATACTTACAAAAATATAAATTGCCCAGATTAACAGAAGAGGAAACAAAATATTTAAAGAACTCAATCTTAGAAAAAGAAATTTAACAAGCCATCATTGAACTTCTGAAGTAAAAATTACCAGGACCAGATGGATTCACAAGTGAATTCTACTAAACATTTAAAGAATAATTAATTCCAATAGTACATAAACTATTTGGGAAAATAGGCAAAGGAGTCCTATCAAATTCCTTTTATGGCACAAATACAGTGCTGATATCCAAATCAGGAAGAGACAAAACAGAGAAAGAAAATTATAGTCCAATTTCCCCAATGAATATTGAGGAAAATTTTTTAAATAAAATATTAACAAAGAGATCACAACAGTTTATCATGAAGATAATATACTGTGACCAGGTGGGAGTTATACCAGGAATGCAGGGCTGGTTCAATATTAGGAAAATTATCAGCATAATTGACCATATCAGTAACAAAACTAACAGAAATCATGTGATTATTTCAGTAGATGCAGAAAAAGCTTTTGACAAAATACAGCACCCATACTGTTACAAACACTGGAGAGCATAGGAATAAATGGAGTTTTCCTTAAAATAATAAGTAGTATCCATCTAAAACTATCAGTGAGCATTATTTATAATGGGGATAAGCTAGAAGCTTTCTAGTAAGATCAGGGGTGAAACAAGGATGCCCATCATCACCACCATTATTCAGTATTGTACTAGAAACATGAGCTTTAGCAATAAGAGAAGAAAAAAAATTGAAGGAATTAGAATAGGCAAAGAAGAAACTAAGTTATTACTCTCTGCAGATGATATGATGATTTACTTAGAGAATCAAGTAAAAAACTACTTGAAATAATAAATAACTTTAGCAAAGTTGCAGGATATAAAATAAACCCACATAAACCCTCTGCATTTCTATATATTACCAACAAATCTCAGCAAGAAGAGATAGAAAGAAAAATTCCATTTAAAACGACTGTAGATAATATAAAATATTTGGGAGTCCACTTCCCAAGACAAATCTAGGAACTATATGAACACAATTATAAAGCACTTTTCACAGAAATAAATTCAGATCTAAAAAATTGGAAAAATATCAATTGCTGATATAATAAAAATGACAATTCTACCTAAATTAATTTACCTATTTAGTGCCATACCAGTCAAACTGCTAAAAATTATTTCATAGAGCTAGAAAAAATAATAAAATTAATCTGGAAGAACAAAATATCGAGAATATCAAGGGAATAATCAAAAAAGATACAGAAGAGGAAAAGATGAGGCAGTAAGCGACATTATGGTGTAGTAGGAAAAGCATTGGACTTAAAGTAAGAAGACTGATCCCAGGCTTGAATTCTCTTGTTACTGGGCCAATTTATTTCACCCCTCTAAGAAAATACATGTAAAAACCTTCGGTAAATTATACATTTTAGTTGTCCTTGTTACAAAAGAGGTTGTACTATACAGAAAGGCTTTGAAATTTAATGTGGGAAATTTGCATGTTCTGCAGAAAGTGATGAGAAGATAGAAGCAAAATTAGAAGAATTTCAAAAAATTTTGAAGAAAATCTTGGAAAGCATGAAGACGTATAGTCAGCTAGCCAAGTATTTTTTTTTTGGTAGTATAAAGAAAAGGGAATATATCTAGCAAGTATGCAGAAGGAATTAACCATATGTATTAAATATGAGTATAATGGAAGGAGAGTATTAAATGTATTAAAGAAAAGGAAAAAATTGAAGTAGATTAAGATCATGGTTAAGATAGATGCCTGACTTGCCTAGCACATGCTACGTCCTATTTCTCTCCCAGGATACCTTGTTGCTTCAGCTACACTGGCTGATCCTGTGAGTGGCAGTAGGTTGGCAGCTGCTAGGAATGGTGCCTCTCTGGTAGGGCTGGGCTGGAAACAGGATCCACAGTGGTCTGGTCAGTGTTGCTTCTCTGCTTACTGGTGGCAGTTTGTCAGCAATTGTTGCTGCTGGTAATGAGGAAGATAGGCCCCTTCTCCCCAATGATTTTTTCCCTCAATAATGGCTGCTGGGGCTGGGATCTGGTGGTTTGTAGAACATGACTACCCCCAAGGCTCTTGGGTTCTGAGTGCTGGGCTATCTGCATCAGGATCTGAGGGGAAATGGTGGTTCAGGTGATGGTGGTTTTTTGACTTGTCTGGCATATGTATGCTGCCTACTTGTCCTGTTTTGAGTGGTAATAAAGCTGACCTTTCATATAGGAATAAAAACAGTGTTCAAGGAAAAGTAATAAAAAAGATCAGTTATATCTTCACCATATTTATCTTGAGACAGTGGCCAAAATATTGTGCAAAGAAAAGGTTGGTTAATTTCTTATGTTTTTTAGATCAGGGATCATCAATTTATTTTTCAAATGAGATAATATTTGTAAGGGGCCTAGTATGATGCCTAGCTAAGAAAGCACTATATAAATGCTTATTCCCACTCACCCCCCCCCCACCTTAAAAAAAGAAAGAAACTGGAACAAATACTATAAAACCAAATAATTTATTACAGACAAGAAACAAGATTTTAACCTCTCAATATTACCTGAATTTGTTCTTCAAAATAGTTATTCACAACCCCAAAGCCAGATTTTTAATATCAAGATTCTTTTAAGATAGCTATAAATTAGAAGAGAAAAAAATGCTCTCCAGAAAATTCAATTTTTAGTCACTAAATTTTGTGTGAAGCACTACTATGTACATCTTTATTTTGGTCTTATGTAAGTTTTTCTTTTTGTCAGATGACATATTTTGTGATTTTTTCCCAATCAAAAGTCCACCTTTATCATACATTTATTTTAGAGTGTTAAAAATGTTTTTCTTATTGTTACTGTAGTTCAAGTTTTATCGATGTTATATGTAACTCTAACACTACATATCTAGCATAGTTTAAAATTTCAGTTTATGCCAGCTAGCCCCCTTTATTAATAGCATCTGAAATGTACTAAGGATATTCTTTAATTCCCCTCTCCCTCATCTTTCCCCCTTTTGTCTTCCCTGTGCTTTTCTAATACCTGAATTACTTTCTTTATGCTGTTTTTCTTTTTTCAGCAATGCGGCCACTTAGCATGTCTCACAGTTTTGACTTGTCAGGTAAAAAAAAAGAAAGCACTTCAACACCTGACATGGGTTTTGTGATTTTTGTGAAACACATTTCACTCATCTGCTTGTTTAAACATCTATCAAAAAGAAAATTGAAGGGCTTCTTCCAAGCCACAGTCAATGAAATCAAAGATTTGGCCTATTTGAGGCAGAAAAAAAAACCTGTTTCCTACTCCATAGGTATTATGTACATATGGAATATCTATTAATTTTGTCACATGGAAAACAAAGTAAAAAACTGCCAAGATTTATTCATATGTTTGTTGCAAAATTAAACTCTTTGACATCATTGTTTCAAGGAAAAACATGTCTAAGGGACTTCTGTATCGAATGAACAATAAATTTTCTAAAGAACAAATCTAAAAATCTAAATAGTTTAATTCAGTAACCATTATTTTACTTTAGGATTTGGTCATAATACTTCCCCTTTCTTAAAAACAAACTCTAAATGATTATAGTATTACAAAATTTTGAGGAAGCTCCCTTTTATATGTCTTCACCTTGACACAATAAATTCTGACCAAACGTTATTACTAGATTTCTTTTCTCCTAATTCCACTAAAACAGTAAGATCGTAAGACCACCATAGTAATTTTTATCATCATGTGCCCCAAATGTGAATTATAAAACTAGACATAATTACTTAAATTAGATTAAATTCAGTGAAACTACTAGCTATTGAGCTTTGATTTGCAAAGTTATCGCTTCTTTTGTAGTTTTTCTGAATTATGCATATAAATTAATTTTAAGTTATTATAACATAACCTCTGAAATTATAACACATAAATTAACCAAAAGTCAAATCAAATGTTGAGTGTTCCACATAATTTTCAAAACAATATCATAAATTATTAAGACATTTTTCGGATTAGAGTATTTTCTAATCTGTTTAAAAATGAATAGTTATTATTAAACATAAGGTATGAGATGAGCTGTTGACTCCAACAGTTTTTCTAGAAGTTCCTTTTCCTCTTTAGTAAAAATTGCCTGTCAATATTCAAAGTATTGTTGGCATGTCTTGCATACAAAATCACATAGTAACAAAAGTAGCAGAATATTAATGTAGTATTATGTTTGTGAGGAGACTGAAATAGAATGCTAGCACTCTAATATATTCTAGAATGGTTCCACTATACAACTTCTTACAATTTGCATTCTTATAGCATTTTCAGCCATGATTTTTGTACCAGTTTACTTTTATAGTAAATTAGAGAAGTAGAACAAAATCATTTGATAAAATATTTTTAGAAGTTTAAGTTAAAAATATCTATCATATGGCACTAAAATTTGAACATTTGACTGACTACTGAAGAGCTCTTCCTGTTTTCTTTGTTCATTTGATAAGTATTACTTTAGCAACCATTTTCCTGATGCAGTGTCATCCTAGAAAATTTAGTGTGAAAAGGAGACTTCAGGTGTTGAGTGTTTGTTGAGTCTGTTTGTGTTGCCGCTAATGTCCAGAACTGGCTATTCTCTGAGGTAATTTGGCTAAAATCCAACATGATGAAAGGGAAGATCTGCAAAACATCAAATAACATTAATAATTGTTACTTGATGTCATCAGTCACATGTATACAGTAAACTGTTGACTGCAGAAATTCACATTGGATATAATCCAATAAATATTAGACATGGTTGGCTCATCTGAGCATCATATGTATGTTAATATGTATATGTACATATGAGCATATAAATGTTCATTCATACCTATGTTTGATGTAGATAGCTTAGAGAAAGATGATCCAACTGAAACAAAAGCCAGTATTTTTAATGCAGAAGAGTAGCCAAATTTTTTTTATGTCATTGCTTGAAATTTATTGTGTGTTTATGGCTTCTAATGACTGTTTTGTTCATATTTCTCTAGCTATTTTCAAAATGTATTTTCCATTAATGCTTTCTCTTTGAACAAATCAGTATTCTAAGAATATAAACTGAAAAGCTTGACCCATTTTGTTAACTTAAATAAAAAAAAATTGAAAATCCATTTCCTTTCAACTAATTATTTAAAAGTTCATGTTGAATTTAAAGATGTAAACTCATTAGGTCTGTTCATTCCTAGTGATATATCTTTACAACATGTTTAACAAATCATAACTTGGATGTGTAAATATATATTTTCTCATGTGTGAATTAAAATTTCAAATTATATATTCATCTTTTAGAAATTACAAAATTTTGGAGTTGGAAGGGACATCAGCATCCATCCAGTCCTACCTATAGCCAAAAAAAAAAAGAATCTCTGCTACATTTCTCACAAATTGTCCTCCACTGTCTGCTTGAAGACTTCTGACAGGGGACACATTGCCTTCTAAGGCAATCTATTCCACTTTTTGGTAACTAATTAATAGAAAATGCTTCCAGTTATCAGCCTAAACTTTCCTCTTTGCAACTGCTAAACATTGTTACTGGTTCTGCTCTTTGGGTCAGAACAAGTTTATTGCTTTGTTTTCATGATAGTTTTTCTTATACTTGAAGACAACTCATATGTTCCCCCTAAAGCTTTGTCTTCTGGCTGGCCTCCCCATTTCCTTCAGCCGATTCACATATAGCATTGATCAGAGTCTTTTGTATTCCTGATCACCATCTTCTGGAGCAATGGTATTAGACTCAAATAGAAAAGGCTGTGGACCACATGTTGACCTAGTTTTAAAATGTGATATTATCTATGTTTTGTTGTATTTGTATTTATTTTGTTAGATATTTCCCACTTACATTTTAATCTGGTTCCTGCCACACTTGGGAGTAAGGGCTGCTATGCAGGGTTACATGTTTAACACCTATCCTCTGGATAGTCCATAAGTTATTAATTTCTTTTCTAAACTGACCTGAGTACAATATTCCATATATGGTCAGACCAGAACAGCTTTTCATTACTCAGTACTACTGGATTTATTATTGTACAAATAATGTCAGTTTATAAAATTGGTAATTAAATGAATGAAATAATTTAGAAATTTTACAAAAAGCCTCAGAGCACATTCTGTTATATCAGTCACATATATTGTAACTAGGAGACTTTTTTCCAAACAAAAATCAGTTCTGTGATTTCATGAGTGTAGGAAGCTCCTGGTGAAAACTCTCTCTAGCAATACAGAGTATACATTCTCTCAAATTTGTGGGCTTACAGAGTTATCTGGGCCCAGAGAGGTTAAGTGATTTTACCCAAGGTAAATCTATCCACTCTGTGAACGTGTCAGAAGTGGGACTTTAGCCCAGGCCTTTCTGACTCCAATGCCAGCTCTATCCACTACATATTACTGCTTCTCACAGAAAATCTATCATCACTACAAATAGCATATGATTAAAGTACTGTAATGTAGATGTATTTGTACATGTGTACATATGCATATACATTAGCATATAGAGCTACACACACATCTGTCATATCCATTTCTTTCACAAGTAATCCATGACTGAGTATTAAACATTTGGATTGTTTATTCTTTCTTACTAAACCTAATATTTTGGTACTATACAAAATTTCTATCCCAGGAGTTTCAATGAATGGACAATAAGTTTACTGTCAAGTTTCTAAGCTCTATTAATGTAGTTTACAGTATTGTAGAGGGCTAAAGTAAAAGGCTTAAAATTTTATTTAGAATTGAGATATTTTTGTTTGAAGTTTTGCTATTTGCCATCATTTAATAGACTTAGGAGTATTAATTCAGTTCAGCCCTTTGATGATAATCATCATCATAATCATTATTATCAACAAAACTTTAAAGAATTTATTATGGGTCAGTACTAAACTAAGCACATGGAGTGATACAAAGAAAGGCAAAAAATGTGATCCCTGCCTGTGAATCCAATAATTGCCACTAGATAAAATGGTGGGGCTTTGATTGTCTGTGGAACTCTCAAATATCAATACATGGAAATATGAGCTGAAGCATGCAATAAAACCACCCTACCTAATGAAGGGGTGGTGATGAAAGAGCTTTATAGACCTCAAAGTCCTACCTAAATATGAATTGATACTATTGGAATTTCCTTTCCTAAACATGCACTAAATCATTTAAACTTTAGTTTTCTCATTTTGAAATTATTTTTGTCTTTTCCTCAGGTTTTCAGATTTTTCATGGCTATTCAAAGTTGAGCTCTAATCTGTTAGCCCAGAAAATGCTTCATGAAATTTATGGCTGAGTAATATTTTCCAGTGTTTGGTTCATCATTTAATTTATTGAAGAAGAAAATTAGTTGTATTCTTATTTACAGTGACATTTCAACATTAATATAAGTTCATGTTTTATTTATTCAGTGCTTTTTCAACTGTGATCCTTACATGGGAAACTATTACCTTTTTTCTTTAATGAATTTTCATTTAGTCTGGCCTTGATGAATGTATCCCACCTTCTTTTCACTCTAATTTATTTACATGTATGTATATAATCACATGTGTATAATTATATATATATAATCATACACATATACACATATATGTGTATATGTATAATTTCATAAAGATGCACATATACACATGTGAAAGACAGCGTGATGTGGATAGAGAAGGAAGGTATTGAAGTCAAGAAGACCTTGGTTCATTTCTGATACACAGTGGCTGGGTGACCCAGGGAAAGTCACTTAGGGTCTCAATGCCCTAGGCTGTTCTCTGAGGGCTTACATTAACTGGGGAAAACCTTAATTTAGAAAGGCCAAGATCACCCACTGTATCCGGGGCATCTGCCAATATAGCTGGGATTTAAATCCAATTTTCTTTTCAGCATTTCATATTCTTTTAGCCAGTAAGATACAGACCCTCTGTACTGGTAGAGAAGGTTGCTACCTGGGAGCCCCTTATACTTAATGATATCACAGGTTGAGTCAAACAAAATTCTGTGTGTGTATGTTAAGTACGTATATGGGTGAATATATGAATACACACAGGGTCATGAATTTAGAGCTGGAAAATATATGAGAGGTCATCTAGTGTAACCCTCTCATTTTGTTGTTGAGGAAACAGAGGCCAGAAATATAGAGTGACTTTCCAAGGCTGCGTAGGTATTAAACAGCAAAGCCAAGATTTTAACCCAGGTCTCTTTCTAGTTGTACCATGCCATTCAGTTACTTCAGTTTCCTCGACTGTAAAATGGGGATAATAATAGCACCCACCTCATAGGTTGTGAGGACCGAGTGAGGTAATATTTATAAAAAGTACTCAGCATAGTGGTACTTAGTAAGTGCTATATTAATAATTATTCCTTCCCTTCAAGCTTCTTAAATGTTTTAAACTAAACCTCTTCCTCACTTGTAACAGTGCACTGTTAAACTTTTTTTTCTTTAAAATCACATCTTCTCTTTTTCACCTATCTTCCATAGCCTCTTTAGATAGAGTAAATTTAGAATTTCTGGGTCCCAGTTGTCTACTTCTGTAAAATGAAGAGGTTAAATAGCTAAGATCTCTTCCACCTCTTTGTTGTAACTTAAATATATGAGTAAGGTGACCTAGCCACAGTGTTTTTTAAATGGAATTTGCCAGTTATTCTTAAATATGATTATCTCATATAATCTGTGCTCCAGTAAAACATTTTTTGCAATAAATTGCAATTAAGATCTGAAATATTGTATAGAGAATTGTTTCTTTGTATGTGCTTCCACATGTATGTATTGGGTTATTCTTATTGCCTTTCTTAGATCACAACATGAGCTTTTCTGTTTCTTTTACTAGATGTAACCACTCCTGAATCTCCAAAGAAAGGGACAGAATCCTCTGTGTTGAATGGCAATCTAACACCACAAACAAAAGCCAACGGTGTAAGTGGCCCACCAACAACAGTGCAACGGAAGAAGCTCCTTAAGGCCCCAACTTTGGCTGAACTGGACAGCTCTGAATCAGAGGTAAAGTAGTTCAGCTTTCTCCAGCTTTGACATGGAAACTTCTCACTTCAATTTAGGATACCTGGACACCACTAAAATAGAGTACTTCAACTGGTACTTAACCTTTTCTTAGTTTTCTAATCTCTTACGTAAGAAGTAAAATTCAGGGCATTTGTCAAGAAATGCAATGGTGGCTCAATCAGGTACCAGTTAGCAGTGATGACTTCAGAATGACCATGGCATCTAGAATTTAATCAGCTTGGACATATCAGGCACCTATTATGTGCAAAGCACTGTGCTGGGCAGGATGCAAGGATAAACATGGAACAGCCCCTCGACTCAATGAACTTATTTTGCTGGTGGTAATTAGTATAGCTGGGGTTAATGAGATCTCTTTTCATTACTAGATGTTCTTTTAACCAATAAGATCCAGACCTTCATCACAAACCATGTTTTGAATAGTGTTGGTCATGTAATCCCAGCTATTAAGAAAAAAATGACCAGAATACTTGGACAGTTTGAAAAATGTAGACTAGAGCAGAGTTCAACAAGGAGCTGTTACATAAAAGGAGACCAAAACCACAGAGAGAAACAGCCTATTATAGGAGGTCGAGGAAAGTGTTTCATCATGTGCCAAAAAGGATTCCTATCACTGGCCTAGACCATGGAAGGCATATTAGATGTCCAGCCCAGTAAACATTCATAGGTGCAGGGGCTATATGGGCACTGCATTAAGCGCTGGGAGGCAGGCACTATTGTCATCCCCATTTTACAGCAGGGTCACACAGCTAGTAAGTGTCAGAGGTTTGGATTTGAACTCAGGTCTTCCCGATTCTGGGCCTGGTATTCTATCCACTGCCCCTAGGGTTGAAATAAAAAGCAACTAAATAATAATGCAGCAGGTTTGATTATATATTTTCTTCATTCATTTAACATATTTTCTTATTTATTCATAAAAAAATCAAGAAAGATTTTTAATGTTTTCATAAATGAAATCCTGCCCACACATACTCATATATTTTTCTACTTTAAAATAGTAATGATAATGCCAACGAGCTTCTCTTTAAAAAAAAAAAAAAAAGAAAAGTATAAAGTTAAAGGAGCAACTAGAGAAAACTAGTTAGCATTCATTCTTCTGTTCTGAGACAGTTGTTTTTTTTTTTCCTTCTTTGTCCCTATTTGTTATTTTTATCTGTTGGAGTTATATGGAGTGATACAAGTAGAAATGGTGGCTATGTGGGGAAGGGGACAGGGGAGCACCTGGAAGCAAGTGGAGATGTCAAGGAGCATGGGATATTGTTTGGTTGACCTTTTCCTGGAGTAAAGGCACTTAATCTCCAAACCTGAAAGTTGAAAGAAAAAATTAAATGTAAACAGGCTTCGGTCACTTGCAAATCACTTCTCTCTCCTAAAAACTTAAATCTAACCTTAATAAAACATTTATTTATTTTGCAACCCATAATCCATTTAGCTTTTTAAACTCCATCCTGGAGTGGAATGTTATCCAACCTAGTAGAACCTTTTCTTAGTTGTCTCCTAAGGTGCAAATTTGCATCAGAAAACTAGTATAAAGACACCTCCTCTCCTATGGAAATGCCCTTTAGTGACACTCTTGACATTCTGTTTTGAAGCAAAACTGTCCACACATGTACCATCTAACTTACCCGTCTATCTCCATACTAGCATTTTCTCCATTGCTTTTGTTTTTAAATTTTATTTTATTTTCAACTGGTTAAAATTTTGTTTTCTCCCCTTATCCACCCCAACTCCCACATTGGAGAAAAATTTTTTAGCTATGTTATAACAAATATGCTTAGTTGAACAAAACAAAGTACCACATTGGTCATATCCACAAATAAATATCCCATCCTGCACTTTGATAAATGCCTCATCGTTCATCCTCTTTCGGAATTGTGGTTGGCCATTGCATTGATCAAAGTGCTTAAGTCTTTCAAAGTTTGATTTTATAATGTTATTGTTACTGCATAAGTTATTCTCCTGGTTTTTATCACTTCACTCTGCATCAGTCTTATAAATCTTTCCAGATTTCTCTGCAACAATCCCTTTCATTGCTTTTATCTAGTTTTCTTACTCCCTCTGCCCCTTCCCACAATACTTCTTTTGAGAGACTGTAGTGATTATTATGTCCTGACAAGCTTCTTACACCAAACATGCCCTCTCTCAACTCTGGACTTGCCCTCTGAGCCTGGAATTTCTTTCCCACCTCAGCTCCTTCTCCTGTTGTCCCTAGTTTCTTTCAGATTCCAACCAAAATCTCACCTTCTACAAGAAGCTTTTCCAAGTCTCCCTTAATGTCATTGTCTTCCTTCTGAAGTTATCTCCAGTATATTCTGTGTATCTCTTGTTTATACATAGTTGTTTACATATTGTCTTCCGTATTGGACTGTGAGCTCCTTGAGAACAGGGACTGTTTTTTGCCTTTTTTTCCATATCCCCAGTGCTTAGCAAGATAAGCCCTCCAGAGTTCTGTCCTGATCCCTCTTCTCTCTACGTTTTCACTTGATGCCTTATCACCTCCCATGGGTTTCATTATCTCTATGTAAAAGACTATCTCAGTCTATATATTCAGACTTCATTTCTCTCCTGAGTTCCACCAAATGCCTTTGAGAAATTTTGAACTGAATATTCCAGAAACATCTTAAACTCGACATATTCAAATCAGAACTCCTTAACTTTCTGCTGAAATCCATCCCTCTTCAGAATTTCCCTGTTTCTGTTGAGGGCACCCCCCCCCCATCCTCCCAGTCACTTGGGTTCATGACCTCTGTGTCCTCCTTGACTTCTCACTTACCCTGCCCTCAGTTATCAAGTCTTCCTGTTTCAGTTTCCACAACATCCCTGAGTTACCTTTCTTGAAAGACGCACCATCTCCCATTGCTTTTCACTGACTCTATTCCTGAAATGCTGTCCTTCCTCATTTCCACCTCTCAGGATCTCTAGCTTCCTTTAAGATTCATCTCAAGCTCAGGCATCTGCATGAGGCTTTTCCTGTTTCCCCCAACTGTTAATGCCTTCCCCTAACCATGTTTACTTTGCATTTGCTTTTTATGTGTCTTACACACATATATGCATGTTGTCACTCCTCCAACCCCTTAGAATTTAATCTTCTTGAGGGCAAAGACTGTCTTGTTTTGTCTTTGTGTCCTCTGTCAAGCAGGAAGCATTTATTAAGTGTATACTATGTGCCAGGCACTGTGCTAAGTACTAAGAATACAAAGACAGACAAAAGACCATCTCTGTTCTCAAGGAATTCACAGTAATGGGGAAGACCACATGCAAATTATTTCATGTTCCCCCTGATTGTGCTACTTTGGACTTCAACATGAAGTGAGCTGGAAAGTCAGAGTAGAGAAGATGGCACATTTGAGACATGTTATGAAGGTGGAAACAATAGGACTTGACCACTGACTGGAGGGGACAGGGGTGGTAAGAGAGCAAGAAGTTGAGGATGACACCCAGATTGCTAGCCTGGGAGGATGGTGCTCTTAAGTGTAATAGGGAAGTTCGGAAGAGGGGAAAAGTTTTTTGGGGGGGGGATTTGTGAGGGTGGGGGTAGGATAAATGAATTTTAGATATATTGAGTTCAGTATGTCCCTGGGACATCCATTTTGAAATGTCTAATAAGCAGTTGGAGGTGTGATTCTGGAGTCAGCAGAGAGTTTAAAGTTGGACAAATGAATCTGAGAATAATCAGCATAGAGATGATAATTGAATCCATGGGAGTTGATGAGATCACCAAATGAAATAATATAAAGTGAGAATAGAAGAAGGCCCAGGACAGAGCTCTGTGGGATACCAATGGTTAGTGGGCATGATCTGGATGAAGATCCAGCAAAGATGACTGAGGAGGAATAACCAGATAGGAGGTGAACCAGGATAATGTATCTGGGAAACCTAGAGAGAAGAGGATAATCAACACTGTCAAAAGCTGTACAAAGTCAAGAAGGATGAGGACTGAGGAAAGGACATTAGATTTGACAATTAAGAGATCATTGGTAACTGGGGAGAACAGTTTCAGTTAGAATATTAGGTCGGAAGCCAGAGAGTTACAAAGGAAGTGAAGAGACTTAATTATAAACAGCCTTCTCAAGGGGTTTAGCCACAAAAGGGAGAAAAGATATGAGAGAATAGCCAGGGGGAGAGGGAGCGTATGGATAAAGTGAGGGGTTTTGAAGATGGAGGAGACATGGGCATATTTGTAGACATTAGGGAAGCAGCCAGTAGACCAGAGTAATTGTTTCTTGGAGAATGGCCTCAGTTTTTTTCAGTAAAATACAAGGCACTGTTCTCGCCTGAGAAAGTGGGAGGAAGAGACCCATAGGAGGTTTGAAGAGGGATGAAAAGATTTGGAAAAGGGCCTGTGGTGAGTGTAAGTTGATTTAGGTAGATTTAAAAGGATCAACTTGCCATAGTTAAGATCATGTAATGCAGATTTGTAGTGGATCCACTCCACATGGATTTATGCTTTTTTTTTCCAGTTTCATGCTTCAGCATATGTAGGAACAAAGGCAGCAGATGGTAGGAATATTCCAAGGCTCAGGCTTGGCAGGGCAAGATCACCAATACAATAAGGGATCAAGGAACTTGAGGCAAGGACAATGTACAGCTGAATTGGTTCAGAATGGGGGAAGGGGGGAATAGTGTAGCTAGTGCAGGGGTGATGATCTGTGAAGTAACTGAGGGGTAGAGGGATTGGAGGTCATGGTGAGGATGAAGAACAGGAGTTGCCAGGTAGAGCAAGTGGTGGAATGACAACACATAGTGATCAGATAAGGGAATTTCAGAGTTCATGAACATGGAACTGGTATATTTGTGGATAATGACAAGATGAAAGGTATGAACATCTTTTTTGTGGGGCTGAGGTTTGGTGCTGGAGTATTCATGAGGATTTGTGAAGTTAGAGTATTTATAGGAATATCAGTATTTATGTTGGACGCCCCTGGTATGATGGTAGGAGTTGGGGAGGAGAGAAAGACTGATCCAAGTACTGAACTCTTTGAGGAAAGAAGGGAAGTGTCCTGGAGTTGGGTATCAGCTATCAGAATTTTGATACAGTGGTAGATATGAAGTGAAACTCAGAGGAGGAGGGGTTACTGAGTGATGGTGGTAGAGAGAAAGCCTGAAAGTGGCAGTGCAGAGCAAAAAGTATTCCAGCTCTCCCACCCTGACCAGTAAGTCAGGGGAAATTAGAGGGCCACCAGTGCTGCAAAGGAGCAAAGAGGCCGTGTCATCAAGAAGCCAGGTCTTAGTGAAACCCAGAAGACGGAAAGAGTGGGAAAGGAAAAGATTTAAGATGAAAGCAAGTTTGTTACGTACTGAACATGTGTTCTAGAGAGCACAGTGAAAGGGGTGGATAATGTTAGAGAGGTTCGTTTGGGGGGAATGGGAATAGAGATGTAGAGTAGGGGACAAAGAACCAGATTTTAATGTTAATGATGCCTAGGGGTTCATAATCACAGTTTGGGTAGGCTATGGGGAGTGGGGGTGGAATTCATTAATAACTGAGCAATGATTTGAGATAGGTTTTCTTGATTCAGGTATTTGGCCTCAAAGTGTAGTCCTTTCAGGGCCTTAGGCAATTTAGACCTGGTGACTAGTGCTGAGAGCTGAAGGAATGCTGTTACTTCCCTTCCCCCAAGGCAGGAGACCGAGCTGGAGACTTGTTGGAATGACCTTTTCCTCTTCCTGAAAGGGAGAAGTCTGGTGCTATGTTGCTCCATGGATCAATATTTCTCTTCTTCAATTTTCCTCTTGCAGCTCAGTTCAGTTTCAACTTCTCAGAACAGAAAGCCCCTCCTAGGATAAGGGGGTCACTTCTAGTCTCATCACTGCTAACTGCTAGCTGCTAACTCAGCTTTGCATGCCTTCCCACCTCCTCAACCTCCTCTGATTGGAGGGCTAGATAGTAGAGCACTAACCTCTTCCCACAAGCTTTCCTTTGTAGAAGGCAGAACCTGGACTTTCCAGCTCACTCCACTGCTCAGACTGACTACTTCCTGGTATCCCTCTCTTCCCATATTATCTTCCCCCATTAGATTGTAAGCTCCTTGAGGGCAGGGGCTTTCTTTTTCTTATTTGTATCCCCAGCACTTCCACTGTGCCTGGCACTCAGTAGAGGCATAATAAATGTTTATTGAATTGAATTAAAATCCGTTGGGAGACAGGAAACTGGGTAAAAGACCTAAGGCTCCAAAGCAGGAGACTAGTGCAAGTGTGGGATGAATGGAATGTTATTTCTCGTCTTCACAATGGAAGCTGGAGATCAGGCAGATTAACTGAAACCTTGTATGTTAAGATCTCTGAAGATCTAATATAATTCTCTTTTTTTTTGTTCTGTCCATTATAACAATGTTAACTGCAAATGGAAACATACAAATCTATAGTTTGTTGTTGTTTTTAAACAAAACTCTTACTTTTGCTCAGGTTCCATTGACCTTAAACCTTCAGTGTCCATCCTTGGTCCATGAATTTGTCAGAATTCTTAAGTCTTTGCAGAGGTCTAGAGGTTATTATGCTCGAGCTCTCCTTTCTGATCAGGAAGAATAGTTCTTGGGTATTCTTCCTAAAGACAATGGGCAAAGGAACCTCTCCTTTCTTCCTAATCATTTAGCATCTTATGAAATCTTCTCATGAGGGCATCTGGCCTGCTGACTTATTTTCCAGGATTCTTTTTGAAGAGGAACTCTACCTCCATACTTTATAATTCTCTTCAGTTATAAATTTGCGTGTTTGTAACTATGGCTAAAAAGGTGACCAGTGATCCCTGCTATAGAATTATAGATTTAGAGCTGAAAGAGGACCTTACAGATCACCTAGTTCAAAATCATTTTAAAAATAAGAACTGAGTCCCAAGTTTTGTTATTTTCCTAGGGCACAAAGTTAGCAAGTAGTAGAGACAGGATTTGAACCCAGGTCCTCTGAATCCAAATACAATACTCCTTCTGCTAATGACTGCAAATATAAATACTTCCTAATTCATAGTTGTAAGCATGCCTTAGATTTTCTGTTACTTGCAATGCCTTTAGCAATGACCAAGATGACTTTATTCATCTCCTCCCTATCTCCTGCTACTACAAGCTTAACAGATAGGAACAGCTCATATTTTGCAGCTGTTGATCTCACCATTTACTAACTCAGACTATTTCAGTATACCATTCAAGTATTTTTATCTGCCCGCCTTTCTGTTTGCTTCATCCTGCTTTTAAAAACTTTGATGTTCTGGTATCCTACCTCCTATTACTAACTTGTAACCTGCTCAGTTGAATTAAATTAAAAGCATGGGTTTGATGTCCACAGGCTGACTGTACCAAAACCTCATGGTTCACTGCTGTGCTACATTATTAACTATGTCCTGTGAAGTTTATGGTATGTGTGGGCTGAGTGCTTAAATTTTAAATATCAGATCTTAATTTTTACAGATGTTTCCAGTATGGCCATATAATGTAGTTACTCTTTTATATTAGTGGTCATTAATTTTCAAGTGATAAAGTATAAAATCTCTGAAAATAGTTTTAGCTAATAACAGAAATAGCTATATTGGCAAAATTATTACTTTTCCCATCCTTTATTAAGAGTCATTAGTCCATTTACAGGGCTTTTGTCTGGCTTTCCAATTTTTTGCATCTTAAGATGTAGAAATAAGATGTATTATTTTATAGAACACATATCGTTGTATACTGCATTGATAAAAAAACAAAACTAAAAAAAACTGTGGTTATCTTATTTGGAATTCCTGGATAAGACCTTTTCTAAAATGAATACTAAAGGTATTACATATGCTGATTGGGCCACATTTATTCACTGCCAGATCCTATCTCCTTAACGTGGGTTAAATGATACAAATTGTAACGTACCCTTTCCTACTCATTCTTTGAGACTTTTGTCCACTTCTTATAAATCTTTTATAGGGATTCCATCCATTGTCTTAGTGCCATCCTTGAGATTACTTGGCATTGTTTGTATGCCAGTGGAATATAACATATCTGTCATTTAGCAGAGTCTTAGCCCAGCCTCACTGGACATCAACAGGAGAAGGCTCATTCCTTCACATACTCTATATACCAGCAATATCAGCCTTCCAAAACAGACTGCACCTCTTGTATCAATAAGGCAATAAACACAACATCGACAATAATCATGTATATGCCTGTGTAGTTCTGTATCACAGAGTATGAGAGACTCTCCATACAGAAGGTAAAAGAAGTATAACATTTATTCAGACACCAGATCCCATAACCAGGCAATCTGCTCCCACAGCCGGTCAGCCCACTTTATCATAACAGCCAGGAACTTAAAACAAAATATCACAGCATGGAGCCTCACCATCCCCAAACATGTCTGATCCCCTGCTGGGGCCTTCCCAAAAACTCACTCACTGACAGCCACCATAGTCTGCTCAGCTATCACAGGTTGGCTCTCTTTTCCTTGGTTCTAATTGTCATCATTTACATCCATAAGGGCTCTCTCAGCATTTCCTGTGACACAACTTCCTTTTCCTCTCAGGAAGCTCCTCCCACTACATGTGACTTAGGCTTCCTGTGACGTAAGCAGGTTACATGACCTATTAATAGATGGGAAAGATCTTCAGATCTAAATTGCTATTACACCTCATGCCTAAAATGTGCTTCTTCTCACCTGCCTTATAGAAACCTAAGATTTCTTCAAAGCTCAGCGCAAGTGCTACCTTCCACCAGAAATCTATTCTCATCCCTTTAGTTTTTAGTGCTTTCCCAAAAAATTACTTTTTTATATATTTCATACATGCATACATGCTTTCCTCCAGTAGAATGTAAATTCCTTAAGGTCAGGCACTACTTGCTTTTTGTCTTTGTATCCCCAGCATCCAACATCATAGTGTTTAATGTGTAGTAGGTGCTCAATAAAAAAATACTTGTCACATTAAAATAATTACTGAATCAAATGCTTTTTTTGATAACCAACAAATAATTTGCAGAGTGAGATTTCACAGTCCCTATACCTTTCAGTCAATTGTGTGAATATAAAGATGTGGTCTTTTGTAGAATATCATTTGTACCTTTCTCAAAGCTTCAGTGGGTACGCCCTCTTTGCATATATAGGTTAATCTCATAAAAATTTTATAGAGTTTAGAAAGTAAGGGATATGGGCCAGTAACTTTAGTAACTTTCTTAATTTAGTTTTTTTTTTTTTTAGTAACAGTAGATCTAATTTTTTTCAATCCTTTGGTAATCTCCCCTCTTGTCAATATTTGAGGATAGACCACCCTCAAAGAAAGTCATATATGAAAAATATTTATAACAACACTTTCATGGCAGCAAAAACTGAAATCATGACTTGTCCACTGTCAACAAGATGGAACTGGCCTCTAACCTGTGGGTGACTGGAGGTGAACAAAGCATGCTAGAGACAGAAGAATCAGGAATCAAACAAAAGTTTAATTTCAGAGGACAACAACTTGCAAGCAAGAACACATTTCTGAAACCCTGCCCCTCCTGGGGAGGTGGGGAAGGCAGCATGACAGCCTGCTTTAGTGTGAAGAGATGGAAATATTTATACCAATGGCTGCACAGTGAGCTGTAGCCCTGAAAATGAGGGGTAACAGCAACAGTGTGACAAGTTTGATTCATAGCAGACCTTCATGACCAGAAACAATTCTGGGACTTAGCTGTGGCTGAGATCAACCAGAGGGTGATTGCAAAGTACTTCTGTTATGCCAAGCTAAGGGCACAGCTTGCTTGCTGGGCCTTAGCTCTGGAAAACGGTGTCTCCTGATGTCCCGACACTATCATGTAGGAGATGGTGGAGGAAGGCATCTGAGTGATAGGAGATGAAGAAGAATAGGGAACTCTTGGCAAATGCTCTCATTTTTTTCTTCGAAATATGAGGCAAGGTTTTGACAGGGTGGGGAAGTGGGGAGCTATGGGAAGTTTGAGTAGGAATGAAAAGCTTTGGAAAAGATGCCATTGTGAGTGGGACAGTGAGTTGATTAGAGAAGTGTGAAAGGACTGATTTGCTATCGTGAAGGTCTAGTCGAGATTATGTAACACTATTGCAGACTGTAGTGAGCAGGGCTTCATGATTTTCCCTAGCTTCACTTCATTCAACATCAAATAAGTGCAAGTCTGGACAAGATCAGCGATAGGATAAGGAGGCAGGGGATTCAAAGAGAGGAGATTGCCAAGCCAGACCGATCAGTCTGTTGGCAAGTTCAGAGAGGATGGCCTAAGAATTGGAGGATAGAGGATTGGAGTTAATGATAAGGATGAAGACTAGATTAGGGGTTACAAGCAAGAGTGCAAGGTGGAATAACAACAGTAAATCATCCTGTTTCCTAGTTCTACTTACTTCATGTTTCAGTTTGTAGAATTCTTTCTAAGTTTCTTTGAATTCTTCAGATTTATTGTTTCTTACAGAACAGTAATATTCCATTACATTCACATGCTACAATTTGATCAGCCTTACTTCACTATAAAACCTACTTTGCTTCCAGTTTTTTGCTAGTACAGAAAGTGCCATTACACGTATTTTCTCTCACTCTCTTTGACCTTGCTGAGGGAGAGATATACATACACATGTATGTATATGTGAATAGGCATGTATATATGTATAGGTACACACATACATATATGTGTGTGTACATGTGTGCCTAGTAGTATTTCTAGATTAAACAATATGTACAGTAGTTTCTTTTCCAGTTTAATTCCAAATTATTTTTGGAGCAATTGAACTAATTTAGTTTTACCAACAGTGTGTTGTATTACCCCACCCACCACTTCTGCCACTAGTCACTCAGAATAGCAGCTGTCCCAGAGGATTGTTATACAGAAAAGCAGAGAACAACAAGTCTTGCCTCTGCAAAGTCTATAAGAGATTCAACATGGAGTATGACTCTGAGGGCCACCAGTCTTGATCTGGCTTCTTCTTTCTGTCTTCACTGAATTCGTAGTGAACAATCTCAGATGACTCTTAGTTCCATGACTTCAGGCTGGGGTAATCCTGGGAAAGTGTCTCATCTACTTGGTTATCCTTAGGCTGGGCTGGATTCCAGTGCAGGGTTTCATCTGCATAATTAAACCCTTGGGATATGATGATGTCACTGAGACTATAGGGAGAGAAAAAAAGAGCAATCAGTATGGAGCCTTGGGATACACCCACTATTAGAGGCCACTGTATGGATGATAAGCCATCTTTGAGACTGAAATGGAATGATCAAATAGGTAGGAGGACCTGGATGGAGTAGATTGCTTCTGCTATTCTCTCTTGAGGCAGTAGGAATTAGACAGGTAAACTACATCTGGTGCTTAGGTCTCATCTTGGGAGCTGTAGTTCCTGTTCTTCCATATCCAGCTGTCTTGGGGTCCACTGATTTAGTTAACATATCTAACTTTTTCATACTGACAAATTGAGGGTTCAGAGTATTATGTCCTGGGTTTCCCATTACTGTACAAATGATAATTGAGGGAAAATGCACCAAATTACCTAGCAGAGATCAGTTCCTCCCAGTCTTGTTCCTCATGTTTAGCTCAGCCCATTAGATAGGGGCTTCAGCAAATTGGCATCTTCAGCATCTTCAGTCATCATTGTCAATGGGAAGTCAACAAATTTGTAATTTTGTGGTGATATAATTTATAAAAAATTAATCTTAATTTTTACATTCTGTATCTTTACATTCACTTTTGCAGAATTTGAAAATCCCTTTCACATTGTTTCTAGCTGCTCAACCAAGAAGGAAGCTATGCTCCCAGTCCAACTCTTTAGAACTCCCACTTTGCCTTTTTTAAAGGGGCCTGAGGGAGGGCCATATAATTTTAGACCTAGAAGGGACCTTAGAGATCATCTAGTCCAATCCCCTTATTTTAGAGATTAAGAAACTGTGACGTGTAGAGGGAAAGTGATTTCCCCAAGGTTACAAAGCTAGTTAGGGGCAGGTCTAACACTAGAACATGTCTGCTGACTCCAGGGAAGTGGCTTCTCACCCCCTTCACTATCATGCTTCCTCCCTTCTTTAAAGGTTTCTGAGAACAACAAACATTTATGTAACCTGCTTTATAGATAAGAATAGTTAATAAACTTCTCTGAGGGGTTTTTTTAAATAGTGTTGTTCTAGCAGAAAGAGCTTTTCTTCAGATTTCAAAAGAACAAATCATCTGTCTATCCCCACTCCACTCCACCCCTTCAGCCTCTACTCTCTTATCTTTTTGCCAGTAATAGCTAGGAAGACAACTGTTAAATATTCATGATAAGGATGAAAGCACACTGAAAAAGCATTTACTTTAAATATAAAATTATTTGTATGTGTGTATGTATGTATGTGTGAGGCATTTTAAAGTTGATGAAAAATGGAGCCAAATCTGTAAAAGCATTTGGGACATGTTAACATATTCACCCTACTACCATTATTTTGATAATGATCTATTTCAGTTATTTTCAGTTTTATTCATTTAAGGGCAAATTTTTGGTCTGCCCTGCAGTCTTGAAGCTGCCCTAGAAGCCTGATTAAAACTTTGCCTAAATCCTGAATCTAGAATGAAACTCACACCTAAGGATAAAACCAACCTTAAGTTAATTGTGCCTAAGCCTGAAATTTGCCTATTTGAACCATGTGGCCATAAACAAAACCCCACCGCCCACCTGGTGGCCATACACCTTCATTGCAGACTAAGGACCTGAGAGGAAATAAATTTTTAAATGTAGAACTTCCAAGTTGATATATGCCAAAAGAATGTTCAGCAGAAAAAGAATGTGTTTCATACCCAATAATAAACTAAGGGGGAAAAAAAGAGATAGTTTGCCCTTAGCATCAATAAATTTAACCATTTCTAATATCCCAGTTGAACATCTTTGGGATTATTTTGTTGGATGAGGGAGGTAGGAAGGAAAGAGGCAGCATGAATGGTGGAAGGGATACTGGATCTGCAGCCAGAGAAAGTAATTTTGTGTCCTGGCTCTTCCACAATATGATATTGAGCAAATCATGTAATCCCTATGGGCTTCATTTTTCCTTATGTGTAAGATATAGCTGATGGATTAGTTGACTGAAGTTATAGGAGTAACCTCTACCCCCGTACAAACTAGGCTAGCTTTTCCTCATTTATTGAGACTTCATTGGTCCCGGGGACTGGGGCTGGAACCATAAATGTAGGTTTCTGCTGACCTTGACAAGAGCCACCCTGGGAAGAGTCAGCTCCTTCTTAGGTTTGACACACACACTTCTGATGTATGCTGACCAGCCTGCCAATATGGCTAAGGAGAAGCAAGGAAGCTGTTCCCAGCTGAATCAATGTTGTAGCTTTGATAAATATCTTTTTTTCACGTAATAAGCTTCCTTTTGCTAACAGTTAGATGGACTATGGGTATTTCATTATGTTCAGCTCCCAAACCTGCACCACTAGACCAGCCCAAGTCAGGCCTGACCTACAACAATTTATAAGGTACCTTCCAGCCTGATATCTTTTACCCTATGACTCTGTGAAGTGAGGCTTGGAAGATCATGTACAGTCATTCTTTGAAAATAATTTCAACCATACCCCCACTCAGCATGTTCTTAATGACCGTTCATACCCAGAAGGGGCATTATTTTAATGCTGCTGGCTAGCTCTTCCTCCTTGAAATTCATGTGACCTACACTCTATCTGGGATAAAGATTTCACTTGTGTTGCTTGATTTGTTAAACATAGTCTAAAGAGTGTGGAAGGTCACTGCTCAAGCCTTCTTTGTTTGAATTTCATGGTTTACACAGCCTCTTTTTCCTCCCTGTTCTTTGACTAGATTCTTTGTGCCAGAGCTTGTTTGAATCTAATGATTTCAGATTCCAGTAGGTTTTAGGTAAGACTAGTTTGTAGTAAACAGCTAATTCTTAAAGATACGTTAACTAGAAATTAGTCATTAAAACTTGTATCACTGCCATTTATCTCACTTTTCAAGTAAAGATATATGCAAAACTTTTTTTTATTAAGTTAAGGAAAGGTACTGATATCTTACTAGTGTAAGAAATATAACAATTGACAATTTCCAGTGGTATCATGGAGGCAGTGTTTCAAGCTTCATAGTACAATTAATGCTGCTTGCAACTAAGTTGGGAATTTGCCTCATGGTTTATAATATGCTAAAGCAGATGCCTTTTAGCTTTTTGTATTGGACTCGTAAGGCTTAATGGATAGAAGAATGGCTTTGGGATCAGGAAGACCTAGGTTCCAGTCAGATGTTTGATAGTAGTTGAGTGACCATGAGCAATCATTTAGTGTCTCTAAGCTTCAGATCACCCTTTAAGACTACAATTTATAAACACTTTGTGATCTTTTATCAGTGGAGGGAATTCCTACAATGACAAAATCAAAAATCTTTTGGCATGTTGACGTACTAAAGTTCTGAATTCTGCTGTTTTTTTTGTTAATTTTTTAATTTTTGGTCATGGTTGCTAATGTAATAAAGATATTTTATACTGAAATTTATTGTGATTTAACATTAGGGGAAAATGGCCCAGTTATAATTCTTACTTTTCCCTCCATACCTTGTCCTAGGAGGAAACAGTGCACAAGTCAGCAAGCAGCAGCAGCATATCTCCCTCCTTTCTGGAAGACCCCATACTAGAGGCTATGCCAAGCAAAAAGAGTAAGTATTAGTGTACAGATAGGATATTCTACTTCACTACTATCATCACCATTACTATCATTGTCATCATCATTGCTGGAACTTATATCATGCTTTAAGGTTTGCAAAATGGAAGCATTTTTCGTTGTCTTTAGTTGGTTTTTGACGCTTAAATTCTAAAGGGAAAGAGTCAAATCAGATGATAAATGCTCTAATTTAAAAACCTTTAAACCTATGTTCTTTTTTATTTTCTTTTTGTGGTTCTTTCTATGGAGTAATCCAATCAGTGAATCAACATATTTGGTTTTATTTTGATTTTCACTTTCTTTCATAATATCAATCCTGCAAGGTTTACTTTACAAAGAGTGGAATGAAGTACTAAATAAAAATTAAATATTATTTTAGGTTCTTTTGTTTTCAAAAAATTAATGCACAATCATATTAATTGATTAATTAATTAATTAATTAATTCCTTTAAATTAAATTTTATTAGAGGTTCCAACTTGGGAGTCATGAGAGCATTGTTCGTATACAAGCCCAGAAATTACTCTCACCACTCTGAGTCTGCTTTCTCTGATTCCTATAAAATAAGTATGAAGTTCACAAACTGTCTATAAAGATTACTTTGTAGTTTCTACTTCCCAGTCTGGTTTTGGGTGTGTGGGGATGAACTTCATAAACCTTAAATGGCCATATGAACATGAGATGGCATCAAAACTCTTGTCAAGGAGAACTGTAATTCAGTCATCAAAATGTAAGGATAAAAGTCTAGAATTCCTGATCTATTATTCTGTGCCTTAGTTTCTCCACTTCAACGGTAGAGGCACTAATTTCCAGTGCCTGTCTATTAATAATTAGGTATTTGTAATGAAGTAGCTGTATCATTTTATAATTTATTTTGACATTTAAACTTAGAATGGTTTTTCTATCATTAACTTATCATGTACCTTTCTTGAAAGTTTTCCTTTACTCTTGTAATATCTGTGCCAAGTTCATCTATGCGAGATTTTATTTATGTTCTCATATTCTCCAAAAAAAAAAAACAAATAAGGAGCACTACTTATGTGCCTCTCTATCAGATACCCTATATTCAAATACTATAATAATCACTGGCAGTGTAAGGAACATTTCTGTTAGAAAACAACCAAAACAGAATGTTTTTAGGGGTCAGGGAGGAGTTGGTGGTGGTGAGAAAGCTAACTTATTTTGGTTAAATCTTTAGTGCCTCCAAAATTCTTGCCCATATCATCAACACCCCAGCCAGAGAGACGACAGCCACCCCAAAGACGACATTCCATTGAAAAGGAAACCCCCACCAACGTTAGACAGTTCCTGCCACCATCCAGACAGAGCTCCAGATCACTTGTAAGTAATTAAAAGACTGGGTCTTAGCTTCTTTTCAGGGGGAAGAAAAAAATCCAAAGGTTTACATTTAAACTTTTTTTTAATGTAAAAGAAATATAAGTAACATCTAAGTAAAGGATTAATATTCTCTATAAACTAAATTTAAAGTTTTCAGTGACTTTTTTTTTCACTAGGAGACATAGTCATATTAAAGAAATGTTTTATGTGTCCTGTGTTAATCCACTGGTACTGACTTTAAAAACTTCACGGATTCTGTAGCAAAGTCCCACTGTATATTATTGAGTTCACTGATGTAACACATTTAACGTTGAGTTTATTGGAAGAGAAAAATGTTTGACCCATTAATTCCCATTGTACTTTGTTTCCCAGTTCACTGGATGAAATAGAGAATTGGCGAAAAAAAAAAAAACTGGTGCTGTCGGGAAGAAGTTACCAGATTTCCCCAAGAGACTGGCAGGCCCAGTGTATGGTTTCTTATTTCTTGGGTCAGCAGGACATAGAGTCCACTAGCCCCCTGCCAACAAGAATTCAACAGTTCCACTGGCCAGAAAAAGTCTGAAAAGCTTCTTGTTTAGTCTCTACTGGCATAAGAAAGGTTTCCAGTATGTCACAAGGCTTAAATCAATAATTCTGCCTTAGGATCTCAAATTTAATGCTTTGTTGTAATGCTTGCAACTAAGTCTAGAAAAGGCCTACTTAATTCAGAAATGAAGAAGGAGATCTGGAGCTTCTTTGTTTTGGTTCGTTAAAATTTGATTTTTTCTCAAGGGGTACAAATGAGACAAAGATAGACTCTTCAAGGATATGATCCCCTTCATACAGGAAGGGAGAGAAGTATAAGGGAGAAGACATGTACTGACCCAGAGTACACAAGTAAATCCCATGCATTTCTGTTCCCCAGGAATACAATTGAGGAAAGTGCTATTATGAAAAACAAAGTTGGAGATTTTAAAAATCTCATTCTTTTGAGATTAAGATTTGTGTGAAGACTGCTATAGCTCTTATTTTCTTTAAATAGCCTTTTTGGGTTTCTGACAAGATTTCATTTCCATATGGTGAAGAAAATATTCATGAATACCATATATAGAAAGAATTATTTTAACCTGTGTATATGGGAACCCCCTTCCTCTTTAGCAAAAGTGACATGTACATAGCAAATAGTAATTTTCACAGCAAAATTCATTAGGTTTGCCACTGATTAAAAGATAAAATAATTTTTTTTCTTTAATATTAGTGTAAGTTTTACTCACCTTTGTATTTAGAAATCTCATTCAGTGTTGTTAGCTGCCTTTTGTTCTTGCCTTTACAAACCTACGTACCTTTGTAGGCAGCTTGGTGGTACAGGGGATAGAGTATGCGGCTTTGAGTCAAGAAGACCTGAGTTTGAATTCTGTCTCAGTCTCTTCCTAACTGATTCTGGGCAAGTTACTCAATCTCTCACAGTCTCAGTTTCCTCATCTGAAAAAAAAGGGATAATAATGGTACTTATAAAATTTTTGTCAGGATCAAATAAGATTTTAGATAAATGTAGATATATCGATATAAATGTTGACATATATGAAATGAGATTTTATATATAGTATACACCATATACATATATAATCTTTTAATCAACCAGTAATCAACCAGTAAGCATTTATTAAGTACCTACACTGTGCTAAGTGGACTTTGCAAACTTTAAAGCAATTTATAAATGTTAACTATTATTATTAATCACCCTGTGTGCAGAACATTGTGCTAGGTACCTGGGAGAAATATGAAGTTTAAATAAGATAAAAGCCTTTGACCTTAAGAAATTTCTTGTATTCTAGCATGTCTATATAAAAAACTCTTGTGGACTAGGCTAACACCATACATATAATATTAAATTAAATATTTTAGATTGATTGCTAACAAATTTAGGCTCATCTAGGTATGCAAATTACTAGTCAAAAGAATATGCCAAAAAAGAGCCTCCACAACTTTAGGCCTAACATGTGTAAAGCATTTTGCAGTCCTTATTGTACTAGATAAATGTTAGCTGACTCACTTCCTTGCCAAGCTGAATTATTGGTAAGTGTACATAGTCTTATTATGTTGATGTTTTCTTTTATGGGGTAGGAGTGTAAGATGAAACTGATTTAGAAAAATGGTTGTGTAACAGGTAGAGCGTGAACCTTGGAGTGAGGAAGATGTGAGTCCAAATTCTAACTCAGACATTAGCAGTATGACCATGGGCAAGTCCCCTTTCCTTAACCTCACTTTCCCCATTGTAAACTGGACATAATAGCACCTACCTCACAGGGTTGTTGTGAGGAACAAATGAGATAATATGTGTAAAGCACTTTGTAAATCTGAAAGTGCCATAAAAATGTTAGTTATCTTTATTGTTGCTGTTGTTAATAATTTTTAAAAGTGTCATGTGAAATCTCTTGGACTCTCAGATGTCTCATAATTTTTCAGAACAACATGAGTACAATGTAAGCGTTTCATATAAAAATTTTACTCTTTCAAAAGCCCTCTTAAAATAACATAAAGCATATAATATTATAGTACAAATCTTTCTTTCACAATAGTGCCCTCTATTAAGTAATTACATTTTTTTAAGTAAGAGGGGTGATGATGATTAAAATATACACCCCTATTTTGTGAAACGAGTTCCTCTTTTGTGTTTGAAATCCTTCTACTGAGACAAGTAAAATGTTTTTGCTAATAATCTTAGTTTTTATCACACCCTTTTTCCTCTCCTTTTACAGGATGTCTGAAGTCTCTTTATTCAACTTTGGCCAAATGATCGTAATTTTCCAGCAGAGTGAAAGAAGGCTGTTCTTTAAATTTCTTCTCTGACTTATGAAACCAAACAAGCGGGTTATTAGAATTTCTTAGCCATGTATTCCATCACTCATATGAAGCAGTTGGTTGTCGTGTATACTCTCAATTTCCATTTATTCTGCCCCACCATCAAAAATATTGATATTAAGGACTAAACAAGCAATTTGGAAAAAAGTCCAAATGTAGGTCTTTGCTGTGAGAGAAATTGGTTTCCAGCAATTACAAATTCAGATTTTTCTAGGTTTATACTAATAGATACAAATGCTGACACAAAAACATATATACATATATATATATATATATATATATAAGCTTTACATTTTCAGGTTTTCTTTTTATTTTCATGACTTGGAATCCCTATTATGACATCATTCATGTTCTGCATTCATTTGTTTTTTTGTTCCATCTTTTCTTTTCCTTTGCAATTTTCTTTTTTTCCCTGTCTATTGTTCAGGTTCCTAGGATAACCAGTTTATGGCCAAGGACACCTTTCCGACCACTTTTTTCTACCATACAAACAGCTTCTCTGCTCAGCTCTCATCCCTTTGAAGCAGCCATGTTTGGGGTAGCAGGGGCTATGTATTATCTCTGTGAAAGAGCTTTTACCAGCAGGTGGAAATCCGCAAAGGTTGGCCTCTTTCTGCCGGTTCTGGGAATTATTTTACATTTCTGCACCCTCTTTTGAGAGCAAGTACTGCTGAAAGTATTTAACAGCTTAGATTGGCACTATGCTTCTGATCGTTGATTTCAGTCTTTTGTAGGATTTATATATCACTCCGTTACCTCATTTGAGAGGAAAATCAACTTCGAAAGGACAACAAACTAAAAATGCAGCATCAGATCAGGGAGATGCCCTAGATGTTTCTCTTCACATAATCTCATTCTACAGCATGGAGAAGCCTTTCATTCTGCCCTCTCAGGGTAGAATTATATTGCTAATGCGCTAAATACTCCCCACCTGGATTGTTCCTGAACAAGAAAATGGCATTAACACAGCCACTTGGATTGGTGTAGCTAAGCTCTTATACTAGTATAAAAGTATGCTAGTAGCCATGTAAACCACAACCAGATCATTGGAGCAATACATCCGCCTTCTGCACCTGGTGTGCTTTAGGCCTGCCTCCATTTGGGGGATGTTCATGAATGTACTGTCACTAAAGAGTAGCACTATGTCTGTGCTTGCGGGGAGAGTGATCCTTTCTTATTACCAGCCTCTCCTCAAAAAGATATGTAATGATAATCAGGGTGTCATGTGGCTTTATGAAAACCCACTTCCTTCTTGCACAGAGAGAAATGGGGTTTCTTCTGTTTTTTCAGTTGTTTGAAATATTTTCATTGCTAATGTTTTGTTGTTACTTTTAAGATTTTTCATACATGGTCTATTTTACTATCCTTGAATCTTCAGGCTTTTAAAGCAAGGGGAAAGGTTCAAAAGCTCTCATATAAAATAAATTAAAATTATCCTGGAACATACTGACTCTGATTTTGACTGTAAATTTACCATGCAAAGCAGATCATCATTTGTAAGCAGAGTTAATTGTTTACTCTAGCAAAGGGCTTCCTTCCGGCACACTGTGCTTTTTTTCTCCTAAGTATTATGTTTTATTAGCTGACCCAGAAACTGGTTTCTGCATCAACTCTTTATTGGCTATTGTACTATAGAAATAAATTCCCAAATGTAAGTGAGTCCCTACCAGTTCTGTTCTCTGGTGACAAGTTATCGCATACAGGGTGAATCTCAATTCTTTCCCTGTTTTGATACTGGCAGTATTACTTGAATGACCTAATTTCTAGCTATTATTGTTCGTACCACTACTATCATTGATGATCTGCCAGCATTTTCATAATTGATCCTTGGTTTTCTAATTCTCTGCTTAAATTTAGCTCATTGAATCTAAACATAACGATGGTAAAAAGAAATTATTTGTTTCTAATTATGATAGAAGAGAACTAGTCAGATTTACAACTGTTCATTTTGGTTTTTAACTGCTTTTAATTGGTTTTTAACTCAAAACATGATGGGTTCTTTGGGCCAAATTCTCTAGGTTCTTCTATTTACCTGTAAAATGCCAACCATAAGAGCATAACTGTCTTTTTCTTTTTATACTGTGGCTCAATAACATAAACTATTTAACGTACTTAGGTTATCACTATATTTTTATTAGCGGATCTGATCCCTTGTGAATGCTGAAAACAAAATGAGAGTATTGAACTAGTTCCTAATGCCACCACTAAATATGAAAAATGAGCTCTAAAGGAACACTGGACCATACAGCATATTGATAATATGCATTCTCCTCTTAAACTTTTCTACCTTCAGACTTCTCCCTGCTGACCTTGGGAGTTAGATCCAAAATTAGAGGATAAAGAAAATGTAGTAGTTTTGCAGAATCTAGGTCATTATCCCTTTACTAGTGTCTACTGATTAAAGTGAAGGTAGCATGTGCTATAAAATATTTTAATTAGGCATAATTAAATAATTGGGGACCTGGTTATAGTTTATAATTAAAACTCTAAATGCTTTAGATGCTTTGGAGTTTTAGTTAGTTCATTCTGAACACAATACATTGAAATTTTATTTAGCCCAGCAGTATTGAATTTGTCTTTCTTTTCATTTAAAAAAAAAGTATATAGAGAGTTTTTATTTTACCTTAGCATATTTGTTTTTCATGTCATGTTGCATTGAAGTTTTGTTGTCCTTGTGAAAGCTCCAGAATTAAAACATTAGCATTGAACCTGACAAGGATTATGTTACTAGTGGGTAGCTTTGGAAGCTTTTCTTTTAAAAAAAAAAAAGGCATGCAAAGTATTCTCTTATTTCCTACATAGTCCCTAAAGTGGTACATTTTAAAATATGGGTAAAGGTGATTAGTTTAAAATATGCTTGAGTCAGCATTTTTGTTGACTTAAGACTAAAAGAACATGATACATACATATCCTTAACATATATATTAATATTACCTTGCGAAACAGATACCACTTAGCCTTTTAACAAACAAGGTAGTAAAGAAATCATCATAGTTATGTGAAATAATTCGGTGAGTGGTTATTTACAGGCTTACACTAATATGTAGTTTAAAAAAATTTATGATAAAATTAATGTCATATGCTCAGGAATAAATGAGGTAGTAGGTGGAAAAAGCTCTTATTCATATGAACTATTTTTCTTTTTTTATTCATATGAAATATTTAAAAGGACAGTAGCTGCATCAAATATGTTCACCCTGCTCTGTTTATTTGATATAACACTCTTGAAAGCTTATACCTTTGCAAACAAGTTTTATTTCTTCCCATTTGATATTACCCTCTTTTTCAAGGCAAATCAAAGTACAGTAGACACAGAACCTAAATGTAAAGCCACTTGTGCTATATCTGAAAATTTTTCCCATTGGAAGATGAAGTTGTGCAATGGGTGATTGTTTTTGCACCTTTCAGAGCAAATCATGTATTTCTGAACCAACAGTTCTTTCCCCATGTGACTAGGTAAGACACATGCAGCTATTGGTTTTTATAAAAGAAAATAAAAAATTAAAGAAATTTTAGCAGCTTTTTGTGTGTGTGTGTGTATTCAGAGGAACAGAGGGAAGTGTGCATTTGATTCCAGTAAGCAAAGCAATAATTCTTTAGCATGTGGTGGTTCTCAAATGCTAATGTTTGTGGAGTTTGTCCCACAGATTTCAATTTTTATTTTTCTCTGATTGAAAGACAGAACTGATTGTTAAAACTCCATCAACTGACTACATCCATAGTCATCCGATTCTTCATCTGGCTTATTTGTTAGATTTCAAAAATGTCAGTATGTTGCTGTGAGCAATGCTATTGTGTGTGTGTATGTGTGTGTGGGAGTGAATTAATGTGTTTATACTGAGAACATTAAGTTTCAGTGTCACTTCACCACAATAGTGCCTGTGAAGCATAGAATGGTGGGAATGCATAATTGTTCTGTCTTTCTATTAGATTTATCCAATCAAAACCAGGACTGGATGACAAACAGATGGAAATGAGGTTTTTTTATTCAGTGGAATTAATTACATCAGCATGTAACCTATTTTAACCTATTTTTAGGGGATCAAAACCTGAACCATGAGCACTTAGAAGAAATTTATAATAATATTTAAGTCCAGCCTTCCCCGCCCCCCACCAAAAAAAAACAACCCTTTATATATTTAACAATTCTTTGGGAAGGAAGAACAAAAATGCACATTAACAAATTGAGTCTGTAAAATTACCTTATCAGTTTCATGTTCAAATTCCATTCATAAAATTGGAGTATTTCTGTGTTCGCTGATGTGACATGCCACTAAATAAAGCCTTTGGGGATAAATACTAACCACTTTCTTTGGCTCTTCTGGGCACCACAAACTGACCTACATTGTGAAAACAGTGCTGCTACCGGTCTGTATCTCACATGCTTTATGGAACACCAGCACTAAATAACAGCTTATTTACCAGTCCAAAGAAAAAACTGCAACACAATTGGACTAAACAAGGAAAAAAAGACTGAAAAACTTTCACTGTAAAAATATACATGTCTACTAAAATAAAACAGCTCCATGAGACAAAACACCTGAACCTGAAAACTTTGATGTTATTGTTGTAAATGGCACAAAGATAGAAGTGAATCAGATAGCAGTTATTATGCCATCTCTTATCTTAGGTATTTGAAAGTTATGTGATGCCCACAGACCAGCCAACTCTTTTCTAGTTTTCATGAAAAATCTTTCTTCTTTGAAGCTTCTACTAATCAGGTAAATGGTTCTCTGAGAGAAAAACTTGCAGTGGGCATGGGAGTTTCTTATTCCTGTGGAATTTTGAATTTCAGGAAGAATTCTGTTATCCAGTGGAATGCTTGGCTCTCACGGTGGAGGAAGTGATGCATATTCGCCAGGTGCTGGTAAAGGCAGAGCTGGAAAAGTACCAACAGTATAAAGATGTCTACACTGCACTGAAAAAAGGAAAGGTATATCTGTGGGTGTTGAAACATGATTCTTAGAATTTCTCTGGATCCTAGAATCTTCTCTGTTCCCTAGCAGTCAAGTGGTATTTCTTTCTATCTTTCTCTAAAGAGGGAGAATCACCAAGGTTCCTCTCTTGAAATACCAAGCTAACAAATAGGACAGTTTTGTTGAGGGCTTAAAAATAAACCTAGTAATTAATGTGAGTATATAAAACTATATATACCTTAAGATGGTTTTTGGTGGGTTTTGTAAATAAGAAATGTCCCAGAATGGGAGAGTACAATTCTTTGAGTCCATCAGTTTGTTTCCAGGTCTTTAAACCTATATAACCTTACTATTCATGTGAAACTGCAAACGTATAATTGTGTTTTTTTATGAGGTGAGGGAGAGCCAACCTAAAAACCAATGCCTCAGTTGTCTTCTTCATGGCATCCACTGACCTTATGTAATATGCACATCACAACATATTCCATTATTAGAAAATTAACTGTTGACAAAGTTCTTCCTTTTTCAAATTTTATTTCCTAGCTCTGCTTCTGTTGCCGAACTAGGAGGTTTTCCTTCTTCACTTGGTCTTATACCTGTCAGTTCTGTAAGAGGTAAGGCAATCCTTACATGATGAAAGACATTTACTAGTAAGAATCCCAGTGACTCTGGTTTTATTTTAAGCTTCTCTACACAAGGAAACCATTGGTATTGTCCTGCTTATCTGTCTTGTATTTTCATGTCTTTGGAGGAGGTAAGAGTGTTGGTTTCATTATAATAATTTGCCAAACAATTGATTATTATAAACTAGGATAATTCATTTAATTTAAGCAAGGATGATTTTGATGATAGTATTTTATGTTTAAACTAGACATGATATTTAGAAGCAATTAATGCGATCACCTTATATTTTTAAAAAAAGGAAAATTTTATATAAATGTAGATGATCTATTTATCTTGGTCTTTTTCTGAGGTAAGGTATATTTGTCCTATCTACTGTCACGTGAAGTGCACCTTTTATTATTATGTATTTAATATTTTTAGTTTTCAGCATTGATTTCCACAAGATTTTGAATTACAAATTTTCTCCCCACTTCTACCCTCCCACCCACTCTAAGATGGCATATATACTGATTGCCCCGTTCCCCATTCTGCCCTCCCTTCTGTCACCCCACTCCCCCCATCCCCTTTTCGCTTACTTTCTTGTAGGGCAAGATAGATTTCTGTGCCCCATTGCCTGTATATCTTATTGGCCAGTTGCATGCAAAAACAACTTTTTTTTTTAACATCTGCTTTTAAAACTTTGAGTTCCAAATTCTCTCCCCTCTTCCCTCCCCATCCACCCTCCCTAAAAAGGCAAGCAATTCAACATAGGTCACAAGTGTATCATTATGTAAAACCCTTCCACAATACTCATGTTGTGAAAGACTAACTATATTTTGCTCCCTCCAATCCAATCCCCCTTTATTCAATTTTTTTCCCTTGATCCTGTCCCTTTTCAAAAGTATTTGCTTTTGATTACCCTTTCCCCATCTGCCCTCCCTTCTATCGTCCCCCCTTTTTTATCCCCTTCCCCCTTCTTTCCTGTGGGGCAAGATACCCAACTGAGTGTGTATATTATTCCCTCCTCAGTTCAAATCCGATGAGAGCAAGATTCACTCATTCCCCCTCAACTGCCCCCTCTTCCCTTCCAACAAACTGCTTTTTCTTGCCACTTTTATGTGAGGTAATTTACCCCATTCTATCTCTCCCTTTCTCCCTCTCTCAATATATTCCTCTCTCATCCCTTAATTTGATTTTTTTTTAGATATCATACCTTCATATTCAACTCACCCTGTGCCCTCTGTCTATGTGTGTATGTATATATGTGTGTGTATGTATATATATATACGTATATATATACATACACACACACACACACACGTATATTCCCTTCAGCTACCCTAATACTGAGGTCTCATGAATTATACGCATCATCTTTTCATGTAGGAATGTAAACAAAACAGTTCAACTTTAGTAAGTCCCTTATGATTTCTCTCTCTTGTTTACCTTTTCATGCTTCTCTTGATTCTTGTGTTTGAAAGTCAGATTTTCTATTCAGCTCTGGTATTTTCACTGAGAAAGCTTGAAAGTCCTCTATTTTATTGAAAGCCCATATTTTGCCTTAGAGCATGATACTCAGTTTTGCTGGGTAGGTGATTCTAGGTTTTAATCCTAGCTCCATTGACTTCTGGAATATCATATTCCAAGCCCTTTGATCCCTTAATGTAGAAGCTACTAGATCTTGTGTTATCCTGATTGTGTTTCCACAATATTCAAATTGTTTCTTTCTTGCTGCTTGCATTATTTTCTCCTTGATCTGGGAGCTCTGGAATTTGGTGACAATATTCCTAGGAGTTTTCTTTTTGGGATCTTTTTCAGGAGGTGATCAGTGGATTCCTTCAATTTCTGTTTTACCCTCTGGCTCTAGAATATCAGGGCAGTTCTCCTTGATAATTTCTTGAAAGATGATATCTAGACTCTTTTTTTTGATCATGGTTTTCATGTAGTCCAATATAATTTTTAAATTATCTCTCCTGGATCTATTTTCCAGGTCAGTGGTTTTTCCAATGAGATATTTGACATTGTCTTCCACTTTTTTCATTCCTTTGGTTCTGTTTTATAATATCTTGACTTCTCATCAAGTCACTAGCTTCCACTTGCTCCAGTCTAATTTTTAAGGTTGTATTTTCTTCAGTGGTCTTTTGGACCTCCTTTTCCATTTGGCTAATTCTGCCTTTCAAGGCATTCTTCTCCTCATTGGCTTTTTGGAGCTCTTTTGCCATTTGAATTAGTCTGTTTTTTTAAGGTATTATTTTCTTCAGTATTTTTTGGGTCTCCTTTAGCAAGCCCTTGACTTGTTTTTCATGGTTTTCTCACATCACTCTCATTTCTCTTCCCAACTTTTCCTCTACTTTTCTAACTTGCTTTTCCAAATCCTTTTTGAGCTCTTCCATGGCCTGAGACCAGTTCATGTTTTTCTTGGAGGCTTTTGATGTAGGCTGTTTGACTTTGTTGACTTCTTCTGGCTGTATGTTTTGGTCTTCTTTGTCACCAAAAAAAGATTCCAAAGTCTGAGTCTGAATCTGAGACTGTTTTTGCTGCCTGTTCATGTTCCCAGCCAACTACTTGACCCTTGAGCTTTTTGTTGGGGTATGACTGCTTGTAGAGTAGAGAGTACTTTGTCCCAAGCTCGAGGGGCTGCACTGCTATTTTCAGAGCTACTTCTACACAACAAGCTCTGCCACACCAGTGCTCCTTCTCCCCCAAGAACCACAAACCAGGATTGCAGCCCAGATCCAGGCAGGGCAAAGCAGGCTTTGCACTCCCACTCTGATCTGCTGCTTAATTCCTCCCACCAGGTGGGCCTAGGGCCAGAAGCAACTGCAGCTGTAGCTCTGGAAGCAGCCTCAGAGCTGCACCACCTCTGCCACCCCCAGGGTGGTAGCCCACCGCGAACTCCTTTCACTCTGTCCCCTGCAGCTTTTCCCACTAACCTTCTCTGTTGTCTTTGGCGTTTGTGGGTTGAGAAATCTGGTAACTGCCTCAGCTCACTGATTCAGGGCGCTACGCCTGTTCCGCCCGGCTCGCAGTCTCATTGGCCCTGGCATGGCCCATGCTGGGCTCTGCTCCCAGCTCCATGAGATAGACCTTTCCCAGTGACCATCCAGGCCGTCCTGGGCTGGAGCCCTGCTTCCCTTCCCTATTTTGTGGGTTCTGCAGCTCTGGAATTTGTTCAGAGCCATTTTTATAGGTGTTTGGAGGGACCTGGAGGGAGGGACCTTGGAGGGAGCTTAAGCAAGTCCCTGCTTTCCAGCCACCATCTTGGCTTCACCCCCGAAGTGCACATTTTGATGGGAGAAAATACAGAGTTTTCACAATTAAGTATAGAAATCTACCCAGGAAGATGGACATTCAGTTATTGACAAAATACTTCAAATGCCCTATACTAACTACCGTTTTTTATTTCATACACAGGCCAGTATGCTCACAGTGTTGCAAAAAGGTAAGCTAAGATAAATAGCTCATGCTACTTTTAGGGCATGAATTTAGAGCACAGGTTATGTATCTGTGACAACATTTTTCATTCTTGGTCTCATTTTGGGGTAACAGATGCGATTGCCATCCAAGCCATATTCCACTCTTCCTATCTTTTCTCTGGGACCTTCTGCCTTGCAAAGAGGAGAAAGTTTTATGAGACCTGAAAAACCCTCCACTAGCCACCATCGGCCACTTCGGAGCATTGCCAGGTGAGAATTCCGGGAACTTTTATTAGTAACAGAGAGATCATCTTTTCTGTGTCTGTGATGAGGGATGGGTTTGGCTTTTGCCAGTAAACTGCAAAAACAGACCAGTCTACACAGTTAGTAGACAGTTAGTGCCTTAGTGAATGGGCAAGCAGGTATTTATAAACCACCTTACTTTATAGTTAATTAGGTTTCCTAACCCTTTTTGAAACTTAGAAGTAAGGCAGCACAGTGTAATGGATAGAACACAAAGTTTGAATCTCAGCTCTGTAACTTTTACACTGAGGTTTTGGGCAAGTCACTTAATATCTCTAGGCCTCAGTTTCTTTTTTGTAAAATGATGAAGCTGGATTAGATCATTTTTAAGCTCCATCTTTTTCAAACTCTAAACTAGCTACTACAAAACTGAAACCCATTTACAATGCAATTTTTACAAATGAATTTACTGTTTTAAAATGAAGATTAAAGACATCTGTAGAGCCATTCTGGTCACTTTTCCCCCCATTCTTATTTTTAGGAGGAAATCAAGTTTTATCCTTCGTGTAGAGTTTGGCCTTCAGTGTTTTGGGCTGGTTATTAAAGAAAGAACAACTAAGTCCAGCAAATATTAAGTGATTGCTGTGTGCAAAGCACTGTGCTATTTATGCTGTTTATTCAAAGACAAAAACAGAATAGTCTGTACCATCAAGATATTTATATTCTACTTATAAAAGTAAAGCTTGATGCCAGAGGTGGTAAATGTTTTTAAAAGGTGCCAGGGTACTAAACTTTTTCCAAAGCTAAGTGGGAGCCACATCTTGAGTAGGGTGGGGTAGAGACTGACTGAATTTTGGTTCTTGAGAGGGTAGGCAAGACATCGGCCACAGACTTTCAGAGAAAAGAGAATGATTTGAGTATTGACCATCAGCTCACAAGCCAGAAGTAGATTGGTACAAGCTACTAACTCTTGCAACCCATTGCAGTTCTATTGCAGGGAGGGAGAAGAGTAAGAGAGAAGTTAATCTATGAACTGTTTTGGGGCCATATGCTAGAGTCTGAAGATCCACACTTCTCTCCCTTTAGATATTGTACTTGAATGATAAGCTTTTATTTTTGAATTATTAATGAATTTAGGATATAAAATTTCACAAACACTTAGAATTCCTAGGGTAGACCATGGTAGTAATGAGAGAGCTTGCATTGAGCCCAGACAAATGGATGTCATTTTACTGCTGCTGTATTAATAGTTATATTTATTTTCATCTTAAATGGAATAGTAAATGCTTTTTAAAAATTCCAGCTCTAAATCTTTGAAAATCATGAAAACATAAAATAAGTAGCTTAAAAAATAAAAATTACTTCCATTTTGAAAATGATAAGGTAAAATACGTAAAATTTTCTAGATTTCAAGCAACCAGAAAACTACAATCACCAGAATTTGTAAGGGGTAGCATTCTACATTCAGCACAGTGCTTTTATGAGAAAGAAATAAATGTTGTGTGAAGCAGCATATTAACGAACAACTTCCAGGCTTTGTTGATTGTCATACGAACAATAGTGCTATACCTACCTTCTATCATACAATAACTAATGTTCATAATGAAGAGACTGAGCCACTGCAAGACTTTGAAGGGACATCTGAAGAATCGGAGATTTTAAATTATGTGCAGTATGATTTTAGCATAGTGTTCTTTTCCTCTCTGCTCTTTAATTCTTTGAAAAATAGTAATCCGTGTATTCCGATGTGTGGTAGTTCTCAGTTAAACAGAATATTCAATTAAGCAAAATACTCTATTCCTTTAGCATTCTAGTTTGAGGATACATTACATTCCAAATATTGTAATTTTAAGATTCTCAGATATTTTACTTAGCAAATTTCCCAAATTCTTTTGAAAAAAAGAACATTGTTTTCTAGTCTTTTTCTTCAATACCTGATGCCTTGAAAACACTTCAGGACTTGAAGGATCCATGATTTCAAGTCCATTGATGCAGATGGAAACTCACTGTGTCCCACTGGGGTGTCAATAAGTTTCTGTAGCTGAAAAACCTTACAACCTGGTGGACAACCACATGGTGATGAACCTCTTTCAGATGATTTCGAGATATCCTTGAAGAATTCTTAGTTTGGTAAGACCTGCCAGATATTGCCCTCTACTGGCATGATCTTGCATTACCCTGGCATTACCTCCTTGCCACAGTGAGATTAGAGTAGGATATGAGTGAAGAGGCTTATTTACAATAGGCTCTAATAAATAATGAGATTCTCCTTATATTTCAGCAGTGGTACCTTCAGGATTTATATTTGATTCACATGATGCTCTTAATGGAAAATATAAGTATTGATTTAGGTGTTTTTTTTTTAGGTTCTCCTCAAAATCTAAGTCTGTAGATAAGTCAGATGAAGAACTACAATTTCCCAAAGAATTGATGGAGGACTGGAGTACTATGGAGGTGTGTGTAGACTGCAAAAAGTTTATTTCAGAAATCATCAGCTCCAGCCGGAGAAGCCTGGTGCTGGCCAACAAGCGAGCTCGTTTGAAAAGGAAAACACAGTCATTCTACATGTCCTCAGCAGGTCCCTCAGAGTACTGCCCTTCGGAGAGAACTATCAATGAAATCTGAGCCTTGTGCCTTTCCAGTTGCTCTTGTTCACAAAGTCAGCATTGGTGGGAGAACACTAAAAACTGCATTGTCTTTCTTTTCCTTTTTGTGGTTTTATTTCATAGGCTTGAATTTGCATTAGATCAGATATTTGTTGCACCACGTTGTTCTACTGACTGAATACTGTGTTCATATCTGTTATTGATATGCAACAGGTCAGCTAATCAATCATTTGCACTGAAAGAAAACAGTGGTTTGAAACTTGCCTTTTTTTTTTTAATTTGTACATTTGAAGGACAAAACAATTTTCCCTGAGTTCAGTTCTTTACCATTTCTTGAATCGTTTTCCAACCAAGGCTGAAAGGTTCTTTAAGGAGAAACCAATCTAACAAAGGAATCAGTGTTAGCACAGTTCTAAGCAGTAAGTCATATTGGCATTTCCACCTAATAGTGTTCACATGTAGTGTATACAGTAATCCAGAGCCCTCCTGGAGGACACCAAACTCCTTACTTGGGCTATAGTAATTATTGTCTCACAGCATAAACTCTAGGATTTGCTAATGCTAACAAATCAATTTTTAAATTTCTTGTTAATCTGAGATTTTGGTTAAATAAGGGACTTTATGATGTCTGTGTTCTAGTGTAAAACACCAGCATAAGCTGTACACCCAAATGGGTGACTATTTCCCCGAAGCTGCTGGATTTGTCAGCCCTAGTGTAACTGACCAATGTCTCTCATGGAGGTGACACTTTATTCCTTTGAATGTATTATGATTATTGGTAGTATTAGTAATAATAGACTGGGCGATAGAGATTTGGCAAAAGTTTGGGGACTAAGTGTATGGCAGCAGCTTGAGTGTATTCCTATAATGTAAAAAGAGAGTCCATGATTATACTCAAAAGGTGGGTGGTCTATTTTGAAACTACACAGGTTGGCAGCCTCTGACCACACTGGTATTGGCTCTGGTAGCAGATACATTATCAACTGTGTTTTTCATATCTTAGGAACTTGGCCATCAAGTCTAAACTCAGCTGTAATTTGGTACCTAAGGTCTTAGACTGGAAACAAATTTATTTATTTTTGTAAATGAACTTTTTAAAAACAAAAAATGGTTGTTTAGCTGTTTTAAAGTTACAAGAACATTAATTAACCTGCTGACTGGCTTCAGATGCTTTTTTGCATTTCTTTTTCTCACAAATGGATTCATGTGTGTAGTAAGGGGGGGCGGGGAGGAGAAAGGATGAGCCATTGTGCACCTGAAATTTATCAGCTCATTTAAGGTCGTAAATGGGATAGATTATTTTGGTATGCTTAAAAACAACCAACCAAATAACTATTGATGTTTGTCAGATCACTTAATGCACATGCACTGTAATTTTCATAAAGCAGTAGTAGGTACATCCATATTCAACCTGATGACAGCATCATAGGTGGCATGATAAGTGTTATTGTATCAAAATATAGTTAACATTTCTCTATGAAATTAACATGCCTCAAAACTGTCCCAACACTATTTTAAAATGGACTAAAATTTTATGATTTCATAGCTTAAAATTTCCAAAATAAATTTTAATGATTAATTAAATAATGCACGTTAACAGTTCCTCCATATTTGCATGTGAAACTATAATGTCTCCAGGGATTTCTGATTATGTAGAAATTTAAATTGTTTTAAGAGCTTTGAAAAATCTATTCAGTGAAACTTATTTGTAACATTTTCTAAGAGACCAAGTTGTTTGAAATTTATATTCAGGAAAAAAAATTTTATGCGAGCCACAATTTTTGGGACCCCATAGTCAAACTTTTAAAATAATTCCTAGCTTGAAAAGGGATATGAAGGTAAGAGAAAAAGATAGCTCAATTATGTTCCTTCTACGTGTGTGTGTGTATAAACATACACACAGCCATGCTTGACCAGTTTTTTGTTTGCTTGGTTTTTGGTCTGGACCCATAATTTAATCTGTATAGGGAAATCCTAGTCTAGAAATTCCTTTCAAAACTTAATTTTCAGTCTTAGAGAGTTGCTAGGGGTACTGGAAATTTAGTGGCCTGCCTACCGTCAGACAGCCAGTATACGTCTAAGGCAGGGCTTGAAGCCTATAAAGAGGACACACTGCATCCTCTCATAACAAGCTACACAAAAGCAAAAGTAACATCCTAAAACTGCGAGATGTTCTTACATTCACAAAAATAAATAAAAGCAAATAACTAGAGGTGACCTTTCCAGCCCATCTTCCTCCTTTAGGTCCATGATAGTACAGAAGTTTGTGAAACTCTACTCACCATTCTTGCTCTCTTGATTATTAGAATATAAATGGGCAAATTCAACATAATAGGAAGCATGGTAAATACAAATGAAATAATTTTTTAAATGGTAACTGTAAGAAAAGGAGGAAAGTACCAGTCAACTTGTAATTTGTATCAGTCCTATTAGTGTGCTTTTTGGGGTGCCAAAACCAATCCTTGTGTTTTAACCTTTTGTTCTCCTATGCTAAATTCTATAATGATCACTTAATTCCCATAAGAAGCAATTCTCAGTTTGAAGGGCTGGAATTTAAAATCCTTTGCCTTATCTGTCTTTAGGACTCATTTTCACATTTTAAAATTGTTCAGTGTCCCTCTTTATGCTATTCAGCATTCACTTGTGATCCAGTTTTTTGGGTTTCTTAAGGCATCTGTGCTGCCCCTTTCATTTGGAGTTTAAGGGATCTTGGGGCAGTGTGTGCTCAAATGAAATAAAATGACCTGCTGTGCGCAGTGCCCTGTACAAACCTGAAAAAGTGCTGTCTTCAGTGTTAGGTGTTCTTCCTTGGTTGGCAGCACTGTTGGATTTCCTCTTCCACTTTCCTTGCTCTCCTCCCACGCTCGCTCCAGGTGTTGAGTGCCACTTCTTTTTGTTCTCATACCTCATGAAGTTACCCTGTGGAGAGGTCCATGTTTCTCTCCCTGTAGTTTAACCTCATATCAGTATCAGAATATATGAGAAAGTTTGTAAATACATGTAATATATTTATTAATATTTGAAAGGCTGCCATCCAGCAGACAATGGGGATAGATTTTCGCAAGATGATTGAAAATGAAAGCAAGTCTTACTGATATTCACATTGATTAAAATTATCTTACTAGATTTCAAAATTTTGAGCCTTTTAAGTCAAACCTTGGAGACTTTATGGCACGTAGCATTTTAAGAATTAAGTTGCGAGAGGATATGTAACTAGCAACATGAACTCACCACCATGAATTTTTCTTAAAGCTTTTATTTTTCTAACTGTGTTAATAAATGTAGGACTTGGTTTTAAAGGTCACATAGGAGACATGAAAGTTCCTAAAATGTGCTACCATTATTTACTGATGGTGAAAATACAGAGAATTTTGTATGAAGTACTATTAAATTAGGGCCATGAGGAATGTGTTCTCAGCTTTCTGTGTGTATAAAATCCAAGGTCTTACTGGTATTCATGGTGATAGCACTAAACATTTTTCATTAAAGCCTCTTATTTGAAAATTATCTGGGGAAAAATAAAAAAAGCCTTTCCATCATAGTCTCTGTGTTGATTTTCCTGTTCTAAATGATTCGGGTTAATTAGATGACTTTGCCTGTTCATAACTAGTATGAATCATTTGGACTAGAAAGGGAAGAGAATTTTTATCATTGACACCTTAAGAACACTTTGCCAATGACTACCTGGTATCTCACTCAAAGGAAGTTTTGAATAACAATTCTTGTTTAATTGACTAGATGTCTATGCTAACTCAGACCATCAAAATTTTTTAAATGCCACCTTTTCTCAGAAATGGGAGCTTAAATTTTGTACATATGTTTGTGTATATATACATGTGTCAATAGATAGAATTAATGATATAACTAAAGTTTCTTGATCTTTATTTTCCCATGACCAATGAAATAACATTTTCCAAGCTTTTCTCCTTAAATTTACCCAGTGAAACGCTGAGCCCCTGCCTGATTTAAAACTCCACTTACACTAATGTCCAATAACTGACAATTTCTTCATAAATTACATTAAATATATATTGAATGTTGCAAAAAATTTCTCCTTTCCAAAGTGATTAAGCTCCTCTGTATTTTAACATTCATCTAAAAAAACTTTTTAAACTTTTGACATATTGAAATTAAATTAATTTAAAGACCCAGACTTTAAACTAATTTAAAGATCTAGATCAAACTAATTGAAAGACCATTTCAGAAAACAGCATTGTGATACCTTTAGTTTTAAGAAAAATGGTACAAACTTGTATTTGTTAAGTGAAAAGTAAAATGTGGTCTGCCATAATACATTTCTACCTTTTTATTCTTAAGGACCAAAGAGGGGGTTCCATCAACTATGGCTATTAGTATTAGGCAGTGCAAATCAAAGCACATTTTGTTTTAAAGACCTTTATTCAAAGAATATTGCCATGTGTTTTCACCACTTAAAATGTTTACTCCCAACATGGTTTTATCTTAAACTACACAAGAAAATTTTTTATTATATTTTTTAGCTTTTCATCAACACCCAAATTAAAAATGACATTTCTAAAGATGAATTTACTATAATTTTCTCTTTATCGAAAAATATATCCCAAACACATATGCCATCTACTTCTCGGCCTCAGTTTCTTAACATGGAAAAAGGAGGACTGTTCTAGAGCATCTCTAACAATGTCCCTTTCAGCTCCAAATTCTACAATCCTGTATCCTATGTGTTGTTTTCAGACATTGAAATTTGATTTCTCATATATGCAATTATATTTAATATAATTTCTTTAAGGGCCTTCGTAAGGTTCTTTGGACTTGACTTCCTATAAAACTTTGGGAGAGAAAGTATACAGTCAACTCTTGATGATCCCTGGGACTGAATGGGATAGAAAACAGTAGTTTAAAAATAATTTACAGTTGTTCCATAAATATTATCTCTGTAGTCATCACAACTCCCCTATTCAGCCTAAATGTCAGTTCTGTACGATCCTGCTGGACTATCAGGGTGAGGAGACCGCAGATAATACAAAAGCAAGTAATTGACAGTTGACTGTTAGTATCTTTCTTTTATTGAAATGCATATAAAATGCAATGGGGCTCCCAGTTAGTCTTAATGGAAGCAGGTCAAAGCAACCCTATACTCTAATCCTAAAATTTCATTATCTCCCCCCAAAATGTGTGAAGTTTTTAAAAACTGAAATTCTAGAAGACTTCAGAGATTCTAGATAAAGTTGGTTGTTTGACACCACTTCAGCTTCATAACCATATATATGTACCTTTACTCTGGACATCCATCTTGCAACAGCTTGCCCCTGGATACAAATGTAAATGGGCAAGAATATGTACATGGAAGGGAAAAAAAAACTCCCAATGCCACTTCTAGGAAAACTGGGAATTTATACCCATTCGAATCAAATGACCAAGTTAATGAATCTTATAGTTCCATCTGCCACTTTAAAAATGAAATAGACCAGGAAAAGGGCCTGGAGGGGTCTTTCTCCTACTAAGTTGAAAATTGCAGGCAAATGGGTAAAAAAAGAGATACATAGCTTCACATAGGTAGAAAGAACAATCAATGGCTAAGAGGAGAGGCTGCTGGTTTTGTAGCTTTTGTGGAGGTTTTCACAGAGCCACTCAGAATAGTATCATCTTTGTATATGAAGGATGTCACAGTCTGAGCATCAGGCCTGAGGCATGAATCTGCAATACCTACCTCTAGTATGGCAGCTATTAATTATGTCAACATGACAAACAGTAATTTCAAACAAGTATAGCAAATGTATAATTTTTCATAAAGTGACAAACACTATTAGCCAAGTCATTGGCTAGGTAATTCCCAGTCACTTTGAAAAATCCCAGTAAGGGGGAGAATTTAGAATGCAAAATTTTTTAAATGAATGTTTAAAAATTTGTTACATGTAATTGGGTAATATTTAACAAAATAAATTTTTTTCAAAAAAAGAAAAGAAAAATGACAGTAGTCAAGAAATTGGGGCAGCTAGGTGGTACAGTGGATAGAGCACCAGGCCTGGAGTCAGGAAGATCTGAGTTCAAATATGGCTTCAGACACTAGCAGTGTGACCTTGGGCAAGTCACTTAACCCCTATTTGCCTCAGTTTTTCAACTGTAAAATGGAAACACACTGCAGAGGCACTTGGCAAATCAGTCCAGTATCTTTGCCAAGAAAATAGACAACTGAACATTAAGTCAAGAGATTGGATTTGATGATCTCTAAGGTCTTGTCTAACTCTAATGATGAATTTCTCCTCAGTTCCAGGTCAAAGAGCCAAAAAAAATGTTGCCAGATACTTACTTAGACATAGCAGTCTCTTTGCTCTTTCTCTAGTCTAGAAGCTTCACCCTATCCACTTTATATTGTTTAGAGACTGAACCTAGACTACCTCGGGTCTCCAGAGGTCCCATTACTAAGCCACTGGCTGCAAATGGAGCGTAGTCTTTTATCCCATTTTGCCCACCTTGAAGTTTCAATCTCTGTTCTGAAAAGCCATACCCAAGGACAAGAAATAAATATTTTCTCCATAGCAATGCCATTGGAAAAGGACCACTATTCTAGGTAGCGCTATGAAAACCTCAACCAAAACTTCCCCACCTGCCTGCAGTTCTCAGTTTACTGGAAGGAGAAAGACGCCTCCAGGGTTTTTTTCCTTGTCTCTTTTATTTTAAAAGTGGTAGATGATTATAAAATCCATCAACTAATTTGGTAACTGGGGGCATCAGTTTGGGGCATTAGGGTAAGGGGCTGAAAACTTCTGGATGTCTATTTCAAGTCCAAGGGCCAAAATAAAAGATATTCTATTTTTTTATGAATACATTTTCAGTCCCCTTATTCTTGAAAAACACTCTATATGCCCCAACTGCTAAAGCAACCATGGAATTTATGTTCTTCTCTGTACTGTCACTGCGTATCTGTCTTATTCCTCATCTTCCCCTCCCCAATGGTTGTAAACAAGAGCAGGGACTACGTCAACTTTCATTTTCTCCCCTGAGGTACCTAGCTACTATGTGCCTTGTGTGTATGTAGGAAATACTCAAATATTGCTTATTAAATCAAATTGAAAGGTTTTGGAGTAGATCATTGTTGAACTGTCTACCTAAGCGTTCTAGACAAATGAAACATTTGGAACTTCAGGCTGTTCCAGGCTAAAACCTGAGGCATTTTTCTGGATGCTTGTGGGCTTTGAAGTATATATTGTGTAGCTAGTAATTAAAGATTCTTTTATCCAATGATGGACCAGGAGCTCCTGGCATGTCATTAGAAATACTTTCCCAGCTTGCTGCAGTAAGTGTGAGCTGATATAAACAAAAGCTACCGGTTAAACCTGAAATTAGATTTTGGGCCCATCTATCAGTTTAAGGGAAGGAAGAAAGCATCTAATAGTTGGCCAGTTGGCTCTCACCAGTCCACAGCTTATGGCAGTGGTAGTTTGGCTGCCAGCTTCAAGAACTCCCAAATTCCCTCCTCTTTGTTTCTACATTTTGGGTGTGTATTAGAAGAAATCTTTTAGCTTTTTATTGAAGGACATTTCTTCCTTTACCCATGACATTGTAGAGAACATCACATCCCAACTTCTTTCTGAAGCATCAGGTGGGAGGATAGTAAAATACTGTGTTTATGGTACCATATTACGTAACAACAAATAGTAAAACTGTTGATAAGCAAATCTAAAGCTCTTGTCCTTTTTTTTTTCTTTTTCTGGAGGGGGAAGGCAGGGCAATTGGGGTTAAGTGACCTGCCCAAGGTCACACAACATAGTAAGTGTGTCAAGTGTCTGAGGACGGGATTTGAACTCAGGTCCTCCTGACTGCAGGGCCTGTGCTCTACTCACTGTGCCACCTATCTGCCCTTAAAGCTCTCATCCTTGAGCAAATATAAAGAAGAAAGCCTCAAGAGAGGGTAACCAGCAAAACCCTCTAGAGGTGTTTCAGAACTAAGAGGCCACAGCAGGACAAAATCCGATCCCATGTAATGTGTCAATGGTAATAACTTCTATTTTAAGAACAAAGACACATCAAGCTCAAGGAGGTAGTGTATAACACATTCTCCGAAAAGGATGAAAATGTAGTCAAGAGAAAAGAAAATCAGCATCCCACTGAAAGGGAATATTAAAGGGGAAAAACCCCTATAATATGCTTTCACTATCTTGAGATAATTCCTCATTTGACAGATGGAATAAGTTTCCTGCATTCCTCTGACTATATAGCCAATGATAAAGACAAACTATGCCAGCGAAAAGAACCAGACACCACACTCACAAACAGGCAGCAACAGTGCATTTCCTCCTGGTACTGACAAATTAGCAAAGATTCTTTAGAAACCATAAGATATCTGAAGTCCTCACCCCACTGAAACAATTCAGTTCTGTCATTAGATAAAAAACTATTCTCAGCAAAATCCTCTTCTGGTTTTTAGGTATCTGCAGTACTTCCAAATAAATGATGTCTTGGCTCTGCCACCAATTAGCTACGTGACTTTGAGCAATTCACTTAACCTCTTTGGGGCTTCACTTTGTAAATGGAGGAATTGGACCAAATAACCTTTCTCCTTTTAGCTCTAAAATTAATTCCGTGACATGTCAACAATAGATCACTATCACCTAATTGGTAATACATATAGTTTGGCCTCATGTATCCTATAATTCCGTGACAACTACAGGAAAGAATATCTTGGTGAATTTATTCCATAGTTAATAGCAAAAGCTGATTGTAATATTTACACAATAGAAAACTTATGACAAAATTTATAAAAAAAGACTCATCTGAGGAAGGCAAGTCAGAGGAAAGTAGATATAATACTTCCATACATTTACACTTAATAAATATATATTTGTAATTTATAAATACATTATCTAATCCTCAGAAGATTTGGGCTAACTAGAGAGAAAGGTCACATTCTGTTTTAGTGAAAAATTGAACAAAACTTAAGCTTTAAAAAAATAAATGTAAATTTTATTAAATTTTGAAATGCATTTAGTAGTTCGATTTAGAGCAACCTACTGCTGTCAAAACAGATTCAAATAAAAACTCATTTCTCATGAACAGACATCATGGTTTGTAATTCCCATTTCAACTGTACATGTGGATGCTTCTAAGGTGATGGAGAGTCCTTGAATATAAGTGTGTTCTCTTAAGTAGTTTAAATATTTTCCCTGCAATAATTTACTTGCTTAGCAAGACCTTTCTTCATAGATGGCACAAACTACAGCCCAAGCCTGTGGAAATGATCACAAACTCCAAATTAATGCAATTCTTTTACTGAATTTCATTTTTTACACAACTTACCCTCTTTGTTGTTCAGTTGATTCAATTGTGTTTGATTTTTTGTGACCCTATTTGGGGTTTTCTTGGCAAAGATAGTGGAGTGGTTTGCCATTTCTTTTTCCAGATCACTTTACAGATGAGGAAATTGAGGCAAACAGTGACTTGCCCAGGGTAACACAACTAGTAAGTATCTGAGGCTAAATTTGAACTCAAGTTTTCCCAACTCCAGGCCTTTTGCTCTATCCACTATGCCACCTAGCTGCAACTTACCCCCCACCTGCACAAATGATTCCTTGAGTTATTTTACATAAACAAAGGCACATTTCTAGGTTCAAATCCTATCTGCAAAAAGGCTTCCTAGAAATTTTATTTTCTGATTTCTATTGTGTTCACCTTTCACATGACAGAAAACTTTGGGGCTTAAGTTAACTAATGGAGGTTTTTATCTCTATAGTCTAAAAAATGAACTAAGTGTCATTAGAAATTAAGAAAATTTTTTGCTTAGCAAAAACTAGCAAAAAGAAAGGCTTATCTATCTTTCTTCGTAAGACAGCCTTCTGCTTTGACCACAAACTTTGCTCTGCATTTAAACAAGGCTTAAACCTGGGAAAAAAAACTGACTGCTTTATTTGTCACTTGGGAGAGGCACAGGCTAAAATTCCTTTAGTTTTCTACCAGCTATAGAGCCATGCTGTTCAGTATACTACAGAGTTTAGAAGGAGAAGAGCTAGGTTAAATTAAAAACAAACAAAAACCCCCTTTGGAACCTGGACGATATGTTTTAGCAGCTGCTGCTGAGAAAACACTGCTGGTTTCACTCCCTACTTGATTTTATTAAATAGAAAGGTATTCTCTGCCTTGGCAACAGCAAGCAATAGCCATTTCTTGGGAGATCTCAGAACTTTCCATTATTTATTTCCGTGTCACAAAATGTATTTGTAAATCCCATGTCTTCTTTTTAAAACTGCTTTATGAGTGGCTAAATAGCCCACTTCCAATCAGATGCCAAGTCTTCTTTGGAGGTAGAATCCACATTTCTCAAATATGTCCGTTCTCTCAAGTCACATGGCCACCATTGTAATTCAGGCTCTCATCACCTCTTGGGGTTTGATAGTTATCTTCCCAATCAGTCTCCTTGCTTCAGCTCTCTTCTCTCCAAGTCATCCTACACACAGCTGCCAGATCAATATTCCTATAGCACAGGTCTGATCATCTGTGTGTCCTGGAGTTCTTCCCTGCTAATGAGCTCCCTGTTGCTAGTGGGATTATTTACAAACTCCTCTGTTTGACATTTTAAAGCCCTTTATAGTTGGTCTCAAATCCATTTTTTAACCTTATCTTACATTACCTCCCTTCATATCTATGGCAATCCGGCCAAATTCTATGTTGTTTCTTACCCACTACCCCATCTCTGGCCTCTGGGTCTTTGCAAAAGCTCTTTCCTAAATGCCTGGAATATATTCTTTCCTCATGTTGGCCTCTTAGAACCCTGGCTTTCCTCAAAGCTCAGCTCAAATCCCACCTCCTACTGGCAGAAAGCCTTTCCCAATTCCTTCTTCCAGTCTTCTCCCAACTACCCCCAGTTTTTTTTAATCAGCTATGGTTTTATCAGAATAGGAGCATCCCAATGATGGAGTAACCGTGGCCAATGCAGACCAGCACCTGCTTTGCAACTCGAGTTGCTTGAGACACTAAGGTGAAGTGTCTTGCCCAGGGTCCCCTAGCCAGTATATATTCAAGGTGGGGCTTGAATCCAAGTGCTCTTGACTCCAAGGCCACTTCCATATTCACTGTGCCACCACACAGAACTCCAAATGACCTTGCATTTGTCTTGTCTCTATTTTGGTAGACATGTGTATATGTTGCCTCTTGGAATAGAATGTAAGCTCCTCAACGGCAGGGGCTTTTTGACTCTTGTCATTATATTTCCTTTGTATGGGCAGCTGGGTGGCTTAGTGGATAGAGCAACCAGGCCTGGAGTCAGGAAGAGTCATCTTCCTAAATTCAAATCTGGCCTCAGATACTGGGCAAGTCACGTGACCCTGTTTGCCTCAGTTTCTTCATCTGTAAAATGAGCTGGAGAAAGAAATGGCAAAACCACTCTAGCATCTTTGCCAAGAAAACCCCAAATGGGGTCACAGAGAGTTGAGCATGATTCAACAATAACAACAACAAAACTTTGTATTCCCAACAGGCACTGTGCCTGGAACAGAGCACATGCTTAATAAAAGTTTCTGGATTGGTTGTAAAGGGGAAAACAGATACAATAAAGGGTTATTACTAATAAAGCAGTTACATAATAAGGTGTTTGGATCAAAAAGTTAGCAAATACACGGGACATTCATAGGTTTTAGAGCTAGGAAGTACCTTCAGAAATCACTTTAGTTCAACTCTCTTATTTTACAATTGAAGAAATTTAAGCCCAGAGAGAGGAAGGAACTTGTCCCAGTATACACAGGCAGTAAAGAGCACTTGACGATCCAGAATTTGAACCCAGATAATCTGACTGTAAATCCAGTGCTCTTGCCACTAAGCCACAATGTCCAATATACAGACCTGCCTTATGTATAAAAAGGTCACCTGTAGGCAAGTCCATCTTTTCACACTCTTTTTTTAACCCTCCCCCTCCTGCTGCTTGATTGAGGAATCCAACCATTCCTCACTGAAAACCTCTTTGTCCCAGTTCCAGAGCCAGGAGTGAACAGGAAAGGGCAAGGGGAAATGAGGGCAAATGCTGATGGCAAATTCCCCCCACTCTTCCAGCTGCCAGCACTAGTCTTAAAGGTGGCATTTCCATTCTCCCTTATTTCCTCTGCTAAGTCTTATTCTGAGTCCTACTACCAAAACAAGACAAACAAAAAATAACTACCAACCTTCCTTTATAACTGTGACAAGATAACCTATTGAGTCACAGGATCACAGAATCTCCAAGTTAGAAGAGATGTAGTCCAAGCTGGATCTGAAGAAGCCTTTCTAAAGATACCAGATAAGTGATCTTCCAGAACTGGCTTAAAGTCATGTGGTCAACTGAGAACCATGACCCTCCAGGGTAGTTTATTCCATTTTGAGATAAAATGCTAATTGTTATTAAGTTTCTTTTTCTTGTAACCCATTGTTCCTATTTGTTCTGCCTTTTAAGGCCCATGGAATAATTATAATCCATCACTCCCATGACATCCAATCCAGTACTTGGAGATAGCTATCATGAAGACGTCGGAGACTAGTGAACAGTAGTTGCCCACGACAGAAATGGTCATGCTCATTGGGAGTTTCTGAAGTAAAGGCAGATGATTCTTGAAATTTGGTGACTAGACAATAAGCATTTATTTTATTAAAGTGCTTACTTTGTGCCCGGCACTATCACTAGTTGAGACAGTAAAGTGAGTAAAGTACAGTGAGATAAGAGAAGAGAGAAAGGCAGAACAAATCTAAGGGTTTGGGGAAAAGAGACAAGGAAGAAACAGTTAAAAGGCCGAAGAGGAGGGTCAGTATGACAGTCAAAAGAACAGTGACTTGGTGTTAGGACATGGATCTGAATCCTGCCTCAGATACTCATCAGTCATTAACCTTAGTTTCTCCATCTATAAAATGGTGCCAATATTTGTACTATCTCTTTCCTCTTTTTTTTTTTTAAGAAGAAATGGGAGGTAGAGATCTGAATTGGTCCAGCCATCCTGAAAAGCAATTTGGAATTATGCAAAAAAATTACAAATGATTAAAATATCCATTCCCTTTGACCCAGAAATCTTACTGCTTTGACCCAAGGCAGCTAAAGACAAAGAGCTCTTCTATGCTTAGCAACCTTTTTTTGGTCTTCGAGAATTCAAAACCAAGTAGGTACCCATCAATAGGAAATGGCTGATCAGATTGGGATAGATCCATGAATGGAATGAAATATCCCTGTGAAATTATTCATTCACAGAAGCTTGAAAAGACATGAAATGATTCGAAGTAGGCAGAGCCATGGAAAGAATATATACAAAGATTGCAGCAAGGTACATGGGAAGAACAGCAACAAAAAATGAAACTGAAAGCCGTGTAGTTATAATGTAGTTCAAATGTTGGCCCTGAAGAAGACATTTTTAAAATGCTCCTCGACCTTTCCTCGCAGAGGAGGGGAGCTGCGTGTGAAACACGGCGTCTACTTTCACAATGTTGATATATTCATTAGTTTTGCTGAGTCACTTGCCTCCCCTTTATTCTTTGTTACACACGGGGGAGGGGGGAGTAGGGAGGAAGAACATATTAAGAAACAAAAGTGATGTAAGAACAAAAGATAATAAAACTTTGTCAAGGAAAGAACAGTAAATCAGCACAAGCAGAACAGTATGTGTGCTGACTACAAGTGTGGGAAGGAGAGAAAGAACGAGCCGCAGGGCCAAAGGTGGTGGAACTTGGGGCAGGCCTAGAAACAACGGAACAAAAGCCTTTTCTTCTCTGATGCATTTTGTTACATTAAACATTCTTGTTTAATACATTTGGTCCTACCTTATTAAAAGCTGAAAGTTTAGAGTTAGATTTGACCTCATGTTTTTTAATGTCCATTTGATTGCTATTCGAGGTTAAATTTGTGATAATTTATTTTTAAGAAGGAATGACACTGAACCTGGGTTTTCCTGAGAAATACAGATGACTTATCTTTTATTTCTATGTGCGCAAAGATCTACTATTATGTCCTCCATAGTCTTTCTGTATACAATCAATTCACCAATGAGCATTTGTTAATTGCCAGTACATACCAGGTACGGTTCTAGGTAATAGGATTAAGGACAAAAGCAAAAAATAGTTCTTGCTCTCAAAGAGCTTACAGTGTAGCCAGGGGAGACAGCAAACATACATACACACATATGCGCGTATATATTTTTTTACACACAGAGAAAATATATACAGATATACACATATACACCAGATGTTTAGATGGTGATTTGGCACTAGCAGCTAGGAGGATCAGGAAAGGCTACATGCAGAAGGTGGCCCTCAAGCTGATCCTAGAAGGAAACCGGGATTCTGAGAGACTCAAGGTGAGAAGGGAGTGCAATATATACGGGGGACAGCCTAGATGCAAAGGCACATAGCTGAGAGATGGAGTGCTCATGAGGAACAGTAATGTCACTTTGGCTAGAGAAATGCAACTTGGAGCAGCTAGGTGGTGCAGCAGATAGAATACCAGACCTGAAGTTGGAAAGACCTGAGTTCAAATCTGGCCTCAGACACTTACTAGCTGTGTGACACTGGGGAAGTCACTTGACACTGTTTGCCTCAGTTTCCTTATCTGTAAAATGGGCTGGAGAAGGAAATGGCAAACCACTCCAGTATCTTTGCCAAGAAAACCCCAAATACAGTCACAAAGAGTCGGACACGACTGAACAACAACAACAAAAATACAATAAAGCTGGAAAGGTATGTTGGAACCACAATGGCAACCATTTTAAAAGCCTAGCAGAACGGTTTGATTGAGCAGGTTTTTCAACTAAGCTAGGTTAGGTTCAGATTTGGATTCGCACTGGCAATAAGAAACACTCCCAACAGAATAAAGTTTTTATTGAAAGACAGGGGAAATACTCTAACAAACACAGTTAACACAACAAAGACAAAGACACAGACGACATAGATTCATCACCTCTCAGGGGAACTCCAGCACTTGATCCTCTCAAAGCTGAGGGGGTCCCAGTTTACACAGCTCGATCAAGGCCCAAGAGGGAAAATGGTCCCAGGCAAAGCGTCCTCCCCATGGGTGAGATCCCATGTGCCTGTTCCACGTGGTGAATTTTATAGTGTACTGAACAAGGAAGGCTTACTGCTAACTGTCCTGGATGTTCCCCGCCAGAGAGGGTGGCCACTCCCCTCGGGAGGGGAAGATCTTGTCAATAATTTTGTTTTTGATAACTGGCTAGGTCCTCAAGAAGCAGCTTCAGAAATATTTCCTGTTCTTTGTTCAGGACCTATCTGTCTCCTAGTGGAAGTGTATTCTATGCTTTGTTCAGGCCTATCATACAGAGAGGAATGTCTGAAAGGTGCATTCTTATTGAGGGTTTGTCAGTTGGAGAGGAACGTCTGATTCTTTATTCCAAGCAGGAAAGTCTTGCAGGGGGCCGGGGAGGGGAGTGAGAGCCGGGCCTATACCGTAATATGGAGGATCTTCTATAATGATTTATCATTCAGAGGTAAAAAGGAATCACTGTAATATATTTGTTGGAGAGTGGTCAGATTTTCATTCTAGGAAAATCAGGTTGGCAGTTGTGTAAAAGATGGATTGGAGAGGGGAGAAACTTAAGGCAGAAAGACTAAGAGGCTGCTTTAGTCATGTAGGTCAGGGGTATCAAACTCAAATAGAGGGACCACTGTACATAAGAATAATTGTGGGCTGCATATTGACTTAAAAAACCACAAATTAATGTTATCCTATTCTGTTTAATTCTTTTTCATTTTGTTAGATATTTCCCACTTAGATTTTAATCTGTTTCTGGCTGCACTCTGAGTGTTGTGGGCTCCATGCAGCCAGCAGGCCATGTGTTTGATATCTCTGGTGTAGATAATAAGGACCTGGACAAGGATAGTGGCTCCATGAGCGGAGAGAAGAATGGCTTCTAATCTAGAAAAAAAGAAAATGGAGCTAGGCTGGAAGAACACTTCCTCATCAAAGGGACTGAGACTCACTTTCTAGTTTTTCTTTCCTTTCATTTTTATTCTATCAATATCCCATTCTATCTGCTTTGTGACTCATGTATTACCAGATTGAAACATGGTTTGATGAGTAGCTCAGTAAGTCAGACCATCACTAATTTATCTGGGACATTTTTGAAAGATGCACTATAAGATTAGTTCACAACTGATTAGGAGTTCAGACTGGCCGTGGTATTGGATGCTGCAATGAATAAATTAAAAAGCATTTGTGAAATGTTTACAATGTGCAAAGCACTGGGCATATAAAACAGAGAAGCAAGAGTAACCTTACAATGATCACAAAATGCTCATTTCTACAAAAGCCCATTTAAAAAAAAATCATTTTCCCGTTGATGCAATATGGTTGCATGGAGCGCCACAATCTTAGAAGGATTAAAAAAAAATCAAATGACCCAAGAGGCAATGGAAAGAAAGACATGAGGTAGATGTTAATAGACTGCCACATAGTATCAGGGGATAACTTTTATGTAAAAAACTATGACCAGGACAGTAACATATTGAGATCGAGGAACAACAGATGTATAGTCTAAGTGTCATGTTATTGTCCCTAAAATACAAAAAGAATGAGAAAAAGTGGTCTTGTGTGGTGAATGAATCCTCCGTGGAAGGGCTCCAGAAAGTCATGAATGAGGATTACCCAGAATGATGGAATGGAGAAATTTCTTGCTATATTTGGTGAAGAAAGTAATCATATCAATTACCAATCGATCAATAAACTTTTAATAGAGCTTATTAAGTATCAGACACTGTGGCAGGCAATAGGAGTAAGAAGACAGAGAAGAAACAGACTCTGTACTCAAAGACCTTGCATTCTACCAGGGGAAACCACATACACATGCATACGCATACACAAAAAGAAAAATTTTAAGGGAGAACACACACGTACTACATCAAAATCACCATCGCCACCATCATCATCATCATCATCATCATCATCTTTTCCCCATTCCAGGCTTTCAATAGTAAAATAAAGTAAAGCCTCTTTGTGAGAATTAACAGAAAGACTTAAGCAATAGTGACAGCAAAGTAAAGGTGTTTGGTCACGTATCACAATTTTTGATTCATAGAATATGGCTACTACGTATGTGGGTTTAATCGAATTGAATCAGTTATCAGTATTGCCAAAACGTTGAAGCAGTCAGTTAACAGAGATTTGCAGTGGATAAAATGCTAGATAAATCAGCTTCTTTATATCCTGAACTTACCATGAAAGAAATCTCAAAACACAATTCGTGAGTGCCTTTAAACACACTCTTATGTTGGGTCAATATTGAAGGTAATTTATTTTTTTAAAAAATATGGAGATGCTATAGTCAAAAGGCTCTCAAGTGAACTGATCCAACCATTCTGGAGAACAATCTGGAACTATGCCCAAAGGACTATAAAACCGTGTATACCCTTTGATCCAGCAACACCACTACTAGGTCTGTACAACAAAGAGATCTTTAAAAAGGGAACAGACCCACTTGCACAAAAATATTTATAGCAGCTCTTTTTGTGGTGGCAAAGAATTGGAATTTGAGGGGATGTCCATCAATTTGGGAATGGATGAACAAGTTGTGGTATCCAAATGTAATGGAATACTATTGTGCTATAAGAAATAATGAGCAAGTAGATTTCAGAAAAACCTTGGAAGACTTACATGAACTGATGCTGAGTGAAGTGAGCAGAACCAGGAGAACATTGGACACAGTAACAGCAACATGTGCTGATGACTGACTTTGATAGACTTGGTTCTTTTCAGCAATACAACGATCTAAAACAATTCCAAAAGGCTCATGATGGAAAAGGCTGTCCACATCCAGAGAAAGAACTATGGAGTCTGAATGCAGATCAAAGCAAACATTTTCTTTCCCTCTTTTTTTGTTGTTATTGTTTTCTCTTTCTCATGGTTTTTCCCTTTTGTTTTGATTCTTCTTTCACAACATGACTAACGTGGAAATACATTTAATATGATTGTACATGGATAGCCTATATTAGACTGTTTGCCATCTTGGGGGGGAGCGTGGAATTTGGAACTCGATATCTTGTAAAAGTGAATGTTGAAAACTATCTTTACAAGTAATCAGAAAAAGTAAAATACTATTAAGTGGGGAAAAAATAAAATAAAATCATGTTACCTTTTTACTAACCACCTGTAAAAGCACTGGGTCAATGCAGTTATTTTTAAGTCTGAGTATACAGCTACAATTCAACATTTAATCGCATGCATATATATGTGTGTGTGTGTGTGTGTGTGTATATACCCACATACACACATATACACATATACGTACATACACAAATGTATATATACACATCAGAGTTGCATTCTAAAGTTGCTTGGTTCAGGGGCTCATCCCATCAGCACCTTCAGGATTTATGACCTAAATAATCTCTACTACTCGGGTTTTGTTTCATGCATCACTCTTAAAGATCACAATCATCAGTCTTCTGAGGTGGTGCTCCCATTTCTAGCATTTCGTTGCTGATTTACTATCTAAGTCTTTTCCTCTCTGAATTGTTGATTTCAATTTGTAAATCAACCATTAGGTATCTAAGAACTCTCAGGAAACTACAATTGAGTCTGCTTTGTAAATGCACAAAATATTCTTTAGGTTACTCAATGAATATATTTTTGGTTATCTATATAAAGGCAGTACTTAATATGGCCACAAAAGTTAGATTAGGGTACATATACCAAATGTTTAAAATGCAATTAAACTAGCATTTGACATTATATTTTTTTCACTTTGAGGACAATCTGGTCAACAAAAGCATGACATATATGAAGATGTTTTCTGATGGTAATCAGAGATTCTATGTTGTTATATAGCTATTAATTAAATTAAAACATCTTTTCCAGTGAGCAGCTAATACAATTTGATTATTTATTCGTCATGTATCTAAATGCCCACTATGTACCCAATGTCAGATGCAGAAAAAGTTGGAAATCGAATCCATGCCCTTGAGCAGCTAACAATTTAGCTGCTACATAGTCCCTTTCCTTATGGAATTTACAGGCAATAGAGGCATATAACACACAAAAGAAAACTATCTAAACTCAGACTAGAGATGATACTTAAATTTCCTAAACTACTCCATCTAGCTATAATTTCCTAGACCTTACTTGGCCTATGTGTGACCTTAATTAAGAAACAGCAATTGACTGCCTCTTGGCCCCAAGAGAGTGTATTCTGCCCCAGAACCTCCTAAATCAATTTGGATTTCACCCTCATGGGCACTTGGGGTTTCAAAGTCCATTCTACAATGCCAGCCTTTCATTTTTGCTCATCGGGGTTCACTGATTGGGTAATCAGGGTTTTGAAGTAGTCCATTCATATCCCTTCTTTCTACTTAGTAGCTGCTGCCACCACTACCACCACCACCACCAAGAAAATGAAACAGAAATCCAAAACTGCTACAAGTAATGTTTTCACTGCTTCAAAATCAGAATAATTCAAACAATCTCCCCAAAAGACTTCCAAATTTCAAAATTCAAAATTCTACAGTAGTTTTTCCAACACTGGAAGAGATCTTCTATTATAAAGTGAGTTATCCTCCAAGAACTTTTTGACATAAAGTCTAAGGTTTCAATGCGGCCAATAAGGTCCAAATAGGATTCCAAATACAATTAAATTCACTCCTCTTAACTGAAATTCAAAACTGTTTGCCCGAAAGAAAATGATATGGAAGATTTCATCAGCTGTAATTCGTGTCTAAGCCGGAGCACAGCAGTAGTTTAGCTATCTGAAGTTCAGCTCTAGGCTATACCCTATCAACTGTTCTTTGGTTTTTAGTAACTTCAAATTTTAGGGTGTGCAGTTATTCCTTGTGGATACTGCATTTAAAAATACCATTTTACCACCAGGTGAAAAAAATTTGAATTAGGATTTTTAATTTTAAGAATGATTTATTAGAATGAAAGGATATTTTTACATTAGGTTATGAATGCCATCCCTTTTGCTAATCCATATGTGATCCTCTTTCTTAATACCTGGCATAAAACTCAGCTCATCTACTCCATATTTCTCCTCAGAAGCCCCTTAGCTTAGTTTAAACTCTAATTTATTACCATTCATATGTAATTCTTAAAAAAGATAATTGAGTGTTCTCTGTCTTTTCTATATCTCCACTTAATCAAAGTTTTTAGACAGCAAAATTAATGTCCAATTCCTTGTATACTTCTTGTGATGTCTAGAAACAGTGCTGTGTATAGAAGTTCCCAAAGAGTAACCGCAAATGAGTCAATGTAGACCAGGAGGAGGTTCTACTGAAGCAGAAGGCACTGAGATCTATCTGTGGGTGGACTTTTCTTTTTATTGTGGGTTGACACTTTTATCACAGACTTACAGACAGGCATAGATGGAAAGCTTATCAAATTTTAAGATAAGAAAAATCTGAGAAGGATAACTAACACACTGGATGAGAGAGTCAACATCCTCGGAGATCTTGGCAGTCTAAAACTTTGAACTGAATCTTGGAATCTCAAAAGATAAAATTGAATAAAGACAAAGGTATATACTTGTACTTAGGCTAAAAAAAAGCCAAATTCATAAGTATAAGATGGGGGAGGCATGACTAAGATAAAAATTCATCAAAAAAGGTCTGGGGTTTTAGCAGACTGCAAAGTCAACATCTGTCAACAGTTTGATGTGATGACTAGGAAAGTGAATATAATCATATGCCATAATAAGAAAGGCACAAGTTCTAAGACTAGGAACATAATGGCCCTGGCCAGAACACATCTGGAATACTATGTTGCAGTTAGGGCTCCACATTTTAGGAAGGAGATTGATAAACTAGAGATCACGTGGAAGAGGGTAAATATGCGTGCGTATATACACATTCACACATACACACACATACCCCACATGCCACATGAGGGTGCGGTTGAGAGATCTGGGGCTGTTAGCCCAGAGACAGGAAGGCTTAAGTGAAGGCTTTAAGTATTTCAAGAACTGTCATGTAGAAAAAGAATTAGATTTGTTCTACTTGGCCCCAGAGGGCAAAACCAGGGCGAAGAGTAGACTAATGATAATAATAATAATAATAATAATATATAGTATTAGTATATTACATATGTGATGCTTTCAGGTTTATAAAATACACACACACATGAATATACATACATAATACATATATGTGTACACACACACACATATATACATGAAATATCTCATGGAATCCTTGCAACAGGCTATGAGGTAGATGCTTCTATTATTCCCATCTTACAGATAAGGCAACTGAACCTCAGAGAGGAAGACTACTTTCCCAGGGTCAAAGAGCTAGTGTCAATGACAGGACTCAAACCCATATCTACCTGACACCAAGTCCATTAAAATCACTTCTTTGTTTTTGAAATATGCTCCTATGTTCTATGTTGTTGGGGTTTTCTGGGGGGGACCCTACGTACCTCAGACAGAAATATATGTGTCTATATTCTATGTTTTCAAAGAAATATGACACCAAAAATGGTGACGCATGTCTGTAATCTCAGCTACCAAGGAGGCTGAGGCTGGCAGATCTCTTGAGCTTGGGAGCTCTGAACTATGGTGGGCTATGCCTACTGGGTATCTGCACTAAATTTGTTATTGATATGGTGAGCCCAGGGTGCCTAGAGAGGGACCAGGGCAGCTAGGTGGCAGAGTGTATACAGTGCCTGGCCTAGACATAGGAAGATCTGAGTTCAAATCTGACCTCAGACACTTACTAGCTGTGTGATCCTATGCAAGTCACTTAACTGAGTTTACCTCAGTTTCCTCATCTGTATAATGGAGAAGGAAATGGCAAACCACTCCAGGATCTTTGCCAAGAAAATCCCAAGTGGGGTCCTGAAGGGTCAGACGTGACAAACAACTGAACAACAACAAAAAGAGAGGCAAAGTGGCCCAGACTGGAAAGGGAGCAAGGCAAAACTTCTGTGCCAATCTGTAGTGGGATCAGGCCCATGAGAAGCCCCTGAACTTCCACTCTGGGAGAGATAGGGAAACCTAGTCTTTTAAAAAAAAATAAGAGAGAGGTAGAGAGAGAGAGAGAGAGAGAGACAGAGAGAGAGAGAGAGACCGAGAGACCGAGAGAGACAGAGAGAGACAAAGAGAGAAAGAGATGGAGACAGACACAGAGACAGACACAGACAGAGACAAAGAGATAGAGACAGACAGACAGACACACACACACACACAAAGAAAACATACACCTAAAGCAAAGAATATGTTAGCAAAATAGTCTATTTTTCCTTAAAGTAGCTCAAACTAGTTGGTCATATTAGTTACAATAAATATAAATTAGGAAAATATGTTCCCATTCCTATTTCTAAATACTAGTTTAAGATAAGGTTTTGTTATTCAAGTTATGAATGATGTGATTCTAGCCATGAGTAGACCTACCTCTTAAATTCCCTCTAA